>NC_065448.1:135754793-136085418 GCF_917563875.1 Diabrotica virgifera virgifera
TGGAAGGGTTAAAATTCTGTGATCTTTGAAGTAACTTCTGCAATGTGTTGTTCTTCTGAGGCCAAACAGATATCTAGTTGCTCTTTTTTGTAATTTGAAAATAACATCGAATTGGGCAGCTGTACCAGAACCCCAAAAAGGAAGACCATAACGAAGATGTGACTCGAACAAAGAAAAATATGTTATTTTGGAAGATGCTAAATTGAGTTCATTCGAAACAGATCTTATAGCATAGCAAGCTGAGGATAGTTTCTTCCTTAACAAATCGATATGGTGGGACCATTTAAGGTTGCTGTCTAAAAAAATACCAAGAAATTTCACAGAATCAACGGTACTGATCTGGCTGTTATTAAGAGGTAAGGGTTGAAGGACTCCTTTATAAGACAATGCTACTGTTTTATCTACGTTAAACGAGAGTAAATTAGAGTCAGACCAGGTTTTTATTGTAAGTAGATCAGAAGTTATAGTAGCATGAAGAGTTGCAATATTTGAGTTGCTCCAAGTGATACTGGTATCATCAGCAAAAAGAAAGATTTTTCCATCGATTTTTAAACTAGTGATGTCATTAATAAAGATAAGGAAAAGTAGAGGACCCAATACTGAACCTTGAGGTACCCCACATACAATGTTTTTGAGACTAGAGTCTGTATCATTTGCTCTAACCAGTTGTTTCCTATCATCCAAGTAAGATTGGAACCAATCTAAAGAAATACCTCGAATTCCGTAGAAATTTAGTTTTCTTATCAAAATGTTATGATTTACACAATCAAAAGCTTTGGCGTAGTCACAAAAAACGGTGGCAGTGTGAAGATTATTGTTCAGTGCTTGATAAACCTCATGTAGTACAGAAAAGATGGCATCAGTGGTGCATTTGTTATTTAAAAAGCCGAACTGATTTTGTGATAAAATGTTGTTTTCAACTAGAAAGGACATAAGTCGGGCTTTTATGAGTCTCTCAATAATTTTGGAGAGTACCGGTAGTAGTGCAATAGGTCTATAATTGCAGGTATTAGATATTTCACCACCCTTATGAAGAGGAATAATGATGGCTGTCTTCAGGCACTCTGGAAATTTACCTTTCTCAAAGGAATCATTAATTATTAGTGAGATGAGGACTTCTAACACATTTTCTGGGAGATTAGAAAAAATTTTTATCGATAGACCATCAGTACTACAGGAGGATTTGCTTTTGATACTATTGATTGTTTGGATCAGTTCAGATTTATCGACTGGTTTTATAAAGAATGAATTCGAGACCTTTCTTGAATTAGGGAGATAAGCAATGGGATCTTGTTGTGGCAAAATAGTTGATGTAATATTTTTACTCACATTAACAAAGTATTCATTTAGATTTTCAGGGTCTGGAAGGGAAATTGTTTTAGCAGTGTGGGTTTTATTTCGAAGATCGTTTATTATGAACCAAGTGTCTTTTGCAACACTTTTTGAGCTTCCCAAACGGTTATGGTAGTAGTCTTTTTTAGCTGATTTTATAAGTTTAAGATAGGTTGCCCTGTACTTGGTGATATATTCAGTGATAGAAACGTTGGTAGTAAATTTCCTGATATAGAGAAGAGAACGCATATTCTTGGAAGATATTCGGATACCTTTAGTAGTCCAGGGTTTGCGATGTTTTGGCTTAATTGCAATTAAAGGAAATGCTTTATTGAAGATACAGACAGGCTTATCCAAAAAAGCACTGAAATTATTATTCACGTCCATAGCAGGAAAGCGCCGCTCAGAGGTTAAGCATAAATTTTGGAAATTACGAAAGTTCCGGGTGGAAAAAATCCTGCCTAAACGTCGGGTTTTCGAGGAGGGTTTGCTCAAGATATTAAACTTCGTATAAACTGCTTCATGATCAGATAGTCCAGCATTAATAATTGTAGAGTGGACATCAAGGGGTGAAAAATCTGAGACAGTATAATCAATTATGGTAGATGAAGTTTTTGTAATCCTTGTAGGAGAATCAACGTGCATTGTTAGACCATACGATTAAAATATGTTGACCAAGGATATTTGTGTAGCACTAGCAGCAGCATAATCAATGTTAAAGTCCCCGCATAAAATTTTTCTACATTTATGGGGCAGGTCATCTAACAAATTTAGCAGGTTCTGAAAAAATAGTTCCACGGAAGAGTTAGGTGATCTATAAATGCAAATAATATAAAGATTAAGATTCTTATTGTAAATTAACGAAAACTCAAAGAAGGCTTCACTTAGCAGAAAGTCATATTTTGTTACCGAAGAAAAATCATTGCTCGTAGATAGATAATTAATTGAATTAAATTAATTGACACAAAAAGAAGAATGTATGTAATTTATTTAATTCAAAATACATGTTACTGCTGTCACAAAATAAAAAAAAAATTATATGGCCAATAAACATTGCTTTTCGCTTAAATTAGATGTTAAAACAGCCAAGAGACAGATGGGTGGCAGCCTGAATTTAAGCGAAAAGCAGTGTTTATTTGACAAATAAACATCTCTTCCAGTTCTTGCGGTCTTTTGCTATATCTTTCATTTGTTGATATGTTTTTCAATTTTCTTGTCCAATATTTATACATACCTGATCGATCCATCTTTTCCTGAGCCTTTCTTTCCTTCTTTTACCATATATTTTTGATTCCATCATCTGCTTTGGTAGTCTTCCCTGGCTATTCTGTTAATGTGTCCATACATTTTAATTTTATTTCTTGGATCTTTGTTATTATTGACTTTTGTTTCAGTCTCTGTCTAATATCCTCATTCCTTATTCGGTGCAATTTGGTTTTTCCTGCTATTTTTCTCAACAGCTTTATCTCCGCCGCGTTTATTGTACTGTCTATTTTTAGATTGTTTATCCAGGTCTCTTTTGCATATGTTCAAGTTGGTGAAGAGGTTACATTGTATACCTTCAGGTTTATTTCTTTATCTATTTCTTCCTTTCCAAGGTGGAAGGAACAAATACATCATTTTACTAGGAGACTGGAATGTAAGAATAAGAAATGATGAAAGTATGGCATTAGGCTGCATGGGAAGGTAGGAGAAGAGACGATAAATAGGAATGGTAGAAGAATGATTATTTCTGCCATTCTGAAGTTTCTACCAAATAAATGACCTGTTAATAGGTAATTCTTTCTGGTATCAACCGAGAAACGAAAAATATACATATGTAGCAGAGGAAAGAAATGCGAAAAGAATAATTGACTACATAGTATATCCACGTGACGCGAAACTAAGGATACAAAATACAAAAACAGAGAACTAAGCCGAACTAGGTAACCAACACAGACTAGTGACAGCAGAGATAAACATGAAACTAATGGAAATCATAGAGAGTCCTCAATATACAAGAATAGCAATACAGGCAATACAAAATACAGCAATACAAAAAGATGAAAAAGATGGAAATAAGGAAGTTATACCAAAGAGAGACAGATAAAAAACTGGAACAGCATGAAAACAATGAGGAAATATGGAATACCTATGGAAGAGAGATGAAAAAGATTGGGAGACACGTTCCGGAACACTGCAAAACAAGTATGTGGAAAAGAAACAAGAAAGAATGGGAAGAATAATAACTGGATGGTGGAATAAGGAAATAAAGCAATCAGTAAAAAAGTAGAAAGAAATATGGAAGCGATACATAAACAGTAACAAAATATGGTTCTTAATATACTTATTTTGACATGTTTACGCACTATAAAATGCAAATATGCATTTTCATCCATTTTTGTATAGTATACTTTTTTCCTGATGTCATCCTGAACACAATGCAAATAGTTGCCATTCTCTAGGTGCTGTATTTAAAAATCGATTTATTCCGGTGTTTTTAGTGCTGGTCGTGCTTGTCTACAATATAGACGAGGCAACGAAGCATTAAACCTAGAAATTTTGTGCAGTAAGATGAATCGTCGTGAAACTTTTTGCATTCGATTCGTGAGCGTGTCAGGCAATTTTGTGAACTAACTTGATCTCCGGCAAAAAATTCTGTGCATTATTCTGTGAAAAAATTTAAAAATATTCAATATTTTTCAAAAATATATCGAATGATACTAAACACGACCACCCCACTCCACTCCCTGGAGGTGGGGTGGGGGTAACTTTAAAATCTTAAATAGAAAGTCCATTTGTTATTGCAGATTCGGATTGCTCACGTAAAAGTAAGCAACTCTTATTCGAGACATTTTTTAGAATTGTGGACAAATGGCACTATAATCGGAAAAAACGATTTTTTCGTGATACCATAGTAAATATAGGTAAATTATAGAAACGGTCTATTATCTCGAGAAATACACTTCCAAATAAAAAACCAAAAAATACATCTTCTATATTTTTTAAGAACCTATCGAATAACATAAAACACGACCCTCCACTCCACCCCCTGGAGGTGGGGTGGGGTGTAATTTTAAAATCTTAAAAAGGAGCCCCCATTTTTTATTGCAGATTTGGATTCCTTACTTAAAAATAAGTAACTTTTATTCGAGACATTTTTTCGAATTATGGATAGAGGGCGCTATAATCGGAAAAACATTATTTATTAGCGCCATCTATTAACAATTCTAAAAAATGTTATAATTATTGTTTCATGAGGAATCCAAATCTGCAATAAAACATGGGGATTCCCATTTAAGATTTTAAAGTTAACCCTCACCACACCTCCAGGGGGTGGAGTGGAGGGTCGTGTTTGATGTTATTCGATAGGTTCGTGAAAAATATTAAATACGTATTGTATGGTCTTTTATTTGGAAGTGTATTTCTGTATGGTATCACGATAAATCGTTTTTTCCGATTATAGCGCCATCTATCCACAATTCGAAAAATTTTCTCAAATAAAAGTTGCTTATTTTTACGTAAGAAATCCAAATCTGTAATAACAAATAGGCATTTCAAGACCAGTAAATAAAAAATACTCTCAAGATCACCAAAAATAAGAGTATATAAGAAAATAATCCGTCCCACAATAACGTATGGAAGCGAAACATGGACTCTGAATCAGCGGCAAACGACAAAATTACTGGTACTTGAAAGAAAGATACTGCGGACTATCTATGGGCCTTACAGAGAAGAGACAACAGGAGAATGGAGAAGAAGACACAATAATGAACTCCAGACAATATATGGAGATGAAAAGATAGTACGCTACATTAAAGCAAACCGAATACGATGGGCGGGTCACGTGCTAAGATCAAGTGACGAAAGACTTCTGAACGCCACATTCTGGGAAAGGCCCCATGGAAAAAGGTCAGTTGGTCACCCAAGAAAGAGATAGAAGGGCGCAGTAACCAGTGATCTACGCAACATGGGAGTACAGCAATGGGAAATAGCTGCTCAGGACCGACAACAATGGAGGGAAATAGTAAACGCGGCCAAGACTCACATAGAGTTGTAGAGCCAAATGATGATGAAGATGAAATAGGAGTTTCCGTTTAAGATTTTAAAGTTAAACCCCCTCTCCGCCACCTCCAGGGGATGGAGTGAGAGGTCATGTTTAGTGTCATTCGATAGATTTTTGAAAAATATTAAACGTGTATTTTTCAGATTTTCGATCCAATCTTCATTTCGCGAATTATTCTATCGTCCCGCGAATTATTCGATCGTCCCAGGCAACTAGCTCCACCCTGGGCACCAGGTACCTCGGAGACCATCGCCGCCATGAAATTTGTGTTCACTGACCTCCAAAACACCCAAATATAAAAATTGAACTCATTTCCGTCAATATTTCCTGAGTTCTAAATTTTTCATTTTCCATCTCTTCAAGATGCACTTTGAAAATGCATATTCTCATACACAAAATTTTTTGCCGGAGATCAATTTAGTTCACAAAGTTGCCTGACACTCTCTCGAATTGAAAACAAAAAGTCTCAGCATCCGTTATGGCTTGCAAATTGTAGAAGCCTCGGAGGTGTAACCAGAGAAGGTTCCCATTGTTTTCAGTCTGGTGGGATGTAGAGTAACATTATGTTGTTTTATATGCCATTAGATTGAAAACTTATTCTTTTGATAGCAGTTGCCGCTAGGGCATCTATGCCATTTTGTTCGTTGCAATCCGTAACTGCACGCCGGGGTTTGTTTTTGGTAGAGGTGCTTGCTGCACTCTCTGATTGGACTAGAATATTGTGCAGCTGCATTTTGGTTTTGCAACGAAATTGAAAATGGTTATTCATTTTTGAATGCAAACAGTTGCATGACGATTCATCGTACTACACAAAATTCCTAGGTTTTGGGCTTTTTAGTGCTACGTTGTTTCGTCTAATAGTTGTTGTCGACTTAGTAGTTCTGTTGGTGTTCTGCAAATATTGAGCTTTTCTGTCTAATATTAATTTTATTTTAATTGTGTCTATTTTCATATTTCCTTACGCAACAAACTCGTCTACTTTTATTAAAAGTTTGTTAATCGTCGGAATCACATAACGCTAATAATATGCGTCATTTTAAACTACACTCCGGTAATAAAAAGGGAAATTGTAGTGACCTTCCGTGACTTCTTGTATAAGGCATGGCAGTTTAAAGGGTACACGCACGAACGCCGATCTCTTTCGTATATTTAGTAATACAATTGGTGTCTGCATTATTTCAAATAAAATCACAATAACCTCTTACCACGGTTTTGTTTTTATACAAGCGTGATAATCCTTAGTAATAACTTGTTTTTAACACATTTCGTGTGATTGTCCTGGATACTTTTATTCGTTCGGGCGTTTCCCTACGATCTTATCTGCATCACGTAAGCATCATGTCGTTGTTTTTTGGGTAAATAGGTTTATTATTTTTTCGGTTATCGATGTTGTTAAATTCGAATCGATCGGAACATGACACAACTGAAATGGTTCAAATATGTTGATCAGAAGTTTTAATTTCCTTTTCCTGCTATGGTACAGTCGGAAAAATGAAAGAATACCCATGAACGATCATATCAAGCACATATTTTGGATTTGTTGCCTTTTTCTATAAATAACAAACGAGAGAGATAGATTATTAAATGTTGACTACTAAGCAAAAACGTTATCCAAGACATACGCAGTTACAGATTTATAATTGACAGAGTGAGACGGCGATACAATTGTTCAACGTAGTTATATTAATTTAGTAGAAAATTTAAACTCACACTTGACTATTTCTGTACTTTAAATGTCATTCTTAGAAAAACATTCAACATCAGTAGAGATAATGATTGTATAAACTACTATTCGAGTAATCGTGCTGGTCAACTATAATCTGACAGATTCAATTTCTGTCACTTTCACAGTGAAACTGGGTTAGGTTCGGTAGAGTTTATAAATTTTAATAATCAGTCGTATTTACTTGAATAAACTCAGTTCTTTTAAAAGCTATTTTGATATTATATTGTATTTCTGGTTTGATAAGTATTTATTTAATTAAAATAAGTCAATAAAATTTGTAAGTAATCATCTGTCAATATGGTTAACTTCTGTCTATGAGTTTGCCAAACGCGTACATATTACTCTGACTTTTCAATCATAGTGTATAAAATTACAGATTAGTATATTTTTACGAATGTACATTTATTTGCAGATAATGTCTGGAAAATGATCTGGATACCAAAATCATCTGAATTCATTAAGTTTACTTTCATATAAGTCACTTAATGCAGCTAACAAACGACATTTTTTAAATTCCTGTTACTATTTACGTCCGGCAACTTTAACATGGAGAAATTCATAATACCTACTATATCTGATTACTCATTATTTTTGTATTATTAATCTATGTCAAATAATTAATTACGGTAGTAAAAGTAACATTTATTACACAATAACATCACAATAATTTTTTGACACATTTACGTAGCGAAAAATTGTACGGTGGGGTAGTAGTCACATCCACATCCGTTTTTTTACAGTATTAACTATTAATAAATGATTTATTAAAATGTAAAGTAGCAACTCCTTGGAATATACTATATTTATTATCACTTGGTTCTGTAGATGTATACAACTCTTTAATTAACTTTTTAAAAGACAGCAAATTATCATTATAATTCCCTTAAACATTTTTAATTAATACCTTTGGTAGTTAGTAGTTTTAGCTGTTAAGCTTAGTGTTACTTAATACCTTTTAGTTGTTATCTTTGTTTTAAACCTGTTTTGTATAACTTGATAACTTGTATTCCTTATGTGTCTGGCAGTATGACGGTAAGTCTAAGCCAAAAAAAAAAAAAAAAAAACTTAGTTTAGACGTTGTTTTGACTAGAAATTTTTTATTTGATTCGTATGCATATCATCGATGATGCATGGGTATTATTTCATTTTTCCTACTGTATTTTTAACACATCGTTTACCGAATCTATCCTGTTTTATGTTTAATAACCTAACCCAGGGGTTCCCAACCGGTGGTACGCGTACCACTGGTGGTACGCGGAAAGGTTTTAGGTGGTACGCGTCGCGTGGGTGAACCAAACGATTACAATGGGCCTTTGACTGCGGAAGTGCCATTTTTCACCCGTTTCTTCAAACTGAGTTCAGAAGTTATAATGCTTTTAGCTGAAAAAAATAATGACAGACTCAATACGCTGAACATGGGTCTTCAGAGAGCAAACACCCTTCACAGCCAATGAGGAAATAAACTCCTTCAAGAAAAAGTTAGTTCCTTTAAGTTCTCAAGTACCGGGGAAGTTTGTCTCTGCGTTTCCGACCCTGTCATCATTTTTTGACGAAAACGAAATAGCTCGAATAAGAAATGTGGTTGCTGATATAATTTATCACTTGGAATCTCTTCAAGAAAGTTTTAATAAATATTTCTCTGAAGATTATTCCAAACTTGACTGGATCAGAAATTGTTTTGCAGTAAGCCCATCAAATAAGTTAGAATTACAGGATTTACAGAAAACATTCATCGATTTCACAAAAGACACTTTTAAAAAGAAATCCTTAATTGATTTCTGGATAAAATAAAACAAGCTAATGGACATACTTTTGATAGCAAATACGTTTCTAAAAAAATTGGGGGGCTTCCTTCCATTCCAAGCCCCCCCCCCCAAACATGTGTTTGGTGGTACGCAGTTGCTCGAAGGTTGGGAACCCCTGACCTAACCCTTAACCACTGACATGCGGCATGCCATACCGCACCAAAAATATATTTTGTTGTAAAACGTGTTTATAAAAGAATGCAGAACACCATCTGTGTATGCACCTTTAAGTGGTGTGTACTTGTACCTGTTCTTCACTGCTACAGTTTTAGTATGGTTTATAGTTCAGGGCGCATCTGTTTTGAGATGGACGTTGAGAGGTGACTCAAATTTGTTTGCAGAAATTGCTTGAAAATAACTCAAATAATAATATTTGAGTTATCCTCCCACTCAAAATGGTCCGGAACATTGTTTAAATAATCAAAATGTCAAAATATGAAGGAAAAATTCGATTTTTTTATTGGTTTTTTGATTATAACTATAAAACTATTCATTTCTGAGAAAAGTTGTACTGACATAAAAGTTGCATAATTAAATTTCCTATAATATAGAGTTGGTTAAAAATTAAAAAAATAGTCAGCCTTGTTGCAAAATAGCAATAATTGCGAAAAAAAAAAACATACAAAAACAAGTATTCGCATTTTACGTTTTTTAACCATTTATGCTACATTTAGGACCTTCATATTTTACACAGAAAAACTTTATGCTATAGCAAAACAACACTGTAAATTTCATTAATATCGGTTTAATAGATTTTTCAAAATAAATTTTGCAATCCAGCTTTCGAAAAAAAAATCATTTTTTTTAAATGTTGCAGGACTGAAAATAAAGCAGATAGCAAGTTTAATTTTTGTTTGCTTATAGAAGTGTACCGTACTTTTTGCAAATTGCAAAATTAAAATCGATTAATTACCACGGCGTCAGGAAATTTTTTAAATAAACATTAATTTTTGGTGCTACGCGCAGGACAGCGGTGTTCGATTCACACAAGTTGATTTTCACTAAAATTTCTTCCAATCTTTATCTAATATATTATTTTCTTCCTGTATATTTTGTTGTATTTTAATATTTTAATTCCACAAACATCAAACCAATTTAAATATTGTTTGTGAAATATTGTTTAAACAATTGCATATGTTTAAAAATAATAAACTTTTATTCTCTAAGTTAAAATATATGCACAAAGATAGTTTTTGCTAAAAAAAGTGTTATTTCAAAGGATAAAGTATGTGTTTTTATTTTGCAATAAATAAATTTATTTATTTATATCGAAATTTAATAAAAATTAAAATGTATCCATCATTATCAAAGGTCATTGGAATTCCCAATCAGAGCAAACTATCCGCTGTCCTGCGCGTAGTACCAATAATTAATGTTTATTTAAAAAAATTCCTGACGCCATGGTAGTTAATCTATTTTAATTTTGCAAATTGCAAATGAAAGGTACAGTACACTTCTATACGAAAAAAAAAAATTTAACTTGCTATCTACTTTATTTTCAGTCCTGTAACATTTTGAAAAAATTAATTTTTTTTGCGAAAGCTGGATTGCAAAATTTATTTTGCAAAATCTATTGAACCGATCTTAATAAAATTATCAGTGTTGTTTTAGTGTATCATAAAGTTTTTCTGGGTGAAATATGAAGGTCCTAAGTGTAGAATAAATGGTTGAAAAACGTAAAATGCGAATACTTGTTTTTGTATGGTTTCTTCGCAATTATTGCTATTTTGCAAAAAGGGTGACTATGTTTTAAATTTTTAACTAATTCTTTATGATAGGAAATTTAATTGCGCAACTTTTATGTTAGTACAACTTTTCTCGGAAATGAACACTTTTAAAGTTATAAGCAAAAAACGAAGAAAAATATCGAATTTTTCCTTCATTTTTTGACATTTTGATTATTTAAACAATGTTCCGGACCTTTTTGAGAGGGATGATAACTCAAATATTATTATTTGAGTTATTTTCAAGCAATTTCTGCCAAAAAAATTGAGTCACCTCTCAACGTCCAAATGTACTAATATTTTTAAAGATGCGCCCTGGTCTATTAGTCTTTGAGCTACGTTCACGTAGAGTTTTCTTGCGCTATCACGTACCGCATGTCATTGTTTACTTTTACGTAACAGGCAACTGTCACCTCTTATAACATAGTGACCTAATTAATTAACCCACCTACCACGTGTGGGAGTCATATGTTGTCCTAAAGCCACATCCATAGGAATTTGATCCATCCTTTGGATTTTAAGTTGTGTATATTTATATGAGACTTTTAGTCTATTTTTAACAGGTTTCAACCTTTGTATTTTTGGGTGGTTCACCATGTTCTTGTAACACTGATGATGCTCTTGCTGCAGAGTGAAAACGTTTTGTTTCTATGTTTGTAGCCCTACAGGGGCTTTTTAAACTAATATACCTTTTACTACGACAAAAATTTTATTAAATTTTACTTCAGTAAAAGTATACAGTACAGCCAGCTACAGGAAATTCTTCCTTGTGGATTTTTGAATATATTAGATGTCGTGGAGAACCATTTCCTCAGGTTATTTAACCATGATATTCTTCTTCTCCCAAATCCTTGCTTTAGGAATACTTTGCCTTGAAATATTCAGTAATCTGTTATTACAAAAAATGGCGACACTTTTAGTTTTTCAATCCAATTTCAATATTTCGTATTCCAAAGTCAAGGTTTGCTTGGTCAAATTTGATTGTGACAACTCAATTATTTTTTGTCAGCAGATTTCCAAGTTTGATAAATCATGCAGCATTTTCCTAGATGGTTAAAAGTAAATCAAAAATGAATAACCGTTTTCAATTTTATATAATATATTTTCAAGTTTTATATATTGTTATGCATGGTATTTCTCTATTTTATGAGGTTGATGAGAAAATTCTTAATTTTAATTACTCAATTATTTTAATTACTGCTTATGTAAAACAAAACCAAATTTAAATTAAATCTTCTAATAAAATCCACAAGGAAAAGAAAAAGTTTTCCTGTAGTTGGCTGTATACCATCAATCACAAAATTGGAAAAAAATCCTTTGTAAAAGGTATAAAATTTTTTTTTTATTAAAAATCCCTTAAAAGGGCTACATCACAACAAAACGTTTTCGATTTTTATAAAAAATCATCATCAGTGTTCGATAAACTGGATGCTAGCTGAGCCACAAAAGAAAAATATCTGGGTAAAAACCCTTTACATAAAATATAGATGCCTTAAAAGTGCATACTTCAAGAAAAAGGCCTGTGATGGTCATAGGGCAAACAAGATAATGCCCTAAGGTAAGGTATACAGGTTTCCTAACACGTGGGATCCAAATTGAGTTGATCACATTTCAATGACTTAATGGCAATACCCAGATATTTTTTTTTGTGGCTCAGCTAGCATCCAGTTTATCGAACACTGATGATGATTTTTTATAAAAATCGAAAACGTTTTGTTGTGATGTAGCCCTTTTAAGGGATTTTTAATAAAAAAATTTTATACCTTTTACAAAGGATTTCTTTCCAATCTTCTAATAAACTTTATTCTTAGGGCTATTTTATTTTTGATGCTTTACCTTTGGTTTGTGGCTTTTGGTATCTCTAGTTGCTTACTCCATCCAGGAAAAACAGGGAAATTAAACACACTCAATGTCATAAAAATGTTAAAAAATATTATTTATTTATCCAATATACCATAAACATAAGATTTTAAAATATGCTAAAAATTTAGATTTGTTGCAACTATTTCTCCTCTAATAAATTAAGCTTTAATTCTGATATCTCCTCTGTTTTAACAAAAAAAATTATTTAAATAATTCGTTATTTATTCTTACAAAATTAAATAAATTTTACTTTTTTCCTTTTGAATTGATTACTTATTTCTTCTTTAAAATTTGGAATGACTAATTATATTATAGAACTGTTCAATACAAAAATTAAGCAAATATGGTGTGGATATAAACAAACTCTCTCCGTTTCACAAATGATTTGACTAACCTTTTTGTTTCTTCTCTACTTCTTTTCCCTGATTGCGTCGTCCTCGATTCTCCCACACGTACTCTTAGGATGTTGCGAAAGGTCCCTTTCGTCCAAACTGCTTTTCAAACAAACAAACAGGACTCGCTCGAATTCTTGACTCAGTTTTCTCTCTGCTCGATATCTTGTGCAAATAGATACTAATCGGCTACTCGTTCCAGACATAAGCAGGAATCTTCCTCGGACACAAGGAAAATTAACTTCTCACTCGGTCAACGATTTCGTTTCAACTCGATTCTGCTCGCAAAGGTCAACTTCACCACTTTACACTGACTTCTCACTTTTCAAAAACTGGACTGCTGTCTCCAGATATTCATTACACAGTGCCTATTTTTCTCTCGTAAAAATCAGACTCAACACTCTCATCCCTTCCATCCATCATTTTCCACCAATCACAAAACATCCTTTCTACCCACTACCCATATTATCATTTCTCAAGAACCAATTTAATTTGTATACTGCTTTCGATTTTGTTAAATTCTCGGAGACATCAAATTACTTTCGTTTGCTAAACAAAAAGCCTTACAAAAATGAATAACCATTTTCAAATGAACAACCATTTTTTAAAGAGCCTTATATTCTAAACTCAATAAATTTGTTTACCGCTTAACCTTCTTCGAAATGTGCTATTAAATTGAAAACTTAGTCTTTTAAAAGTAAAGTTTTGGGAGAAGGTTGTACTGCATATATTCAGAACCTCCGAGAATCTTCTTCTTTTTCTTTTCGTAGCACTACAAGCCGGGGTTGTTCTTGGCTGACTACACAACTCGCTTCCATCTCGAACGGTAGTCCATGATAGTTAGGTCAGTGGTTAGCCCCATTGTTGTTAATTCTGATCGTATGTTATCTCTCCATCGCATTCTTGGACGTCCTAAGGGTCTTCTTCCTGTCGGGGCTTCCTCCCAGATTAGCTTCGCAAGGCGGCTTTAGGGACTCTATGGATATTACCTGCCCATCTTAGACGTTAGTATTTAATATCTTGGACTACTGTGGTATATTATGAACCCTCTGTATAAATCATAATTTAAATATGATGTTATTAACCTTTAGGGTATTGAACATACATAAAAACAATAGCTTATAGTTTGTATCACATGTTTATTACGAGTGAACTTGAACTATATTTGTTTATAAAAACACGCTGAGCAATCAGTATGGATATAGATATACAAATAATTATTAGAAGTTAGTATGTAGTAAGGCGAGGCGCTATGAATCATTAATATTATTGTTTAGATATTGGATACCAGTGAATAAAATATAGTGTATAGTAAGACGTGTTTAGTCTTTTTAATTAATTAGAACCAGAAGGCAGTAACAACACACTATTTAATACATGGCTGATCCTGCAGATTAGAGGAGGTCTTCTGAAAGGAGCAGAGATGGCGGCAACAAATTGGAAACGGAGACGGCGAAGATGGACAGGAAACCCAGTGAGCGACAGTGTAAAGACAAAGTGGAAATAAAATGTAAGTAAGAATGTCTATCTTTATTAAAAATGCTTCCCTCGTTTTATATTATTATTGAACATTGAATATTTATCTTTGCTGATTTTTGAATAATTTATGAAGTATCGATTTTTTTTAAGAATATCTATAAATTTTAAAATATGAAGTGATTTTTGAATTGAATATTTTTATAGAAGTTTATTATATATGCTATTCTTGAATTTTTATTGAATTTTGAATTGTTATTAAATTTATTTGAAAAATCTCTATCCGATTTCGATTTTTAGTACGGTTATTTTTAAATATTGTACGGAATATCGAATTTTTTCCAAAAAAAAATTCTATTGAATTATGAGATTTGCACTGATTTTGAATATTTTTATCTAACTTTTGCATAGGCTGTTTTTGAATTTTGAATTGAATTTGTATCGAATATGTATACTATTATTGAATTTTTATTAGCCATTTTGTTTTTATTATTGATATTTATTGATTCTATAGATACATTTTCATCGATTTTGTGTTAAATTTTGTATGAGATGAACCTGAATTAATATTTTTTGAGTGATAAATGATATTTTTTTAATGAATAATGATTAGTGAAGACATACGTTGATATAAGAGCTTTAAGACAAACATTTGCTATAAGCAAGAGATATATTTTTAACGAACCGACCTGAAGAGTCGAGATAAATAATTTGGAAAAGAACTAACAATATTATAAGCTAAATATTATGAGGCAACTAGAGAAATAAGAAACCCACTGCTCTTGTCAAATTAGGAAGGTACTAATGATTTATAGAAGCTTGAAAGCTTATTAGAGACCCACTCTGTGTTTTGAAGGGTACCTATTTTATTCATGATTATTCGTGAATAAACAACGGCCTCAAAGCAAGGGATTGAGGTTGTGATATTTTTAGAAGAATTTTAACCGCATAAAGTACCTATTTCGTGTTTTGAGTTAACTATACCACCTCTATGGTGCGTACAGATCGGGGCGAAAATTCGGGTTAATATTGGCGGAGAACTAAGACTTCCGAGTGAAACCTCTTTTATTAAGGTAAAACGAAGGTATCGGAGCTAGTATATGAAGTGATGATTATGATGTTATATGAAATGATATATGATTGTTATATGAAATATGTATATGAAGATGAATTATGTACACTGTAGAAGTGCTATTATATGAAGAAAATATAGTTGTAGTACCAGACAAGAAGAAGAATAGAAAAAAAAGAGAATTTTTAGTAAAATATGTGGGAAAAATGAAAGAAGACACATAAAAATTGCAAGAAAAGAAGCAAAATTAAGAAGATACTAAACAAATAAGTAGCTAATCATTGAAATATGTCTAAGAATTAAAGCTGTAAATTTTTTTTCTCTAAAGTAACGTAAATTATAAATAACTTATTTTTTGTATATAATGAATTCAGGTTAAATTTTCGCGGAAAATGGAAGTGTTTGAATTAAGGATAGACAATATCTTACAATAGTGTTAGTAGATAGTAAGCAAAGGGACACAAAAAGTGAAGTTCTTAGAGAGATTAAATCTTTATTATAGGTACAAGAGAGTTATTAGAAGTTTTTTAGAGACACATTAGAAGTTTTTTAGAGAGATTACATTTTTATTATAGCTACAATATTTTAAAGTTAGTAAGGCGTATATAAATAAATCAAAAGAAGACTGAAATAGGAATTATTAATAGACTAAAGGATACATTTTTTTACTTATTCGAGTAATATTAGCTTAGCTTAGGACTTTTAGTTAGATAAGAGATTTTTAGTTAGGTAGATTAGATTATTCCCCTGCTTATAGGAGATGCATATAGGCACTAAAAGACTATATTAAAAATCCCAATAAGTTTAGTCACTGTTTTTATGTGGACACTGTTTTGTGAATGAAGAAAAGACTAAAAAGCAAGACGGAACAGAAAGTGAATTAGTGATAATAATAAACAATTTTTAGGATTAAAAAAAACTCTGAAACGTACCATGTTATAGTTAGTTAGGATAGTTAGGAAATTTAATTTTTGAAAATAGTATTAGGTAACCATAAACATTTTGTAAAAGGGAAAGAGGAATATACCGTCAGATATTCTTCTCTTCTTAGGACTTTCTTTTTTTTAAAAACGGCGGAGATGTGGTATATTATGAACCCTCTGTATAAATCATAATTTAAATATGATGTTATTAACCTTTAGGGTATTGAACATACATAAAAACAATAGCTTATAGTTTGTATCACATGTTTATTACGAGTGAACTTGAACTATATTTGTTATGGTTCAGATAGGTATAAAAACACGCTGAGCAATCAATATGGATATAGATATACAAATAATTATTAGAAGTTAGTATGTAGTAAGGCGAGGCGCTATGAATCATTAATATTATTGTTTAGATATTGGATACCAGTGAATAAAATATAGTGTATAGTAAGACGTGTTTAGTCTTTTTAATTAATTAGAACCAGAAGGCAGTAACAACACACTATTTAATACACTACGTCGTTAGCCCTATACATCTGTTTGACCTCGGCATTTGTTCTCATTTGGTATTAGTTCGTATTCGGGTTGTGATAAGGTCCAAAGATTCTTCTGAGGATTTTTCTCTCAAAACACTTCAGTGAATCCCTAATATTTAAGTTAAATAAGCACTTTCCATATATTGTGCAGAACCTTTTACAATATATCAAGCTCTAGTATGGGCTATTTGCTGTCATCCTCAACGTTGCCCTTCCTTCCTACTTTGAGCATACTTCCAGTATGGTTCCTAGAACTAGACAGTAGATCCCAAATATTCCAAAATATTGTTCTAATAGTGGTTATTGAAGCTCATGAAAATCTCGTTGATTACAAAATTTCAGAATGATTTCTTTCATTTTACTAGATGTTACCGTTGATTGAATACACGAATTCGTGTATTCAATCAACGATGTTACTAGAATTTGTCACTGATAATGGTTTTATTTTTTATATTACGAAACTTAGAGATTAATAGATTTTCAGTTGTAAATTACACAAGAGCTCAAAAATTACCGATTTGTATCCCGAGTGACACTTTGACAGTTTTAATTATGTCAAATTGTCATGAGGGCAATACAAATCGATAACTTTAGGAACTAGAGTGTAATTCGGTAAGACTATTTCATAATAAAACCGTATTTTTTAAATCATTTTAACTAATATTTTATTGATATCTTCGCCTGAATATTTGCTCAGCATGCTCATGTTGTTCTCTTTGACAAGTTGTAAAAAATTAATTGTGATTCATGCCACTGAATTTTTATTTAATAATTTAAATTTGCGTAATAACGAAGCACCTGCTTATTTGATGACGGGAAATTATCAAAAAAAATTATCAGTAGTAGTCCAGAAAGCCACTGCGCATCCGCTAGGAAAAATATTCTGATTCGGATTTTTTGCACCATCATACTCAAAAAGGACTCCTTTTAACAAATTTGCATGTTGCCAGGACCAAAAAGTTGGTCAAACATTTTTAAGACGTTTTTTTTTGTTTTTTCCTAAAATTATTTTTTTTGCATGGAAAAAAGTTGTTTTAGGTTTTTTGGATCATTCGAAACAGAAAAGGTCTTTAGTGACTTTTCTCTAAAAATGACAGTTTTTGACATATAAGCGATTAAAAATTGAAAAATTGCGAAATCGGCCATTTTTAACCCTCAAGAACTATGTGAAAAACTGAAAATTTGAATGTTGCCAAGGTAGGTAGATATTCTTTAAACATCGATTGATGAAATCCCGAAGAGTTTTTTGCAATACAATATTCAAAACTCCTTTGTTTTTTAATTGCTAATCAAGCGTGCGCGACACTATTTTCCACCGACGACAGTATGGTGCAAATGAAAGGAATAAATTCGTTATTTCGTAAACCGGCGACTTTAAGGAAAAATCCCGAAACAGGTCGATTTTTATTTTTAAGTTATGATATTATGGCATATATCGTCGGCTTACTGCCAAAACTAACCAACTCCATTTTAAAAGTTTAGGGAAGTCTACGTTTTAAACTTTAATTTGAAATTGAAAATCGACTGAATTTTAAAAAATTATTTAATAACTGAATAATATTTTTGTCATATTTTTCAATTATTAAATCATTATTTAAATTCAGACGATTTTTCATTTCAAATTAAAGTTTAAAAGGTAGATTTCTCAAAACTTTTAAAAATGGAGTTGGTTGGTTTTGGCAGTAAGCCGACGATATGGTATACTAGTGACGTCATCCGTCTGGGCGTGATGACGTAATCGATGATTTTTTAAATGAGAATAGGGGTCGTGTGGTAGCTCATTTGAAAGGTTCTTCAATTCTCTATTCACTAATGTAAACATTTACATAATTATTTATACAGGGTGTAATTCTACTTATTTTTTTGTCAAATAATTTAATTTAATAAAAAATTTTTTTACACCCTGTATAAATAATTATGTAAATGTTTATACTACTGAATAGAGAATTGAAGAACCCTTCAAATGAGCTAGCACACGACCCCTATTCTCATTTAAAAAAATCATCGATTACGTCATCGCTTCCAGATCGATGACGTCACTAGTATACCATATATGCCACAAAATCATAACTTAAAAATAAAAATCGACCTGCTTCGGGATTTTTCCTTAAAGTCGCCGGTTTACGAAATAACGAATTTATTCCTTTCATTTGCACCATACTGTCGGTGGAAAAATAGTGTCGCTCACGCTTGAATAGCAATTAAAAAACAAAGGAGTTTTGAATATTGTATTGCAAAAGACTCTTCGGGATTTTATCAATCGATGTTTAAAGAATATCTACCTACCTTGGCAACATTCAAATTTTCAGTTTTTCACATAGTTTTTGAGGGTTAAAAATTTCACAATTTTTCAATTTTTAATCGCTTATATGTCAAAAACTATCATTTTTAGAGGAAAGTCACTACATACCTTTTCTATTTGGAATGATCCAAAAAACCTAAAAAAACTTTTTTCCATGCAAAAAAAATTATTTTAGGAAAAACAAACAAAAAAAAACAAAAAAAAAACGCTTAAAAAATTTTTTACCATCTTTTGGTCCTGGCAACATGCAAAGTTAAAAGGAGTCCTTTTTGAGTTAGATTGTGCAAAAAATCGGAATCAGAATATTTTTCCTAGCGGATGCGCAGTGGCTTTCTGGACTATAGTAATTGCACAAGAGCTCTAAAATTCTATATAATTTTAGAGATCGAGTGCAATTTGTTGCGATTATTTCATGAATAAAACTGTTCAAAACCAAAATTTTATTGTAATTTATTTATGTAAGTACAAATTAGTACAATTAAACACACAGTTGTTATAAATATTTGACGGTTGAGAGTCATCACTTTTATAATTTTTAAAACATCAATTGTCATTAATGTCACTGAATGTATTTTTTCGTAGCAACGAATGGTATCTGACGTAATATACTTGACGACGCGATATTATCAAAAATTGTCGGGTATAATATCACAAGAGAGTGAGAATAAATTGAAAATAATGCGACAGTTTTTCGAAAATTTGTTGTCTGGCAATAGACACGAGAGCCCGCAGGGCTCGAGTGGCTATTGCCCAATGACAACAAATTTGAGTAAAAGTGAAGCATTATTTTCTTAATTATTCTTATTGTCGTGTGATATTCGTAAGATTATTTTTTAATACGTAGGGGAGACCGGGGCTGGTTGACGCACCGGGTTGGTTGACGCAGTGCAATTTTCTTAAAACTAAGAAACTTGGCAATCACGCGTTTACACAAGTTCCAAGGCTTCCCACAGAGCGCACTCTCGGAAGGTAGTTTCAGTTTGGCGCGAAAACTAATAGGATGTACAGAGCGTTTTGTAGTTTTTTTACAATGATGAGTAAATTTTTATTATCATACATTTTTTGTTCTAGAAATCCCATTTTTAAAGATAATACTTCGGTCTTTGTTTTTATTGAAGCTTGGAAGTACTACTATAAGATACAATCATTATATTTTCCAAAAACTAATTAATATAGAGTCGATTACCATAATTATCCAAAATTATTCTCTGGGGCTGGTTGACGCATTCAATTAGGGGCTCGTTGACGCATGCGTCAACCTTCCCCGAGCATAAATATAGTTTTACTGATTTGAAATTTTGCTTTAGGAAATGCGTTCTTTTAAAAGGAAGTCCGAAAAAGGTAAAACTACACCAGATACTATGTTAAGAGCAGTTAGTGAGATAAAAATATGTGGAAAATCCATAACAGGGACTGCCAAAGAGCGAACCTTCAAGTTTTGAAGGTCCCACAAAAGTGTCACACCAATCCAACGAACAGCTGCAACCAGAGTGTTTGAAGGCACTTGATGCTCACAAACATATTGAAAGATCTTTGAGCAAAATTGATGAAGGATCGAAGTTGTGCTCAAAGGATTCTAAAAGTAATCTTACAACAAAAATCAATGCAAAATCAAAAAGAGCAGAGTGTCCGTTCCTTTTGAAACCACTACCAAAAGCAGCGGCTAGAAATCAGGATACAAAATATAAAAGAAGGAAGCGTGAGGCAGTAATTTTAACCTACACTCCAATAAAAAAAATCTGTTGAAGAAGTGTAAAATAATAGTAAAACTCTTAAAGGAAGCACTTCCCCAGATAAGAAAGCTGCATCAAAGAAACGAAATAAGAGGAAAGTTGTTAAGGACATCGACTCGGAGGGTGAAGAATGCTTCTGTTTCTTTTGTTTAGACACGTATCAAAATAGCGCCTCATAAAAAAAGTGGATACAATGTAGTAGTTGCAAAAAGTGGGCACACGAAGCTTGTGCTAGTGATCCTGAAATTTTTTTATTTGCATAAATTGTAAAAGCGACTACCTATCTAAAATTAAGTTTACTTACAGAATATGTATTTGGTCATATACTTTTTATTTAAATCTTTTTTAGTAACTAAAAAAACGATTTATAACTTTTATTTCATTCAAAATTTGGTTGCACTTAAAAGTAAAAAAAAAAGGAAATATTTTATGCTGTTGGTTTTATACCTAATTTATTATTTGAGTTAAATTTAGATTCTAGAAATTTAAATACACCAGTGTTTTTCATTAATAATAAAGTTTGTGTTTATTATTTCGTTGTTTTGTTACTTTATAATATGGGTGTCAACCAACCCCATGTGTTGCGTCAACCAACCCCGTGGCGGGGCTGGTTGGCGCACAGTGACATACAATTTTCTTTCTCAAATTGAACATAAAGTATTGTCTGTAAGATGTTTATTTTTACAACATCTCTTGCGCAAAAGATTAAATTTTCATACATTGAGCAAAAAGTTGTACTAAATCTTTTAATTTAGCATCTAGGTCCAAAAATGTAAAAAATGCGTCAACCAGCCCCGGTCTCCCCTACATATATTATGGAAATTTTCTTAAATGTGACAGTTGCCAAAACTAGGAAACTGGTTGCCATTAAACAGAAACAATCTACTTAAAAAAATTATATCGGTAATTTTTTACAGTAGATAATTCTCAGTATAATTTTAATCTGATTGGACAGAATTAAACACGTGATCAAATATCTTACTATACGATTGGAAGTTAAAATCATTAAAAAATAATCAGTTTAATTTAGATTTCTGTAGCTTTCTATTGGTCAGAATCTCCTATGAATGAAATAATCAGTAGTAATTTCACAATAGCTCTAAAATTATCGAATTTTTCCCGAGTGACACTTTGACAGTTTTAATTTCACGACCCGAAGGGGAGTGAAATTATGTCAAAGTGTCACGAGGGCAAAAATTCGATAATAATTTTAGAGATCGAGTGCAATTTGTTGCGATTATTTCACGAATAAAACTGTTCAAAACCAAAATTTTATTGTGATTTATTTACGTAAGTACAAATTAGTACAATTAAACACACAGTTGTTATAAATATTTGACGGTTGAAAGTCATCACTTTTATAATTTTTAAAAGGTTTGTTCGTTGAACGATAAGCAACCGTTGCCAACCGTCAGACGCAAGCGCGTTCGTAGTCTACGAACTCGAACTGTTAACTGTGCAGCGCTAACTGTTAACTGCGCATGCGTCTGATGGTTGGCAACGGTTGCTGATCGATTGGATCGTACTACGAACAAACCTATTAATTTTCATTAATGTCACCGAATGTATTTTTCCGTAGCAACGAAGGGCATCTGACGTAATATACTTGACGACGGGATATTATCAAAAATTATCAGATTAATTTTTATTTCTGTAGCTTTCTATTGGTCAGAATCTCCTATGAAGGAAATAATCAATATTAATATCACAAGAGAGTAAGAATAAATTGAAAATAATGTAACAATTTTTCGAAAACTTGTTGCCTGGCAATAGACACGAGAGCCCGCAGGGCTCGAGTGACTATCCGAAGTTTGAGAAACAAACTGGAACATTATTTTCTTATTTATTCTTACTATCATGGGATATTAGAAAGATTATTTTTTTAATACTCATATACAAAATTCAAGTTTTTGTAAATAAACATTCAGTGAGATTTATATCACAATACTTAATTAATGTTTAACAACTTGTCTAAGTGAACAGCATGAGCAGGCTTAGCAAATATTCAGACGAATATATCAATAAAATTATTTATACGGTTTGGCGTACCATAGAGAGATGGTAATGATCGCTGAATTGTAATTAAATATTAAACGCTTTTACCCACCTGCGTTTTTACTCACGTATTGAGTACTAGGAAACAAATTTGTTGATCTTTGCCTCGATGAATTGATGTGTTATGGAGTGCAATTATAGACACCCCACGTCTCTGCATTTATCACTATTTCTCCTTGCAAATTTTAGAAGGATAGGAATAGGTACCTATAAAGAGAAAATCTGTTTCCGACTTAAGAAATCCAAAGAGTTTATATTTAAATATTTATTTGATTAAAAATTGAGTGGCTTGGGTTTCGCCTTTCCTTTAATAGAGGTCGCGAGTGCGTCTAAATATTAATTATTTCATTGTAATTGGCACACTTGGCGAAAATATCTAATTTCGATTCAGAGCATCATTACAGGCTCTCCTAAAGATACCAAGAAGTTGAAATGGTCCATAGAGAGATGGTAATGATCTCTGAATCGTAATTTAATATTAAATGCCTTTACCTACCTGCGTTTTTACTCACGTATTGAGTACTAGGAAACAAATTTGATGATCTTTGCCTCGATGAATTGATGTGTTGTGGAGTGCCATTATAGACTCCCCACGTCTCTGCATTTATCACCCCTTCTCCTTGCAAATTTTAGAAGGATAGGAAATATTTATAAAGAGAGAATCTGTTTCCAACTTAAAAAATCCAAAGATTTTATTTTTAAATATTTATTTGTTTAAAAATGGAGTCGTTTGGGTTTCGCCTTTCCTTATACGGTTTTATTCATGAAATAATCTTACCGAATTACACTTGGGCTCATTCATTCAGTCCATTTTCTTAAATGTGACCAGTGGTGTCATGGCAAAATTAGCAGTGCGGGAACGCACTGCTAATTTTTGTTTACAAAACCTAAATTCTCTATTATTTTTTTTTCTTTTCTTAACCAGTGAGGGAACGGCGTTCCCACGCGTTCCCACACGATGACACCACTGAATGTGACGACCGTTCTCAAAACCAGACAACTCGTCGATCGTTATTACTAAACAGAAAAAAATATTTTAATATTATTCTCAGTATAATAATGTAGATTATTGCCATTATAATAATAATCTGATTGGTCAGATTTAAACACGTGATGAAAAATCTTACTACACGATTGGAATTTAAATCAAAAAAATAATGGCGGAAATTTTTATTTATGTAGGTTTGTATTGGTCAAAATCTCTATGAATGGAATAATCGCTGAAATAAATTTTTATTTTGTAGGTTTATATTGGTCAGAATTGCTATGAATGAAATACTCAGCATAAAACAGATGTTCATAATTTATTTTAAAATTATCAGTATTTCTATCTTCTTCTTTATGTGCCTTATCCGTTGCGGACGTTGGCTATCATCATAGCAATTTTAATTTTGTTTGCGGCGTTTCTGAATAACTCGATCGATGTTAGTCCAAACCATTGGCGTAAGTTTTGAAGCCTCTAGAGTCTTTTTCTTCCGGGTCCGCGTTTGCTTTCTATTTAACCTGTATTATCAGTTGGAGTATATGGTATTTATCATATCTCATAATATGACCGAGGTATTCAAGTTTCCGTTTCTTAATTGTGAAAGAGATTTATTTTTGTTTTCACATTCGGCTCAGTACCTCTACGTTGGTGATGTGAGTCGTCCAGGATATTTTGAGGATACGTCGATACACCCACATTTCGAATGCCTCCAGCTTTCTCATTAATGTTTCCGTCAGTGTCCATGCCTCTGCGTCGTACAGCAAGACTGAAATACATAGCATTTCTATGTATTCAATTACATAGTAGTTCTATGTATGAAATAATCAGCATAAATCAGATTATGCTTATTGTACCATTTTTATTTTGTTTAAATTCAGCCTAAAAATATTCCTAACTTTGCCAAACAGTTTATTTCGTGAAAAACATAAATTCTTCATTTTTTGCGACATCTAGATAGAAAGCAATACAGTTTTTATTATAAAAATCGCGAAAAAGCCTTTTCACCTGAAGGCCAAAATTAAAAATAAAGAATTTGAACAACTGTCATTAATAAATTCAGGGTAGAATTATTTTAATTAAAGGTTTTCTATAGTCAATGAAAATTACATTCCACATAAACTATTGTGTTCATGTTTTTTACAATGATTAAATTAAAAAGATTTTTTAATAACATTTTACTTAACTTTCTGCGATTAAATAAATTGCCCAGTTAGACCCACGCATAGGGATCAGTTGTTTTAGGAAATGTATGTGAGCCATTTTTTCTTGTATTCCCTATGGGATATCCTGAAATAAAGTCCAACTTTTCAATAAGATGGAAAACCGAAAGAATCGTATTATTTTCTCAGAACTCCCTTTATCTCCACGTTTCTCATGTTATATAACAGTGAAATATAAGATGGGCTCTGGATTGGTTGAATAAATAGTGAGTTGGGTCTTATGCGGAAAAGGTTAAGACTTCTTCTGTCATTTTATCCCCTACGTCCTACGTCATAACTGTGAAAATACAAACGGTCGTATAATAAAATAAAACTAAATCGATAGCTCAACGATTATGATATGATTCACAATCATATCAGTTTGTGATAATTAAAGACGAAGTATTCTAATTATGTAGATTTAAGAAATATCACGATTAGAGCCAAAAAACCAATTAGTTAAAACAAGAAGCGATGCAAAACAGACTAGCAAGAGTTAGAAATATTAAAAAGAAAACACTAACACACAATATAAAAAACACCTTCTTCTTCTTCTTCTTCTTTTTCTATAGACATGACTGTCTGTTTTTCAATGTGCCTCCAGTAAGTTATCATTTCATCGTTTTCGTGGTATTCCCACGATCGTCTTCCTATTGGGAAACCGTCTTTCGCCGTTCTTACTAGTCTATTTGTTGTTATTCGTCTTACGTGGTCGTTTCATTCTACTCTTCTGTTTTCACCTAGTTATTAATGTTGTCCACCTTGCATCTCCGTCGTATATCTGCCCTTCTAGCTCTATCACAGTGTCTTGTCTTATCGATTTTTCGAAGTGTTTCCATCTCTGCTGTTTTAGCATTCTTTTTGTCCTTTCTATATCAGGTCGTGTTTCTGTCGCGTATGTCATTATTGGTCTGATGACTATATTGTAAATTCTGCCTTTCACTTCTTTTCCGATATTTTTATTTCTCCATATTGTTTCATTCAGGCAGCCCGCGGCTCTGTTTGATTTATTCACCTGATCTTCCACTTCTATTTCGAGCTTTCCATAGCTAGATAATGTGATGCCTAGATATTAACCTCCATGCCTTGTTCTATCATCTGATCCTCCAATTTACACCTTCTTAGATTTGCTGTTATAACCATGCATTTAGTCCTTTTTGGGGAAATTAACATGTTAAATTTTCTGGCGGTTATATTAAATTGGTGCAGCATAAGTTGTAAATCATCTTCACTTTAAGAGATTAGTATTGCGTCTTTTGCATAGCAGATTATTGTTTTTCTCCCATTTGGTATCCTATTTTCCATTTCATCCATGATCAGATTGAACAATAGAGAACTGAGGTAGTTTCCCTGTCTTATCCCATTGCCACCTTCAATTGGGTCAGTTAGTTCTTCATCCACTTTTACTTTTATTGTGTTGTTATGGTAGATATTTTGGCTCGTTTTAATTATTCCTAAAGGTACCTCTCTTGCGTACAATAAATGGATAACGTCCTTTAATTTGACGCTGTCAAATGCCTTCTTAAGGTCCACGAAACTTAAGTATGCCGGGTTTTTGTATTCTAACGATTTCTCTTGAACCTGCCTCATTATAATAAGATAGCGTCGGTGCATGATCTTCCCGACCTAAATCCTTGTTGTTCTTCTGCTAATGTTATAATTTTTTTCAGTTTGTTTATTACTCTGGTCGTTAACTTTAGTGTTGTGTTTAATATATTAATTCCTAAATCTCCGGGTCCGATTTTTCTCCCTTTTTGAAGAGAGATATTAGGAAAACTTGAAGAAAAAATCTTCTGTGTAAAAGAGATATTTGTTTGAAAACCCCAATAAAGGGCTCCCTTAAAAAACAGAACGTTTTCATCAACACTGATGATGCTCTCTTTAGAGCGAAAACGTTCTGTTTTTTAATGTAGCCCTTTATTGGGGTTTTCAAATAAATATTCCTTTTACACAGAAGATTTTTTCTTCAATTTTTTTAATTAATGGTATACAGCCAGCCACAGGAAATTTTTTCCTTATGGAGAGGTACTAGGATGCTTGATAAAAAATTGTATAAGAATATTTTTAGATGATTTTAGACCAGGGATTATGTAGGTAATTAAGAAAAACAGAACAGCTATCAGGACTTTGCATAACAATAATAAATTCCATAATAAAATTCCAATCTCTAAATATAACAAGCAACCTGATCAGATAATTAGCAGCGAACATTATAAAATGGTCTTTATTTACCCCTCACATAGTATCTTTTTATCCTCTCCATTTATTATCTTAGCAAACAACTATTTGAGGGTTGGTTCGTGTAAGTAGAACCACTGCTGCCTTGCGTTAATAAAAAAGGTTGGATAGGCTCCCACATGAACGTCTCTTGCCTCCCATCACACCGGAAACACATTGCTGATTGGCTGAGCCCACCAATGTTTGGGTTCTTGTACGAGGTTAGCGACTATGACCTCCAGACATTTATCACTACGCAAAGGAGTTATACTAAAATCACAATAAAGATGCACTAGAAATAAACAAACCAAGACATGTTGAATGTTACGAGGAGCACTTCCGAATCATGATTTACAATGTAAAAAACTTTGTAAATAATGATTTGGGATTTGCAATGTACATGCATCCTAAATCATGATTTGGGAGTGCTTCTTGTAACATTCAACGTGTCTCGGTTTGTTTATTTCTAGGGCATCTTGATTGTAATTTTAATATAGTTGGTTTCCTCACAATACTGAACCGAGAGGTTCGGATTCAGATCCGAAACACATATTCTCCGTACCGTCCTTAGTTGCTATATCGGATTCTTTATTATTTTGGCATTTTTCTACTTTGTTATCTTTGTCGTTTGAAAGAATTTATCAACGATTTCGAATTGATTGGATATCCGAGGACATAATTGTATCGTGATCCTGAATTCCAGCTTTGACCATTGTCTTTGCAGCTTCCTACAAGGCCAATTATGCCTCCTGAAAAGTCTTTGATCAATGTGTTCTTCGGGTTCTAATCTATGGTGCAGAAACGCTAACGCTCACTCAGACGTCCGCAAACAAAATTCGAACAACACAGAGGGCAATGGAACGGTCCATGTTGGGATTAACCCTAAGGCCCGGCGCAAATTGAACCTAAGCCAGACACAACCTGCGCCGGCGGGACGGGTGACCCGTGCATTTATTTTTCTAGCGTGCCGCATATTGAACACAACCCAACCCAACCGTTGGCTATCGACGTGGCGAATAGAGTCGGGCCAAATTAGTGCGGACATGTAACGGTTACTTTTGATACCGGTTCTCAGTGGTACTGAGTACAAATACTGATTACAAAATACTGATGTATCTGATCCTTGTACTGAATTGAGTAGGCAACTTAAAATCGGTATTTCCGTACTTGTAAATAGTAACGTTTTAAAAATATCTTACACGTCCCTAGTAGTCGTAGCGGTATGACTTTCGAAAACATCTAATTTGATCATAAGCGGGTGCATAAAAAATATCCTTACTGAGTATTTTATTTCTGCACATAATACCTACATATTTAAAATAATCTCTCCCCTACTGCTCGATCATAACTCATATTCCTTAATTTACTGCTCGGATCACAATTATTTACAATAATAGGGCTTTTCATTCACAGTCATTTCATACACGTCCGAGCCGTACGTAACCATGCTATGTAAATGTGTGTTGTAAATTCGTCCTTTGTTGTCCTAGGATATCGTTCGGTTCCATTTGTGAGATAGCTCCCGCACTCTGAGTATGCATGTATCTTATACCTACCTTTGTCTAATGTACCATTGTTTGAAATTTGCAAATCTAGATAATTTGCATCTTATATCTGTAGATCCTGCTGTTCTCTTCCAATATATATTTAGCTTTCTCCATTTTTACTTCTAAACCCCATTCTAGATATTCCTGTATAGGTTTTGGTATCATATAATCTAGCTAGGTTATCATATTATTGTGCCAACACTATCTGGTCTAGTGATGAGCAAAACAAGAACAAGACCAAGACCAGGCTAGTCTTGGTATTGGTCTTGTTCTTGCAAGCTTGGTCTTGGTCTTGCAGCTAAAAGGCAGTCTTGGTCTTGGTCTTGGTCTTGCACTAGCCGGTCTTGTTCTTGGTCTTGGTCTTGCTGCAAGAGTCTTGCTGGTCTTGCTTTTTTGGTAGTAATAATGTGAGCCAAACAATTTCGAATAAAATGTACATTGAAATAAATAAAGATGTGAAGAATGAAACTATATTTTTTGCTTTAAAATTTTAACAGAATGTAGAATGTAGTTTCAAACAGGTACCAATTTTAACATTATACATTCACCTAATGACCTAATTATTTCTCTCTACATATATAAAGAGATTAGAGTATATTTTTATAATGGTAATGTTTATCATTAGGAAAAACCTGCATTTACAACCCTTGTTGCAATTGCCGGCCTTCCGTTGTGTCACGTTGTGTTTTGTATGCTGTCGATACCTGCCGCCTGCCTTCAGACCACGTCTTGAGTCTGGATTATTGTTTATTGCCCCTGTATTTTATTAAAATGTTAAAGAAAAAAAGCTTCGTAAAGGTGCCACAAATCGTCGGGGACCTTCAATTCACGGATTTTACGAAAAGGGATAAACGGTTTATAGTTGTTAACAGATAATGATCTGCTCCTTTCACTCGAACACTGTAGTATTTATCCTAGGAGGGTCAAATGTAAGAATATAAATTAAATTTTTTTAAGAGAACACAAATATCAAATATTTTTTACTCTTAATCATTATTTAATATAATTAACTTTTTTTATAAACTAACTAAAACATACTTTTTAGTAAATACGTACATATTTACCATACCTATTTATAGACCTAATACTATAATATAATAACTAAACCTAATGGGGAGTTAGAAACGCTTAATTCTGTAATTTGTTATCTTGCAGTTCTTTAATTTTATTTAAACTACATTTCTCTCGTAACACGAGTTATTCGCACTTTTTATTTTCACATATTTTTGGATTGAATACCCATTATGACATTTAAAAAGTTGAAAATATTCGGATGTGGGTAGTAAAAACTAGAATTTAAAACACTGAAATGATGCGCATGCATATCAAGTGCGGCACATACTATTTGTACTACTGGCCCTGTCTGGGGAAATCTAGATTATTCCAAATAGTTTTCAACTATGAAATCAGTAAAATTCTTTACACGTTTGTCATCCGGGATTTTCACAAATAATTCAACTTCCAACTTTCGTTGATTGTAAAAAGTTAATCCAAAAAATAATTTTAAAAATTTCCCAGTATCGGAATTTTTGTCATTATATTCAGAAACTAAACCTAAGCTTTGGATTTTGCGATACCAAGCTTGACACATTACAATCGACAACCAGTTATTTTTTATTCAGGCCACAATGCTTTCACAGCATTGTGAATCCCTTTTCAAAATCTATTATGATATTTTTTGTAATCTTTTTAAATTTAACGACCTACATTTTGCCTCGATAATGCGAAAAGAATTGAAATAAGTGTCAGTATTTTTATTAGACAAAAAAGCGAAAACTACTGGTACATAAAAACCATTTTTAATTGCACTTTTTTTAAATGGATTACCCTATCTATAATTACATTTTATTGTCTTACAAGTAATTTCAATTGTCCTTGAACTGTCGCCGTTTGAAAACTTGCCTTCTGGACACTTTGAAAGTTGAGAAAATGCAAACCGTTTGACTTAATCAAAACGACTTAAAAATAAAACCACAATATTATGTATTTTAAAAATTCGATATTGTTTAAGGTTTTTACAATGTCAGTATATATTATTAAACTAAAAAAATAAAGTTAAATAATAAAAACCAATTTTTCTCAAAAAAGTGCAAGAGTCTTGCAGGTTGGTCTTGGTCTTGCGTGGTCTTGCAAGGTTCGGTCTTGGTCTTGGTCTTGTTCTTGCAAGCTTGGTCTTGGTCTTGGACTTGCAACGAAAAGGCGGTCTTGGTCTTGGTCTTGGTATTGCTGCAAGACCAAGACCAAGACCGCAAGACCAAGACCAGTCTCGCTCATCACTAAATCTGGTCATCTGCATAACACAGAATGTAAAGCTCGGTGTTATCCAGGTGAATTCTTATCCCATGACATTTTCTCATGACCCTTTCTAGGTATATTTTGAAAAATGTGAGGGTAGGCAGCATTCTTCCTTTGACCCTGTGAGACTGTGTGGCCTTAGTATGGATATATAAGTTTTTAGTTTCTTTAATTATCTCAATATTTATATTGGTTTCCTCAAGTGCTTTCCACAACATTTCTCGGAACACTGTCGTAGGGCTTTTTTTAAGGGAGAAAACGAACTATCGTGGACCTTCCTGGTCTAAGACCTGCCCGAGTCTAAAAACTTCTGAGTTTTGTAGACACGTTGTCCGGTTCCAAGCTTTTCCATTTTTCATAGTAAGCCTCACATATTTGTTTTACCTCATCAATTTTTTTTTAATAATTAGATCGTAATTCTCAGATCTGACCCTCACCAAATTTCTGCCTTCGAATATGTTGAAGTACTCCACTCGGCTTTCAGTTATAAGCTCCACAGAACATGTCAGTTTGTGTACACTATTCTGTAATTGCATTTTCTTTTAGCTCTTATTGTTGTTAATATGTATATTTGCTTAATGTATTGTTTGTTCCGAAGGCTGGTGATATTCCTTTCTACTTTATGTGTGTGGTAACTCTCCAAAAACTTACATCGGTCAAACTGGCAGAACCTTTAACAACCGTGTAGCAGAACCCAAAAGGGCTTTCAATAATAGAAAAACAGATTCTACGTACGCACTGCACGTTCTAGATCATAATAATTCTTTTAATAAATAGTTTTAAATTCTTAAAATAAAAAATAAAATAAAATTCTCTAAAATAAAAAATATAGTAACGATGTATAAAATTGTAATCAAAATTTGTTTTTCTTAAAAACTATCAGGTAATAAACGTAGGTATAATATAATTGAATATAATCTGCTTGGCAACCCTGGTAGAACAATTCTTAATTACACCATTCCATGAGAAATTTGACACTTGACTGAATTATCTTGTTAAACTTAGGATGGATGTTTTGTGTTCTTAAAGTAGTAAATTGTCTTTGGTGAACGTCTTAATACATTTTCTTCTATTATGGCAAATAATTCAATAATAGGTATTTATGAAACAGTTCGTGAAGTATGCTTTTTGCGAACGCACGCGATGTTTAGAGTAACATCGCGTAAGTTCGCAAAAAGTACTTCACGCACAGTTTCATACAATATTTTACCTACGTTAAACAAATAAAAAAACTGTAACCCTTCGTCACTGGAATTAATTTCTATTCGACAATTTTTAGAACTTTGACATTTAAAAATTCTAACTTCTTTCAAATCCACAAAACTGTCAAAACTTTTGTTGTAATTTATTGCTCACATGTCATCACAATAACAACGCGAAAGTTAAGGATATTTGATTATTAGTATGATAGAATTGATCCAAAAGATGGCATAACCTAGACATCCAAAGTGAAAGTTATCCTCTAACACCACATTGTTCTATATGGTCCACATAATGTTCAGAAGTCACACCATTTTGAGCGTCGGGTTTGGGGGGGGGGAGAGGGGGGGAGAAATCGGTAAATTTTTAGATTTTTAAGTTTTTCGTCAATATTTCTAAAACTGTGCGGTTTAGCATGAACAGCCCTCTATACAAAAATGTTCTACATTAAATTTGAAATAAAAAAGGTCCCATGCATAATCCTTCTAAAATGAACGGTTCCAAAGTTACGGAGGTAGTATAGTATAATTGGTCCAAAAAAAGGCCTAAACCAGACATCCAAAATAAAAGTTTTCCTCCTACACCAAATTGTTCTATATGGTCCACATATGGTTCAGTAAAAAGTTACACCATTTTGAGCGTCCGGTTTGGGGGGAGATGGGGGAGAAGTCGGTAAATTAGTAGTTTCTTTTAAGTTTTTCGTCAATATTTCTAAAACTATACTTTAGCGTAAACAATGTTCCATGCAAAAATGTTCTACATAAAATTTGAAACAAAAAAGTCCTATACATAATTGTTATAAAATCAAAGGTTCCAGAGTTACGGAGGTTGAAAAGTGGAGGTTTTCGATACTTTTTATATTTTTTGGGCACTTGATGATGATTTTGGGTGGTGAGGTTGACGTATCATCGGCCACTAAATTAGCAAATTTGATTTATAAAACACAATCCTGAACAATACTGAACAATATGTGGACCATATAGAACAATTTGGTGTTGGAGGAAAACTGTTACTTTGGATGTTTAGGTTAGGCCTTTTTTTGGACCAATCATACTATACTACCTCAGTAGCTTTGAAACCGTTCATCTTAGAAGGATTATGCATAGGGCCTTTTTTATTTAAAATTTAACGTAGAACATTTTTGTATACAAGTTTGTTTATGCTAAATCGTATAGTTGTAGAAATATTTACGAAAAACGTAAAAAACTACGAATTTACCGATTTCTCCCCCCTCCCCCAAACCCGATGCTCAAAATAATGTGACTTTTTTCTGAACATTATGTGGACCATATAGAACAATTTGGTGTTGGAGGATAACTTTCACTTTGGATGTCTGGTTTTGGGTCTAGTTATACCATACTATATTTATGAAAGTGTGCCAATAACAGTGCGAAAAGTAAATCCCATGTAAAATAAGTACATTGTTACTTCACGCACACTTTAAATCCTTCATGCACTGCTATCTATAATGATAGTTTTCACAAGCTAAAAACTTATACATAATATAAGATAGAGTAGATAAAATAGGTTATAGCACACAACTGCCATTTTATAGGTTATGTATACCAAATGTCAATTAACGTTAACCTGTGTGCGTATTTTCTGAAAGGATTCGAAAACTTTTTAAGTAAACACGTTATCCCTTATTTATTACTCAATGCGCATGACAAGCATAACGTTTTACGTTTAACGTACGTCAAAAAGTAGAAGGTCTAAAAACTCTCTAATAACTTAACCCTTTCATTGCTGATGAAATGGGCCTAACTCGACCTGGGTGCTAACTCGATTTTTCGCTGCACATACATTGTAGTGTTTTGGTCGAGATGGCCCTGGAATTGCTTCATACATAATATGAATCTAAACTGACGTTATAAGAACACTTTTATGTACCTACGTACTAAATAGAAATACAACTTGTTTCAGTAAAAGTCAAACAAATACTAACCACTAAACGAATGTTGTGCATAGGACTTTTCATTCACAGTCATTTGTTTCGAGCTTCTGTCATGTGTCACATAATATTAATGTATCTACGTCATACGTTATTGGTATATACCCACGGTTATTGGACTTTATTACGGTTGTCTTGTCCGACGGTGGTGGGGAGACTTATATTTTTGACTTTACGTCACAAGAGTTTACATTCCCATATTTTTAAATGATTTTCGATCATTGAATGTGTGTTATTGTGTATATATGTGTATTATTTGTGTTATTATGAAATAATTAGACAAATAGTACACATTTTATCTTATACCGGGTGGTGAATCGTAAAAAGGGCCATAGGAAACTCAATGTAAAATTCTGAATTGTTAAATTCCTGCTTCCCTAATTATTTTACATCAAAAGTCATGAGGGAATACTTATAGAGAATTAAAATCTGTATTAAAATCAAAAGTTAAAATTGTTCTACGATTTAAATGCATTCCAAAATTTTGAAAAATATGATACATTGGCCACAATAGGTATGCGTGTAAAAGTAAGGCCACATGTTACTATTTAACTGACAGTGCTCACACCATTGACTGAATAAAAAAATCTTTATTATTAATCCTTTCTCCGCAACTGAGGGTATCTTATCAACTGTATTGTTTTTAAACAATAGATGATAAAATAAAAATATTGACTGTTCAAAAATGTGAACATTAGTGCATTGTGTGTGGTCTAAGTTTGGGCTGAAAACTAAAATGTATTACATTTTTACAAAATTTTGGAATATGTTTAATTACGTAGACCAATTTTAACAGTTATTTCCAATACAGATTTCAATCCTTTACAAATAGTTTCTAATGTCTTTTGATGTACAATAATTATTAGGGAAGCTGGAACTCAACAGTTCAGAATTTTACATTGAGTTAATGCAAAATTTTGACGCATGTCAAAATTCTAAATGTGTTTTAATTGTATTCATTTTTTTCGAATCCTGAGAAAACTAATAAATATTTTTGAAAAATTTAAACTCAGAATGAAAGACTACATTACTACCGAGGGCTGAAAGTCCCTGAAAACTTCTATAATGTTTATTTTAATAAGTTACAGGGCTGAAAATAAAAGAGAAGTGTGATATTTAATTTCAAATATTTCATTCAATAGAATCTGCTTGTTTATTCTAAGGGGCTTTCCGCCCTCGGTAATAATGTAATCTTGCATTCTGCGTTTAAATTTTTCTAAAATACTTGGTTTTCTGAGGATTCTAAAAAATCATATTACGATTCAAATGACAGTAAACTCTCGTGACGTAATCTCACCCTTAATGTTCATTGGTTAGTCGATTTAGGCAACCGTAGTAATGTCTAAGAACCGTGGGTATATACCAATGATACAAACCAAAGACGTATGACGTAGATATATTAATATTATGTGACACATGACAGAAGCTCGAAACAAATGACAATCGATGAAAAGCCCTATATCTGCATAGAGGTCATGCGCATTCGGCAGTATTAACGGTATGACGTTCTTAGACGTCATCAGCATTCAAAGGGTTAAAAGTGCGGTCACACAGTAAAATACATCATTTGAGAAAGCCACTCATTTGAAACAGCTGTTGTTGTAGTGACATTAATTTATAATAAGTTTTGTGCGTAATTTTGTAATAAACTTTGAATAAATATACCAATTACATAGAAGTGGTTTTTACTTCATGTTAGAGTTTTTTAACTATATGGTATACAGCCAACCTAGGGCACTTCCCTTTTAGTTTTTGTGCAAGTCTTGAAAACAAAAGTTTGTCAGTGTTTTATTATTAGATAATAGTATATTATTCAACGAGCATGAAATGATGGCTATTACTTACGATGATGAAGTTTGCGACACGAGCCGTAGGCGAGTATCGTAATTCATCAGAGTAAGTAATAGCCATTACATGCGAGTAGAATACTATACTTTTTCTACGACCTTTTTTTATTTAAATTAGTAAAAAATATAATTACCTATCAACTACTCGAGATTTAAATTATAATAATTTACAAAAATACCTAAATGCTGTTTACCCCTAGTACGTTGCTGAATAATTGGTTGCCTACTATTACCAAATTCTTATTTATTGTAAAAATACAACAAGAAATAGTCAATCCAAGTTCTATTCGTTTCCGAAAAATTAGAAGCATAGATTTGTATCTACTGTCAGTGAATCTAATAAATAGGAAATAGCTATTGTTGGTGGACGTATTTCATATAGTTATAATGTATATTTACATTTAACTATATAATATAATATAATATAATATAATATAATATCACACATCACATCATCCAGCCTCAAAAGTCCACTGCTGAACATAGGCCTCCTCCCCTCGTTTCCAACCCCATCTATCCTGCGCCGCCCTCATCCAGTTTTTATTTACCTTTCTTAAGTCGTCAGTCCATCTTGTAGGCGGTCGACCGACGCTTCTCTTGTCTTCTCTTGGCCTCCATTCCAATAACCTCTTCGTCCATCGCCCATCTGTCATTCTGGCTACGTGTCCTGCCCATCTCCACTTCAACCTGGCTATCCTCTCGATGACGTCAGTCACCTTTGTTCTTCTCCTGATTTCTTCGTTTCTGATTTTGTCTCGCAGAGTTATTCCTAACATTGACCGCTCCATTCTTCTCTGCGTGACTCTTAGTTTGGTAGCCGAGGCTTTAGTTAAGGTAAGTGTTTCTGATCCGTACGTCAAGACTGGGAGGACGCACTGATCGAATACCTTTCTCTTTAGACATGTGGGTAACTCACTTTTAAAAGTTTCTCTCAGTTTTCCAAATGCTGCCCACCCAAGACCGATTCTTCTCTTCAGCTCATGAGTCTGGTTATCCCTGCCAATCGTAATTTCATGTCCCAGGTATTTATATCTATCTACGAGTTCTATTTCCTTCCCACCAATACTGATGTTCTGGTTGGGTACCAAATTTGTCATTATTTTTGTTTTTGAGATGTTTATATTTAAACCAACATTTTCTGTAGCTACAACGAGTTCTTGTACCATCTCTCTTGCCATACCTAGATCCTCAGCTACTATGACTATATCATCGGCGAAACCGGTTTCATCGGTTTCGCCGATAATATAATATAATATAATATAATATATATATATACGAAGCAAGTTTTCAATCCTAATAGCAAATAATTAATATTGAAAAATATCAAAAATTACTAAAAGATTTTTAAATTGAAAACTTACTGGTACATCCCCATGTATACACCTCCAAGACTTCTACAATTTGCAAGTCATATGGATGCTGCAGTAAAGACGATAGGGAAGGAATTCTAAACTTTGCAATTCAAATCCCCCGTCTGCAGCCGGCTAGGAACTGAAAGATGCACCATAGTTACTCTACTGAGTAATAAGAAAATTTCTTATTACTCAGTAGAGTAACTATGGTGCATCTTTCAGTTCCTAGCCGGCTGCAGACGGGGGATTTGAATTGCAAAGTTTAGAATTCCTTCCCTATCGTCTTTACTGCAGCATCCATATGACTTGCAAATTGTAGAAGTCTTGGAGGTGTATACATGGGGATGTACCAGTAAGTTTTCAATTTAAAAATCTTTTAGTAATTTTTGATATTTTTCAATATTAATTATTTGCTATTAGGATTGAAAACTTGCTTCGTATTTTTACGGCCAGATGGCGCTAGCCACCCAATACCATCATTTTGGCTGCAATATTTGGAAAAACATTTCGATGCGATTTGATTGGATTAAGGAGAACAGTGCCTACGTTCCTTCTGTTGAAGCTCCAATAAGAGCAGAAAATTGCAGTTAAAGGGACTGGCTGCACTCCTTATTCTAATTAAAAAGTAAGATTGTTTTTCCTTCGTATTGCAGCCGAATATATAAAAATGGTACACACATTTTTATTTTAATATAATATAATATAATATAATATAATATAATATAATATAATATAATATAATATAATATAATATAATATAATATAATATAATATAATATAATATAATATAATATAATAGTATAACTATATGTATATGATATGTTATAACATATTTAACACAATATAACTTAAAAAGTAAATTCCAATTAACACAAACAAAATGCGCTAATGTCACTGTCACTAAAATTAATGATAAACGTCAAAGTTTTTAGTAAACAAGATATAAACATAAAAAATATACCTACATTGTTACAGTTAAAATTTACATATATATATATTTACATATATATATATATTTAAATACAATAATTATTGTATTAAAAAAAAAAAGAAACAAGTTTAAGTAATTTTATTTGCAGTTTATATACGATTAATATTAAAAGTGGCATGCGCACCTGCAATCTAACTTCAGCCCGTGAGTAATGACCCGTGAGTAACTTCAGCCCGTGAGTAATGAACTATTACCACAGAATAACTAACCATACAGAAGCGAAACTCAGGCCGAAAACGGTAACATAAATTTCATGCTCATGCGTCACGTAACTGGTGCAACCTCACTTTTGCGACTGACAGTGACAGTTGTTTATAGTTAAATTTTATATTTATATATGTTTTATTTTATATTTTATTTATTTTTCTAGTTAAATTTTATATTTCATATTTAATTAATAACTATTTGTCAAAAATATTACATCATTTGGAATGGTCTATTCCTTAGAACATCAAGTTCCATTCTGTAACTGGTGTACAAGGTCAAATATTTCGGTCCCAACAAAATCAATGGAAACGACAGTCAGATTCGCTTCTGTATGGTTAGTTATTCTATGCTATTACTCACGGGTACAGTAATGGGTGCTATTATCTGTTAAAAAATAGCGAATAATGAGCATATTCTTAAACGGTCGTAGAAAAAATGAATTTCCATCAAGTAACGGTCGAATCCATCACCTAGATATTGGTTATATCACAGGAGAGCCGTAACCCTTCTTAGGGAAGACCATTTCCAAACGTAATGGTTTTTTTAAGATACGAGTAAACTGGTCAGAGAGTAACGCCTGGCCAGCCCTCTTCCATAAATATTATTTTTCGACGGGAATTTCATTTTGACGAAAACACCGCGGATGACCAGTATTTATACAGCGCATTCAAGAGTACGCTCAAGTCTGCAACAAATGGCCTTTTTTATTGCGTTCGCTAGACGACAGAATGCGAATGCAGGGGCAATTGTATCGTAGGACATTCATATAATCCACACAAGAGTAGGGTGGATTGGTAAAATATATCGATCCAAAATGTTGCTGTCACGGCAATACCAGTTAAAATTGAATTTCGAAAATACTGATGTCTAATCTAACAGGTTGAAAACTTTTATAAAAATGTATTATTAATCTCACGACAGATCTTTCTACGTCAATCCACTTTTCTCTAGTGAACTATTTTAACGTGTGTATGGCGTATTCTTTAGAAGACATTAGTTTGAAATTTTTATTAAGAAACATAAGTTGGTTTGTATCACTCGTAACGGTATGGGCGCTAAATTTTTCGAGCAGAAATATCCATGTCCCCTTAAAGTTAATCCAGTAAGTACCTAGTGTCGTTTAAATTCAGCGGTTCTTAACTTTTTTGAGTCATGTACCACCTACAGTTCCTTTTATTATTTTTGTACCACCTATATTTTTAGACTTTTATTATCAAGACTTACTAAGTGCTACTATTTTAAGTTTTTTTTGTGTTTTGTGTACCACCGCAAATAATAATATATACCACCACTAGTACAAGTACCACAGATTGAGAACCGATGGTTTAAATCATGTAACACTAAGGTTTTAACAACCATAAAGTGGGCTAGTTTAAACTACGAGTAGAATGTTTCATTGATGATCGTCTACGAGTAGAATGTTTCACTGATGATCGTCTGACTGGACCGAAAACGTTCTAGAAATTTTCTAATCCATTTGAGTGATTATAAAATTTTTAAATAAAAAATATACCTACCATTTTAAGCACAAAGTTTTTACTTCTTTGTAAGTTTGTGCTTTTTATAGGAGTTCCTCCTATTTGTGACACATTTTGCTAAGCATTTTAATTTAGCATATGGCTGTTTAGTCATGAGTCTCTATTTATATTTTCGTTCTTCGAATAATTAATGTCTGGCATTTAGGCCTATTCTGTAACTACAAATCGAATAGAAATGAGTCAAATCGAATAGAGGTATTTTTTTCTTCTCTTTTCTTTTCTTTTCTTTTCTTTTCTTTTCTTTTCTTTTCTTTTCTTTTCTTTTCTTTTCTTTTCTTTTCTTTTCTTTTCTTTTCTTTTCTTTTCTTTTCTTTTCTTTTCTTTTCATTTCTTTTCTTTTCTTTTCTTTTCTTTTCTGTTCTTTTCTTTTCTTTTCTTTTCTTTTCTTTTCTTTTCTTTTCTTTTCTTTTCTTTTCTTTTCTTTTCTTTTCTTTTCTTTTCTTTTCTTTTCTTTTCTTTTCTTTTCTTTTCTTTTCTTTTCTTTTCTTTTCTTTTCTTTTCTTTTCTTTTCTTTTCTTTTCTTTCGTTTTTACTCCACTAAGGAAAGTGTAACTCGGCGAGTCCTAAATATACCCTGATTATCTTAAACTCTGTTTTATAGTTTTTGCATCATTTAGTTATAGTTCAGAAAACAATTATTAAAATATTTCTATCACATATTATACCACTCCTTTCTCCGGTTAATCTTCCTCATCTAACTCTACTGCTGCGTGTGTCTCCATATACAGTGAGCACGTAAAGGTTGGAATAAATTCATTTTCTCGAGAATGGACGATTTTGGGAAAAAAACCCCAAAACAGGTCAATTTTTATTTTAAAATTACGACTTACTGGCATGTATATCATACTAGTGACGCCACCCATCTGGACGTGATGACGTCATCGATGATTTTTTTAAATAAGAATAGGGGTCGTGTGATAGCTCATTTGAAAGGTAATTCAATTCTCTATTCAGTAATATAAACATTAACATAATTCAAAAATGAATAACCATTTTCAATTTCGTTGCAAAACGAAAACACAGCCGAACCATATTCTAGTCCAATCAGAGAGTGCTGCAAGCACCCCTACCGGTTTCGAAACTTATTAGTCTCTCATCAGGAGGCACATATGCTGCTCTCCCTGATCCAACCAAAACAAAACCCCAGCGTGCAGTCCCGGATTGCAACGAACGAAATGGCATAGATGCCCTAGCGGCAACTGCTAGCGAAAAGACTAAGTTTTCATTCTAATGGCATATAAAACAACATAATGCTATTCTGCACCTCACCAGAATGAAAACAACGGGAACCTTCTCTGGTTACACCTCCGAGGCTTCTACAATTTACAAGCCATACGGATGCTGAGACTAAGGAAGATGAGGGAATTCTACAATTTACAATTCACGTCCCATCTGCTCAGCGCGGTAAAGTTCCAACGAGAATGGTTCCCTTCATACTCCACACAGAGTAAATGTAAATCAAAAATGAATAACCATTTTCAATTTCGTTGCAAAACGAAAACACAGCCGAACCATATTCTAGTCCAATCAGAGATGCCCTATGCCATTTCGTTCGTTGCAATCCGGGACTGCACGCTGGTGTTTTGTTTTGGTTGGATCAGGGAGAGCAGCATATGTACCTCCTGATGAGAGACTAATAAGTTTCGAAACCGGTAGGGGTGCTTGCAGCACTCTCTGATTGGACTAGAATATGGTTCGGCTGTGTCTTCGTTTTGCAACGAAATTGAAAATGGTTATTCATTTTTGATTTACATTTACTCTGTGTGGAGTATGAAGGGAACCATTCTCGTTGGAACTTTACCGCGCTGAGCAGATGGGACGTGAATTGTAAATTGTAGAATTGCCCCATCTTCCTTAGTCTCAGCATCCGTATGGCTTGTAAATTGTAGAAGCCTCGGAGGTATAACCAGAGAAGGTTCCCATTGTTTTCATTCTGGTGAGGTGTAGAATAGCATTCATTATGTGGTTTTATATGCCATTAGAGTGAAAACTTAGTCTTATTAACATAATTATTTATACAGGGTGTCCGAAAAATTTTTTTTAATTAAATTTATTGACATAAAAAGAAGAATGTGTGTAATTTATTTAATTCAAAATACATTTTACTGCTTACTAAAAACACAGGAAAAATGTTTATTTGACAAATTAATATTGTTTTTTGCTTAAATTCAATATTAAAGCCGCCACCCACCAGCCTCGTGACAGTTTGAACATTTAATTTAAGCGAAAAACAATGATCATTTTTCAAATAAACATTTTTTTCAGTTTTTTGAGAGCAGTAAAATGTATTTTAAACTAAATAAATTACATACATTCTTCTTTTTATGTCAATAAATTTAATACAAAAAAATTTTTTTGGACACCCTGTATAAATCATTATGTTAATGTTTATATTACTGAATAGAGAATTGAATTACCTTTCAAATGAGCTATGATACGACCCCTATTTTCATTAAAAAAAATCATCGATGACACTAGTATGATATATATGCCAAAAAGTCGTAATTTTAAAATAAAAATTGACCTGTTTCGGTATTTTTTCCAAAATCATCCATTCTCGAGAAACTGAATTTATTCCAACCTTTACGTGCTCACTGTATATATTCCCATTGCTCGGTATTACTGACCCTAGATCCTTAAAACTATTAGTTTTCACAATCATTTCACTATCTAAGGATAAATTTTGATCTGTATGGTAGTCTTGAAATGAACATTCCAGATACCATCTATTTGTTTAGTTAAGCCCTAAAACTTTTTCTTCAGAAGCTTGTCTACATTACTCCAATCGTTCTTGTAATTTTCTTTCAGTCATTCTTGCTACTACACTATATCAGAAAGGTACCTTAAGCACGAATCTTCAAATAAACTAAGAATACTGGTACAAAGGTCTTATGAAGAATTGCCAGAAATAAATATGTCTTGCCTAAATTAAGAAGAACAAGAAAGTAAAAGTAGTCATAATGGATAAACACTGACAAAAAGTAAGTAATACAAAAGCATGTAGCTTTCTTCTGTTTTGGCCCAATAAAAAAGAAAATATGCAAATAATTATATTATGAGATATTATGTGAGTCTGCTTTTGTTTGATGATTAGCAAGATTGTATGGACTGTTCTAAATAGATATCTTCGTATTGGAAACTGTCGAAAAGCCTATTTTTGTAAATGTATTTTGTTTGACTTTTGATATAAGCTGCATATACAGTGTGCCAATTTGAAAAGTTGCCATCCCCTATAATTTGGTCCCTATAGAAAATCTAAAAATATGCAAAAACACGTCAAATTTATTTGTGAGGGGGACATTTTGTAGACCAGTTTTCAACTAAATTACATCGAAAGGGGGGTTGAGTGATACCTCATTTTTAAGGTCATTAAATTACCTTTTTAAATGTTGTTCTGAAGCTATTTTCTTGTGGCATTTTTACAATTTTAACTATTTATAATGGGAAATAAGCCACAATATTATTAAAAAATGATTTTTATTACCTTTTTAAAAATACCACATGCCTTATATTTATTTTCAATACTTTTGGAAAAATCTTGGACTCTATACTCTAAAAAATTTTGGAGTTCTGAACTTTATACTTAATATCTTTACGGTTTTATTTGATTTTTTCAAAAATATTAAAAAAAAATATTCTAAATACTTCAACACCCCAAAAAAATTCAATTCGGATTTCAATATTCCAAAAAATTTTTGGAGTTCTGAACTCGATATTTAATTAATAAAATTAATTATAAAAAAATTAAAATTACTAAAAAGCAATATAATGTATGTGGTATTTTTAGAAAGGTAATCGAACGACCTTTAAAATGAAGTATCCCTCAACCCCCTTTCCATTAAAGATTTTGGGGGTTGTGTCCGCCCCCGCTAGAGGGTTAGTGTAATTTAGTTGAAAACTGGTCTATAAAATGTCCCCCTCACAAATAAATTTGACGTGTTTTTGTATATTTTTAGATTTTCTATAGGGACCAAATTATAGGGGTGGAAACTTTTTAAATTGACACCCTATATACGCCAGTCAACGGGAGTAAGAATAGGATATTAGCTCCGAATTCTATCCTACTGCATGGATTTTATTGAAATTTTGGGCCTAGCCTCTACTTATCTCCTAATTCAAAGTCTACCCTATGCCGATGTGTGCTTTTATCTTGGGGTTGTTCCCACCCTTTCTCAGGGGTGGAAAAATTTTTGGTTAAAATTATCACGCAATTCACTAGAGAACCTAATTCTAAGCAAAAATTGTTCTATATTTTTTTTTTGAAAACTCAATACTTTTTGAGATATTCGTGGTTGAAAATTGGCCATTTTCATTGAAACAATACCTTTTCGAACCGTTTTTTGCGAATACCTTAAAAACTATGCATCTAACTAAAAAATCTATATTAAAAATTTTTGTAGGTTATAAAAAAACAAAGAGACACTTGCCTTCAAAAATCTTCTGGTTATAATACAAAAAGAGATATGGTAGGTGAAAATAGTTTATTTTTTGGTACATTCTCAAATTGGTGTATTCACCTTGAAATAACAGAGAAACGGTCGATTTTAGGTGTATAATACCTTTTGTAGTGCTTGAAAAGACCTCTAAAATGAGCTATATTAAAGGTCGATTACATTAAAATTAAGCGAGATATTCTGCAAACAAAATTGATAACTAATGTATTTTAAGAAAAAATGAGAAGTAATTTTAACACCCATCCATCAAAATGTAAATGCATCATTTTCCTTCCACAATACCTTTATTATAGTATTATTTCTATGTTCAAAAAGTTGGACGGGTTTAAAATGAATGGTTTTTGGAAAAAAAGATCAAATTATAGAGAGCATTTTTAAATTTTCTTAAAAATCTTTTTTTCTGCATGTAACTTGAAAATGATAAGAGATACAGTAATGAAAAATAAAAAGAAAATTTTTATCTGAAAAAGCCCTACATTTTTGTGTGGTATCTTTTTTTCGTATCTCTTATCTTTTTCGAGTTACATGGAGGAAAAGGAAGATGTTTAAGCGCATTTTTAAATTTTATTAAAATGCGCTCTATAATTTGATCTTATTTTTATCAAAAACCATTCATTTTAATGCAGTCCAACTTTCTGAACATAGAAATAACACTATAATAAAAAGTATTGTAGAAGGAAAACGATGTATTTATATTCTGATGGATGAGGGGTTAAATAATATGCTTCTCATTTCTTCTTAAAATGTAATCGACATTTGGTATTGCTCATTTTAAAGGTCTCTTCAAGCACTACAAAAGTTATTAGCATCTCTGCCATTTTCTCTGTTTCTCTGTTATTTCAAGTTGAATACACCGATTTGAGCATGCAGCAAAAAACAAACTGTTCTTACCTACCATATCCCTCTATGTATTTTAAGTAGAAGATTTATGAAGTAACGAATCTTTTTGTTTTTTTATAACCTACAGAAATATTTTATATACGAGTAGTTTTCTTGTTAGATGCATAGTTTTTAAGGTATTCGCAAAAATCCGTCCGAAAAGGTGTCATTTTTCAATGAAAATGGCCAATTTTCTACCACGAATAACTCAAAAAGTATTGAGTTTTCAAAAAATAATTATGGAACAGTTTGTGCTTAAAATTAGGTTCTCTACCCTCTTCCGTGGCTATTTTAACTAAAACATTTTCCACCCCCGAGAAGGGGTGGGAACCACCCCCAAGATAAAAGCGCACATCGGCATAGGGTAGACTTTGTTTCTTCAGCTATTCCCTACTTACTGTGGAAATATCAAGTAAATCGATGTAGTAGGATGGAATTCGGAGCCAAATACCCTCATTGACTGCTCTAATATGGGATAAGAAGTTAAAATTCGGTTCATTGACAGATTGAAAATTTTTGAATTTTTATTTGTATATAGCTTAAATTTAAACTATTTATTGGTGTTGAATATACACTTTACAGCATGTCGTTACACTATCTGCTCCCATGTTTGTCTTTTAGCCCACAATTTGTTTTCCGTAGATATTGTTGTCGACCCTCGTTATCCTTATTTATTATCGAAGCCTCATATTTTTGGGGGTTATTTAGCAGCAAACGATATAGAAAATACCCTATCTGTTCATTGTTTAGTTATGACGTCATAACGTTCGAAACGTGGTCTCGAATTCGAAGCGGCTACAGTGTTGGTGATTTCAACACGCGAGCAACCGAGCGAACGAAAGAAATGTGAACCGAACAGAACCAAACTAGATGCATCTGGTCGTTTTTTGTTTATTTACTACCCCTTTAAAAAAGCCTCTGCACGGGTATGAATAATGTATGAGATCGACCATTCCTGCAAGACGAACCGAGAGACGTGTTATTTGTTTTTCCTTACTCGTACCAGGGGTGGTTTGCGCTACTCAAACATTTAGAAAAATTGAAATCATTCCGCACGATATCTCTTTTTTAGAGTGATAGTTTAAAGCCATGGATATAAAAGGGTCCTAATCATGGGAGTCAAGATGTATACAGTTAGCAGGTATTGATACCCATAGGATTATTTTGAAAGGTTCTGTTTTAATATTTTTGACTCTGCCTCTGCCGATAATGGTAAATCAATAATAATAATCTTTGCATCAGTTGTTATAGTACAGTCTTCGAAGGTTTTTACCTTTGATTTCGTTGAACCTCCGATTTCACCTCCGTTGAACAGATTTTCATGAAAATTAGTGAGTAGTTAGATGATACCCCAAGAAAGAAAAGTGACGTGGTGCCAACTTACGTTTATAACATGGGGGTGGAAGCCACCCCTTTTCAAATCGATAGAGAGATTCGAGCGGTTTTTAAAAAATAACTCAAAAACTATAAGCTTTTATAAAAAATTTATCATTACCAGAATTGAAGCTAATAAAAAAATAGAATAAACTTCTTTCTTAAAAAACCTTTTAATATTAATTCAAAGTTATATGTAATTGAATGTATATTTTTTTTCGGTGAGTACTCAAATCTAAATAGGTATTCAAGCTTAAATATAGTGAAAACGAAGCGTCTTATAAAATGTATTTACTAAAGAGTTGTATAGTTATATACCTATCAAATGAACTTAAACTAAATTTGAGTTTTTTTGTTAGCAAATATATTTTACTTGTTTTGTTATTTTTGTAGGATAAAAATTAACCGGGATAGAAACGTTTAAACTTTATTCATTTCTTGTTCAAAAGCCTAGTCCTCTACGTATTGCTTCATATCCTGTCTTGGATTGGCTCGCACATGAGCATTAAAATCACAACCTATTATAAATTTTCTTTTGATAGAATATCACTCAGCATGTCTTTTGATTGGTCATAGAAAACTTTTTTTCATTGTCACTCAGACCTGTTTGAGGAGTGTACACATACGCAAAATTCAATACTTCTTCATTAATTCCAAATTTCACTAGCTATCTTTCATTTCACTTTCAACAATTATGCCACATATCTCCATTCCTAGTGTTACTTGAACTAAAACTCCAGTGAATTACTGTCAGCGAACCCTTCACAGCATCATAATACATACTTATATGTATTTTTTTACTTAATACCCTTCATCCATATGATTTTTTGTCCTATGTGAGGCAAATTTTTGTCTTCCTCTACATGTCAAGTAGTTGTCTTCCTGTTGTTTCTTCGCTAAATTTCCTTTTTTCCCTAAGAAGCATTCAATAAGATTCACTCACTTCTGTCATATAGGGCTTTTCATTCACAGTAATTTGTTTCGAGCTTCTGTCATATATCGTATAATCCGTATATATTATTATTATACACAGATTATACAACTTATGACAGAAGCTCGAAACAAATGACAATCGATGAAAAGCCCTATTGGCATTTGTTGAGACTGTAACATTTAACACTAACGTTGGATGTAAATAAGCACACCGTTAGACTGGAGTAGATAGAAACATTAAATGCTGTGACTTTTGGTCTATTCCACTACGACCTTTTCATATTTATTGTAGTCCTCTATCTATAGCGTACATTCTCTAGCGTGACTCTTTTTAAACTGTCTAATAATTTCGAGACTGCACCTTACATGTAGTTCTTTGCGGGTGGCTTTTCTTCGCATAATGCAGGGAACCGCACATTATGCTTTAGTCCAGGAACCGAAGCATTTCACCTCGCAATTTTTACAGAATGGATCGATTTGCTTGAAGATTTGAGAATAAGTAGTGGATAGTTCAAGGATCAAAATCTATATGATGCCGAAAGGCGCTTTTACCATGGGGTCGGTTGCCACCCCATCTTAAGGGTGGAAGTTTTTTATTATATTTTGACTGCACAAGTTGATAAAAACGTTCATTCTAAGCAAAAAATGTTCTATACATTTTTTTGATAAAATTAATACTTTTTATTCACTCAATTCACTCAATTTTTGCCGTAAAAAAATTTTTTTCAAACCAAGTTCTTGGGAATTAAATAACCTACAATTTCATATTAAAACATTTTTTCGTATATCTGATGCTAATCTTTCTATTTTGAAGAAAATGGCATTTTTTACCAAACTACAAAAAGTCGTTATTCGCTTTTAACTCTAGTTTTTTAAAAACTAATCATTCTAAGCCAGTCAAACTTTTAAAATCTATTAATAATACATAAATAAAGAAGAATTAATAAGGCCAATGACTAAAAGCAAAGCTAACTTATATTATTATGCTTCCAATTGGATTTATTTTTTTTTTTTTGAAAAAAAAAATATATTGATTTTTTAACCGTAACCTTTTTAATTTTTATCTTAGAAAGTTTGTTAAAAAATAATTTAGTAGGTTTTTACAAGATCTATAAGACTGGGAATACCAAATCCTTTTAAAATCCTCAGTCGCAAAAAATGGTGACTTTGAAAGGGTTGGTAAAGGTGATTTTTGCATGTTATTACAAGTTTTAATTGTCAATAGCTCACTCAATTTTCACCGTAGAGAAAATTTTTGCAAACCAGGTTCTTGGGAATTAAATAAGCTACAATTTTATATTTAAATATTTTTTTGTATCTCTGATGATAATCTTTCTGTTCTGAAGAAAAGGGAATTTTTTACCAAACTTCAAAAATTCGATATTTGCTTTTGACTCCATTTTTTTAAAAACTAATTATTATAAACCAGTTAAACTGCTAGAACCTATTAATAATACATAAGTAAAGAAGACGAAATAAGGTCAATGACTAATTTTAATCAGGGTGGTGATTAGGGGTTTGCTTTCGATCACTTTTTCGCTGAAAAATATAGGGTCTGACATTCTTTTCATTATAAGCCACCTAATTTTTGAGCTGAAGACTTTTTTTTTATTTCTGAAGATAGATATTTTTAAATACTTCAAATTAGTTTAAATAAGTGATCCTCGAAAAATGCATAGTTTTCCCGTCTTTTGACTTTGAAACTACAGTATTTAGCATTTGCCGAAGAAGACCTAACATATAATAAAGTATAGCTCGATTACTATTGGTCTTAAAGAAAATTTAAAAACACGGTTTTGTTGATTTTTTCAAAAGGTACATTTTTTTAAGCAAAGTGGTTTTGATAAAACAAAAACTTTTTGAGTTATTTGCAGAAAACTGATTAAAAACATTAATTTTTTTAATACAAAAATAACACTTTCGATAGCGAATAAATAGAAAATTATTAATTTTATCAAAAAAATGTATAGAACATTTTTTGCTTAGAATGAATGTTTTTACCAACTTTTGCGGTCAAAATATAATAAAAAATTTTCACCCCCGACATGGGGTGGCAACCACCCCCATGGTAAAAGCGCCTTTTGGCATCATATAGATTTTGATCCTTGGACTATCCACTACTTATTCTCAAATTTTCAAGCAAATCGATCCATTCTGTAAAAATTGCGAGGTTTTGTCCTATTTTAAGCTTCATTACTTGGACTACTTCAACTGCTTCAACTACCTATTCAGCTTATAGTGCCCTGTTAAAAGATCTACTATGGCTTTGTCTGTTGTTATGAAGCTATTTCCTTGTGGAATTTTTAAAATTAACTATTTGTAATGGGAAATAAGCCACAATTTTACTAAAAAAATGATTTTATTAACGTTTCGACGCCCAAATCGTGTGTCGTTACCAAAATGCAAAATATTACTAAATTAAACAAAATGTTGTTGCTTAGTAAAAAATTCTTCTAATTATTAATTTAATCTGACTCATTTATATCGGCAATTCAGACATGTTCTATACATTTTCAAGTAGAAGACTTTAAAATGATATTGCCAATATTGATGAGTTGCGTTCCTGGGACGATTTACTAAAAGATAGTTCATTCGATTACATGAAATCAACCCTAACTCAAGAATATCCGCCACAAAAAATCATAGCATGTTGCATTTGGTTGTCTTTTTAAAGACAGATCACATGCTATGTTTTTTTGTGGCGGATATTCTTGAGTTAGGGTTGATTTCATGTAATCGAATGAACTATCTTTTAGTAAAGTCATCAATATTGGCAATATCATTTTAAAGTCTTCTACTTTAAAATGTATAATACATGTCTGAATTGCCGATATAAATGAGTCAGATTAAATAAATTATTAGAATTTTTTACTAAGCAACATTTTGTTTAATTTAGTAATATTTTGTATTCTGACTTATTCTGAATTTAGTAATTTTGGGATTTTGACACCGATTTGGGCGTCGAAGCGTTAATAAAATAATTTTTTTAGTAAAATTGTGGCTTACTTCCCATTACGATGGGAATCCCAATGGCATTAGGACACGAAACTGCAAATATACACAACGTTCTCCAAAGTCGTACAAAAAAACCTTTGCCACTATTTTTTGTGGACTTGAAACCCAAGGACAACAATAAAACCATTTATGAAATAAAAGAGCTCATGAACTGCAGTGTTATAATTGAACCACCTCGCAAGAAACGGATAATACCCCAGTGCACGAGATGCCAACAATACGGTCACACAAAAAACTTCTGTCAGCGAAATCATAAGTGTGTGAAGTGCGCGGGTCCACATAATACAGCAGAGTGCCTCCGGAAAACAAGAGACAACACAGTGAAGTGCGCGAATTGCTTAGAAAACCATCCCGCTAACTACAGGGGTTGTGTAGTGCACAAACAGTTACAACAACAACTTTACCCGAAGCTACGAGAAAAGACCAATGGAGAGAACCAATCAAACATCAGACCTGGAATATCATATGCTCAAGCAACAGTGGGACAACAGCAGCAACAAATACAGCAAGTAAGTAATACTCAAAGTCAGATACCATTACAAATGATACCTCCACAGCAAAACGATATAACCGAGTTAAAAGGAATGATGAAGGACCTAATCACACAGATGGGGACCATGATGAACCTTATCACAGCCCTAGTTAACCAATTATCGAAATGAAACAGTTACTAAAAATAGCTCAATGGAATTCAAACGGACTGAGCCAACATGCAGAAGAAATAAAGACGTTTCTCAAAGAAAACAAAATAGACATCATGTTAATAGCAGAGACGCATTTTACTAAAAAGTCTTATATGAAAATCGCAAAATATAATATCTACCAAACAAATCACCCAGATGGAGCAGCCCATGGTGGAACTGCAATTATAATTCGCAGCAATATAAACCACAACGAAGAAACAAACTATGCGAAAGATCACCTGCAAGCAACAACAGTTGCTCTAAATACTGGAAGCGGTATTCTAAAAGTTTCTGCAGTCTATTGTCCTCCAAAACATAACAATAAAAAACAAGAATACTCTAAATTCTTTGAAACGCTTGGAAACAGATTCATAGCAGGAGGAGACTATAATGCCAAACACAAAGCCTGGGGCTCCAGACTAATAACTACGAAAGGTAGAGAATTACTTCAAACTATAAATCACAGTAACTTAAAGCACTTCGCCACAGGAGAACCTACATACTGGCCCAGTGATCCACAAAAAACACCAGATGCCATAGATTTTTTCGTAACAAAAGGCATTAATACTAAACAACTCAAAATACAGTCCAGCTTTGATCTGTCATCTGATCATTCACCAATACTCTTAACCATGTTTGAGGGAATAGTAGGGCGACCAAAAAAACCTATAGTATGCAATCATAAAACAAATTGGGACACCTTTCAGGAACGGGTGGATGCATGTATAGATCTTAAAATTCCTCTTAAAACAACCGAGGACATAGAAGTAGCATTAAAAAAACTAACAACTTCCATTCAAACTGCGGGTTGGGTTGCAACCCCGATACAAAAAGACAGTGATAAAATCGACGAAAACCCAATCATAATAAAAGACCAAATTGCTGAAAAGAGAAGACTACGCAAGAAATGGCAGCAAACAAGGACAGCAGTAAATAAGAAAAACCTCAATAAAGCAAGTAAGGACCTAAAAAAACTTCTGTTAACGATGAAAAATGACTCGGTTCAGGCATATCTTGAAAACCTAACGCCAACGGAAGCAACAGACTACTCACTCTGGAGAGCAACAAGAAAATTGAACAGGCCACAACAACATATTCCCCCTATAAAAGATCAACAGGGGAAATGGGCCAGAAACGACAAAGAAAAGGCCAATGCATTTGCACTTCACCTATCAAATGTGTTTAAACCAAATGAAGTAGAGAGTACACAAGAAGACATGGACGACATACAAAACTACCTGGAGTCACCTCTCCAAATGGAACAGCCCATAAGCAACTTTAAATACAAGGAAATAAGAGATGTAATTGTACACCAAATTAAACCAAAAAAAGCACCGGGCTATGACCTAATAACCGGCATTATAGTGCAAAAACTCACTAGAAAAGGAATCACAGCATTACTACAAATTTTTAACGCAATGCTAAGGCTGAGCTACTTTCCAAATCAGTGGAAAGTAGCAGAAATAATAATGCTTCCCAAACCAGGTAAAAACCCTAATGAAATATGCTCGTACAGACCCATCAGTCTCTTGCCAATCTTATCAAAAATATTTGAGAAACTTCTACTCAAGCGAATGCAGCCAATATTAACGGAAAAAAAGCTCATACCAGATCATCAGTTCGGCTTTAGAGCAAAACATGGCACAATAGAACAAGTCCACAGAGTCGTTAAACAAATTAACAATGACTTAGAAAAGAAAAGGTATTGTTCAGCCGCATTCATAGATATTAGCCAAGCTTTTGATAAGGTGTGGCATCCTGGACTATTGTATAAAATAAAAAAAGGTTTACCTCACAACTTCTATCCATTATTAAAATCATACCTAACTAACAGATTTTTCTTAGTAAAACAGCAGTCTGAATATACTAACATCTACCACATAGAATCTGGAGTACCACAGGGTAGTACCTTGGGCCCAATATTATATTTATTGTACACGGCAGACATTCCCACTACAGAACAAACAACAGTATCAACATTTGCTGATGATACAGCAATACTAGCCTCCCATCACAATCCTGCAGGAGCTACAAGAAACCTACAAACAAACTTGAACAAAATAGGAGTATGGCTAAAAAAGTGGAAAATAAAAGCGAATGAATCCAAATCAATTCACGTTACTTTCACGATGAAAAGAGATCAGTGTCCACCAGTGAAACTAAATAACAGCCAATTAGCACAAGCTGATAGTGTGAAATACTTAGGCATGCACCTAGACAAACGCCTCACATGGCGAACACATATATTCAACAAGCGAAAACAACTAGGACTTAGACTGCAGCAACTATACTGGATTATCGGCAGGAAATCAAAACTGACCATTCAAAACAAAATACTTGTATATAAATCAATTCTAAAACCAATCTGGACATATGGAATCCAGCTATGGGGCACAGCGTCAAATTCAAACTTAGAAATACTTCAAAGGTTCCAAAATAAGGTTTTAAGAATAATAGTCAATGCCCCTTGGTACGTGCCAAATACAGCAATAGAAAGAGACTTGGAAATCCCCACCATCAAAAGTGAAATAAAGCGACATAGTGAAAAATATCGGGATAGAGCAAATACGCATGTGAACCCCCTCGCGAGTGATCTATTTAACACAGTAGGTGAGGTGCGCCGCTTAAAAAAATTTAAACCAACGGACCTGATAAGCAGGTTTAACTAAGTGTACTCAGAATAACAAACAAATAACGGTTTTAAATAAATAGGTTAATTATGTAAAGGAAATAATTCACTGGAAATATTTCCTACATGTCCAATGTAAATATCCGACCATTTACTTATTGTCCTTCAATATTATATATGTGACAGATTGTAAATATACTGGGAGTTAAAAAAAAAAAAAAAAAAAACTTCCCATTACAAATAGTTAATTATGGCTTTGCCTGTTTTCCTGTCTTGCTTATTAGGGCTGCCATAAATTTTGGCAAATGTTTTGTAATGAACTGTTTCGCCTGTGTTTGTTTGTCATGACAAGTTTCTTCACCATTTAAAAGATTTGTGAGTTAGCCAATTTCTTGTAGCCATACCTGTTACTGCCTCTGCAACGCGACAGAAGGATCCCGGTCCAACGAATGGCATTGGTGAACCTTTTTTTGGTCTGTTCATCTACTTTTTTATTCCTCTTATGATCCTCGTGCCCTGATATCCAGGCTTTAGGACACGCACACAATCCCATACTAGTTTATAATTGACCTTTACACAATTGAGTGCCTTACACGAGCCCTATCTGTGAATATGGCAATTGATCGGTACGTTTTATCTACCTTTTTGTTTCTTCCACGCAGTGATGAGTTATCGTTGGGTTAGACCAGTGGTGGGCAAACTTTTTTAATGGGGGCCAGAAAATTTAAGAAATTCTAGAGGAGGGCCAAAATTATAGAAAAAATTCGTTTTGTGTTAAAGCGGTCCATATACTATCTATGTCGCTGGATCCTCGGCGGGCCGGATTAAATACTTTCGCGGGCCGGAGTTGGCCCGCGGGCTGTACTTTTCCCATCACTGGGTTAGACCTTGGACCTAGGACGAGGATTGTAGGCTTCGTATTGCCATCTTTTCTATTTTGAGGTTGACGATTTGGCTTTTTTGAGCATAGACTCTTAGTCACTTCATCGTAGTATAGATCTAAGTCTCCCAGGGCATCTGTTATTTTCACTTCGACTTCATTAAATGTTCTTCCCGGAGCTATATAATTTGGCCTAGTCGGTTTTTGGTCTTATGTTGGTTCGCCCATCTGCGTCATTTAGAATTGTTGAGGTCGGAAAGTGCGTGTTATGAGTTTTCTAAAACTTTTTTCTTTAGTTTCCTTAAATTTTCAATTAGCCTTCTTTAGAAAACATTCTTCTTTAATGGTAGTAAAATTCTTTGCTAGGACTTTACGGACTCGAGAGTAGGTCGGAATATGTGTAATCTCCTCGCAAAACTCTCTCTTTGAATTCCTTTTTGTTGACGTTTTTCTCATCACAGTTATAACGCGTTAACGGCATAAAGGAAACTAAAATCAATTCTTCTAAAACGGATCTTGAAAATTTCAATATACAGGGTGTTGTTTCATGGTCACATTAAATTTATATTTTTTGTTAATCCGAACCTGGATTTTTCTTGTGATTAGTAGTTAAGTGGTTCGGGTTCTAAATGACACATAATATGTGTACCAAACATCAAGAAAAATAAATACAAGGTAGTTCTAAAGTTACTGATTCAGAAAGAAATGGGCAAAATCTATAAAACACCCTGTAACTGGGTTATAAAAATAGGTGGGGCAATAAATATAGTATATCCAGAACCCTCGGTGACCTCTATTCACCATTGAAGATATTATTAATTATTAAATAAATTTCAATTTTGATTCAACAAAAATATGAAAATATGATGTCATTGCTTAAACCGGCACTTGACTCCGTACAAGCATTTCTTTCGTTTCAGTTTCGCTTCTTTTTTACGCAGTCAGCTGACGAACTCGTCAAAACGGAAAAAGGAACAAAGGTTGTATCTTGCCTCCAAACAACCGTTGCTGTTTCTTTTGCACTGAGCAGTAAAATTTGAATTGATCTGGATTTTGCTGCATACGAAATTCGATTATTTCTGGAATTTTATGACTTTACAAGATAAAAGCTAGATGCAAATTTAACAAGGATAAAGTGAAATATGTGATAATTGCTTTGTTTCAATTCACAATTTTTTAATTATAACAAAATAATATATGCCTTATAGTTTTTAGTTGTTACGACATATTGAGTTTAACTTATAATATAAATTTATGGACACCAACAGTAAATAATAATCAATAAAATTCACCATGGAAAAAGAAAATAATCTTACTATCTTTTCTGGATGTGTTAATCACAATGAAGGACACAAGATATGCAAGGACAATGTTTAGAAAATCAACTCCCATCAACAGATATTTAAATTATCGCTCAAACCACAACGTAAATGAAGAAATACAGAAAGGATACAACCTTACAACAAAAATAATCCGAAAATGCTCACAACAAGAGATTTAATGACAGCAATACCATATGTAAAGGGCATATCAGAAAAATTAAAAAGGATAGGATCTAAATACATTGTTACGAGTTCACTAAACAGATAGTAATTACTTACTCCTAGTTTTATAAAAGTTTATTTTATTCCACTATTTCAAAGACAATAAATTAAAATCATTCTTCTAAATCCTGTTCTCCCATGGTTAGGCACCTAAAACAAAAGAATAGTTCGTTAGTATGATAATATTTTATCTAATCCCATTAAATAATATATAATACTAATAATATATACTCAGGCGCGGATACGGGGGGTCAAAGGGTCTATAGACTCCCCTATTGTATTTAGTCTATAAGTATTTTTTTTATTATTTATTATTTTATTCTGTCAACTCTAAACTTTAAGCCATCAGTAGAACATTAAATTAAACGACAACCGCTTCCAAAGAATTATTGAAAGAAGCAATAAAATCTAATGAAACCAGCCTTTTCTGAAAAATAAATTGAAGCCGCATTTGTTTGGGTACCGATGGAGTCATAAACAACTGAAATTTCTCAATTCAAAGAATAACAGAATTGATATCTTAAAATACAAATACATTACACTGAGTATAAACCTTACCTCATGAAAAGTCACGTTTCAAATTTGCGGTAGGTATAATAAAGATATAAAAATTTGAATTTTACTAGATACTCCAGGGGCGCGCGTACCTACTCATTGATTGAATGTATTGGGTGTTGCATAATATGTGTAGTGTATGTGGAGATATGTGATTCACGTTTCTCCGTCCATTATTGGCATCTTTTTTTGTTCACATCTTCTTTAAATATTGGCAACCAAATTCTGCTGGATTCTGCTTATAAATTCGCTACGCATTTTTATTATTAGTGAGATGAGGGCTACTTTTTTGATTTTTCTCTTTTTCATGTCTGTTACCTTCATGATTATTGATGTATATTTCATGGTTAATGACACAGAAAAATAGAGAGAGAGCGAGAGAGAGAGAGAGAGAGAGAGAGAGAGAGAGAGAGAGAGAGAGAGAGAGAGAGAGAGAGAGAGAGAGAGAGAGAGAAGAGAAGAAGAGGAATTTATATTCGAAGACATAAATTCAGCATCATGTCTTCAGTCGATCTAAGGATGTTTTTTTGCTCTTGATTGACACCTATCCTATAGATTTGCATACTTATAGGACACTCCCTATTATCGATTGAGGTTTGTTCTCTCTGAGAAGAACCTGCCTCACCCAGCCTATCCAGTATTGAGTAGAGATGAGCTGAGACTCATGACCTCAGGCCAAAACTGAGCCCACGAAGTTGGATCTCATGTTTTTTTGGGAAGACAAAAATTTGAACATTAAGTTTTTTACTTAAAATACGAGTAAAATACTAAGAATTTGGGAAACAGTGTAAGAAGCAACATTTTCTGAATTATTTTCTGAACAGTTGCGTAAGTATTAGGTATACTTACTTTCAAAATTAAATAAAATAATATGTAGCTTGATTTTAAATCTACTAAGACATCTTATTATACAGTGTGTCAATTTGAAAACGTACCTCCCTCTATAATAGTTTGGCCCCTATAGAAAATTTAAAAATATGCAGAAACATGTCAAAGTTGTTTGTGAGGGGGACATTTTATAGAAAAGTTTTCAACTAATCTACACCAACCCTTTAGCGGGGGCGGACACAAACTTCAAAATCTTTAATGGAAAGGGAGGTTGAGTAATACCTCATTTTAAAGGTCCTTCAACAACGTTTTCAAAAATACCACATAAATTATATTTTTTTCAGTACTTGTGGAAAAATCTTGGATTCAATACCCAAAAAATTTTTAGAGTTCTGAACTCGATACTTAATATATCTTTACGGTTTCACTTGATTTTTCCAAAAAAAAAACTCCAAAAAATACTCAAAATACCTCAATACTCAAAACAAATTCAATTTGAAGCTGAATACTCCGAAAAATTTTGGAGTTCTGATCTCGATACTTATGTCCAGTTGCACCAACAAATAAATGATTGATTTGGATTGCCCGTTTATTTTAAAATATAATTGTCAAAAAACTGTCAAATTAAAAACAAAAATTTTAACGATTCTTTCAAAAAATATTACATTTTAACCTTTTTCGACAGAAACAAAAAGGGTTCTATTATTATATTTTTTGATGGTAAAAAATTTAATATTTTTTGGGAGAATCGTTAAAGTTTCTGTTTTAAATTGACAGATTTTTGACAATTATTATATTGTAAAATAAACGGGCAATCCAAATAAAAAATCAATCGTTTATTTGTTGGTGCAACTGGACATTAATATCTGTACAGTTTCACTTGATTATTCAAAAATTACTGAAAAGAAATATAATGCGGTATTTTTGAAAAGGCGGTTGAACGACCTTTAAAATGAGGTATCACTCCATTCCCCTTTCTATTAAAGATTTTGGAGGTTGTGTCAGCCCTGCTGGAGGGTTGATGTAGGTAATATAGTTGAAAACTGGCCTACAAGATGTTCCCTTGACAAGCAAATTTGACGTGTTTTTGTATATGTATTTTAAAATTTTCCATAGGGACGAAATTATAGAGGGCGGTACCTTCTCAAATTGATACATTGTATATTTTCGAGCTTGATATTAAAGTTCACTTAATTTTAAAGGTCTTAGATCTTAGTGAACATGTTTTAGGAGTAAATTGGTGACTTTGAAATAATTTCAGCTCTATAGCCAAGTGTTACCCAATTTTATAATAATTGATATATTATATTGAATAATTTTACAAATTTATTGTGTAATTTATATTTTTCGTCTCCATATTATAAATTTTTTGACACGCTATCGTCCATACAAAGTTATCAAATTATACTGCTATCGTAATGTATATTAATATTGAACAATATTGTTATACTGCATTGTGTAATACCCATTGTCTAACCTCACTTGACATGTCAAAAGGTAACAAAAGCAGTTAATTCCAGCACGTCGTCTCTTGTGTGTCAGTTTAACACCCTATATACATTCGACAATAAACTTCCAAAGTTATATAATTCGAACCATTCACCATCATTCATAAATAGAATTATTAGCGGGAACTATTCTGGAGAGAGTTTCGGGATTCACATTACTATACATACAGTCATATTCATGCCACTGACAACACGACAGGGTTGGATTTACAACTAGGAGGTATGTTTTTTATTCCATTTTCTATTATAAGTGTCTCTATAGCTTTGAATGGTAAGCTATATTTATTGTGTGGACTGTTGACAATCGCGTATTTGGAAAATTATTTTCATCAATGCTAACAAAATAATTTTTTCTGTTTTATAGTTTCTAGAAACCAGAGAGGCCGTGTTCGCTTTTAACGTTCGTGCTCAAAAAAGACTAGATATGAACCTGGATCGCTATGTCTGCTTTCTCTTCTCTTCTTCTTCATCTTTTTGTATAGATATGACTCTGTCTGTTTTTTCAATGTGCCTTTAGTAAGTTGTCGTTCCATTGTTTTCGTGGTCTTCCCACTGATCTTTTTTCTATTGGGGAACCGTCTCTCGCTGTCCCTACTACTCTATTTGTTGTCATTCGGCTTATGTGGTCATTCCATTCTATTCTTCTGTTTCTTACCCAGTTATTAATGTTGTCCACCTTGCATCTCCATCCGCTGATTCGAGCAATCTTTTTGTCCTCTCTGTGTCGGGTCGTGTTTCTGACGCGTATGTCATTATTGGCTTGATGACTGTTGGCCATGATTGGCTTGATTCTGCCTTTCATTTCTTTCCCGATATTTTTATTTCTCCATATTGTGTCATTCAGGAAACTTGCGGCTCTGTTTGCTCTATTCACTTTATCTTCCACTTATGTTTTGAGCCTTCCGTAGTTAGATAGTGTGATGCATATTTAAACTCCATCACTTGTTCTATTATCTGACCCTCCAGCTCTAATTTGTCTTTTTTTTTTTGGGGAAATTAACATGTTGAATTTTACGGCGGTTATGTTATAGACCGGTCTAGTTAGACTCAAAAATAGGAGTGAGGCTACAATAATTACCATCAATCTGAAAATTGGCAAAATTGTCCAAAATACCATCATAAATGAAATCTAAAAAGTCCTCATAAATCCGACCCGTGCTAAAAAATTTACGCGGGGTCAAAGATCATCAAATATGGTTTTTAGCGATTTTCAGCGAAACGGTAAGTTTTATCGTAAAATTAGCTCTAACAAAAAATATAGGTTAGGTAATTATCTATAAAAAATATCTTAATAGTTTTTTCCTAAGAGCCACTGTTTTTGAGATACAACGATTCAAAGAGTTGAAAGACTTCTAATCGTCACAATATATATATGTATATTAGTACACCAGGTATATACATCACTGAAGCTGTAATACAAGTACTTAAACATAATATTCTATCGGTCAACTTAACTTATATTACACATAATAATATAAGATTATAAATATGATAATGTTTCTACTATACAGCTTGCGGTCTACCGAGGGATGCAATGTATAAGCTGTATTATATTACAGTGCCAACAAAAAAATCTTTACAAAGTGAATGTAACTCGAAAATAATAAGAATTATTTGAATTTTACGGCGTAATCCCAACAAAAATAGTAAATTGATATGACAAAGTATTAACTTATAATAATTCTTTTTATTTATGCGCCTTAGTTCAATTTGTAAAGATGGGTTTTGTCGGAATAAACACGTTCGTCGGCTATTCTAATCACCCTACCTATTCTTTTCTCAGAAGGGTTTGAACATAATAATGAAAGCCAACTTTTTAGGCAAAATGTTTATTGCTAAGTACTAATAAATACTTATGCAAATTACACCGTAATCTTCCTGGGTGGCGAAATCCTTCAGGTAGATGACACCCTCGAGGTATTAATTAGTTTTGAGTACTACTCCGGAGTGAAAATACGTGTTAAACCTATATTTTTTAACCTATTTTGTGTTATTTTCATTGTTATAACAAAAATGTCAGAATATTGTTTTATTTGCGCTAACATTTTAACTGAAGGTGAAATTGTTACCGTTGAACGTGGTAGAAAAACGTCGTAGAACTTCAGCAACATCTTCATCTTCTAATATTTTATTTGATCAATATATGACAGTATCTACTCTTCTTCTTTCTATGTATGGAGCGCCTAAGAAAACTACGTGCTTAGATAAGTTTCGATATGCATGTTTTTTTAAAAGTACTCGAAACAAAAAACGAAAAAATCGAAAAGTGCAGTTATCTTGTCTTCCTCCAACCTCAGCGGCTGCTCATCAACATCTTTTTCGGGTATATTACCATGTTCAAGTGTGGCGTGGTTATCAGCTAGATCCAAAAGACTGGGGATGGAAATTAGTCGACAGTTCTTTAGAACCAATTCAAACTTTACTCCCCCCTGCGCCGGAAAAACTCCTAAACACAAGTTTTTGCAACTGTAAAAAGGGATGTAGCGCTATATGTGGTTGCAAAAAAGTTGGACTGTTTTGTTCGCTAGCATGCACTAATTGTCAAAACCGGTCGTGCTCCAATGTTGAATAACCAACAAATGTGGATTCATTTGATTCTATCGAGGAGCCATGCAATGTGTCATTATTGGGACAATTTACTTGCACCCAGGATGAACAAGAAGAAGAAAACTAGAAGATGAAGAAGAGGAAGAACAACAATGAGAAGAAAAACAAGGGAAGCAGAAGTATTAGAAAATTATAAACCAGTTTGGTAAATTACCCTTTTTTTTAAATTATACCGCTTTATATAACTTTTATCATTTTTAACCCTTGCCAATATCAATTATTAAATAGCTTTAAATTAAAGAGAATCATAACAGATCCGTGGAAGAGGCCTACTGGGGAAATCACGTTAAAAAAACGCGCTAAGTACACTGCATCAAAGGTGGTGTGGAAACGTGTGCGCATATTATGACGATTACCAATTTTTGAATCGTTATATCTCAAAAACGGTGGCTCTCAGGAAAAAAAGTAATAAGGCATTTTTTATAGATAATTATCTAATCTACATTTTTTGTTAGAACTAATTTTACGATAATACTTACCGTTTCGCTGAAAATCGCTAAAAACCATATTTGGTGACCTTTGACCCCGCGTAAAATTTTTAGCACGGGTCGGATTTATGAGGACTTTTTAGATTTCATTTATGATGGTATTTTGAACAATCCTGCCAATTTTCAGCTTGATGGTAATTTTTGTAGCCTCGGATGCGTAAGTTGACCGGAGTATTAAATTGGTGCAGCATACGTTGTAAATCATCTTCACTGTGAGAGACTAGTATTGGATCGTCTGCTTAGCAGATTATTTTAATTTTTTTTCCATTTGGTATAGTTCTTACTTTTTTTTATTATTTTACCCATGATCGGTTGATCAGGTTGAACAATAAAGGACTCAAGGAATCCCCCTGTCTTATCCCATTGCCAGCTTCGTTTGGATCAGTTATATTAGTTCATCTTCTACTTTTACTTTTATTGTTTTAATCTGGTAGATGTTTTCGATCGTTTTAATTATTCCTAGAGGTACCTCTTTTGAGTATAACAAATGGATAACGTTTGTTATGCTCAAGAGAGGTAACTGGGGTAATTGTGGGTGGATCGAGTAGCTCCGCGGTTACCACAGCCGGTCCCAAGCCCGGATAAAATGTGAAGGGTTGATTGGCAAGGTTAGCAACCTACCAATCGGAAAAATAAATACTGCTCAAAGAAACAATGTGAAGCCTCGGAACCGGATTGGTCTGTTTTATAGATTATCAAAATGCTTGTGATAGAGTACGACATCAGAAGCTCGTAGAAGAAAAGAATGTAGACAGTCGAGATATACGGGTTATTGTCAATCTGTACTGGAATCAAAACGCAAAGGTTAGAATCTAAAATGTCAAAACCGAAACTATGGAAATCAAACGAGGTGTTAGACAGGATTGAGTTTTTCCCCATTGTTATTGCGGCGAAGCTATTTTTAAGGAAGCAACATCATAGGAAGAACAGGGTATATAAATTAACGGAAAAATCTTGAACAACATAAGATTTGCAGACAACACCGCTATTGTTGTAGATAGTCTAGAAACACTGCGACGATTAGTAAACAGATAACATCAAGTCAGTATAAAATATGGACTACAAATGAACGTTAAGAATACCAAGTTCATGATTATTTCTAAGCAACATACAGAAAGAAGGCTAGATATCGAAGAAAACAAGTAGAAATAGTGAATAACTATAAATATGTGGGAACCTGGATTAACGAAAACAATGACCAAGGTAGAGAAATCAGGACACGCATTGAAATTGCAAGACAAGCATTTATAAAAATAAAGAAATGTTTGTTTATCGAGACCTTCCTTTGGAGCTAAGGATCAGAGCCTTAAGATGCTACATGTTCTCGACTTTGTTGTATGGAATGGAAAGCTGGATACTAAAAGTGGATACTATATGGAAGTTGGAAGCATTTGAGATGTGGTCCTACAGAAGCCTTTTGAAAATACCATCAATCTAACGAGTTGCAAATGCAGAAGTGTTAAGAAGGCTACAAAAGGATTGCGAGGTCATAAAAAACTTCAAAACAAGAAAGCTGGATTATTTAGACCACATTACCAGAGGTGTGAAGTATGAAATATTAAGGCTCAACATGCAAGGTAAAAGATCCATAGAAAGGTGGAGTATTTCCTGGCTGAGAAACCTAACCTAAATATTTACCCAGTGTTGCATTTTCAATGTCAGAAAATTTATTTTAGTAAGCTAATTTTTCTCTACAAATATTAAGTCTTTACGATTACCTTCTGATATTAAACATTAGTAAAATGAAATGGTAATATCACTTCCTGAAAACAAGTAAAGTAAAGATAAGAGTATTTAATAACGATGTATGAAAAGAAAACCAGCTTTTGTATAAAACATAATGTTCTAATAAAAAAAAAAACAGTTAAAAAAGCCAGCAAAAATGTTTTATATCAACCTATTTTATGAATAATACTGTCCTGTTCTTGTGCTGACATTAAGCAAGTTAAGCAGTTCGTTACTTCCATATAGAAGCAGTTTGGTTTCCAAACCAAGATGAACACGTTCTAATATGTCGCCTTTCGTATAGACACGTAATCACATGCATACACAAACACACATCAAACATAAAACCGTACATAAATTTAATTATGCCATTACTAATGAGCGAGTATACTCAAATAAAGCATGTGATAAAGCAAGGTAAAAGTTCTGAGTTAGAGCACCTGAGAACGGAAAACTTGAGAATGCGTCTCTCTATATGCAAGAACATCAAAACTATTGTGCTATTGATCAAAAATTATAATTGTTTAAATCATTATTTATTTATTTAACATGCTCTACAGACCTTGGAGGCCTAGGGCTTTACAACTTAACAATAACAATTTTACATAATACAAATAACAATATATACTAATGTCTTATATTTATTATATAATTTGATTTAATGACTATGTAAAAATTGCTGCACTATGTTTCTCCACTGTATCCTGTTTTTCGCTTTCTCTTTCCAGTCTGTAATTTCCATCGATCCTATATCTTCTTGAAACTTTTCGTGCCATCTTTTTCTTGGCCTACCTCGTCTCCTTGTCCCAACTGGTTTTCTTAATAGTATCTTCTTTGGCATTCTTGACCTATCCATCCTCTCGACATGACCTGCCCACCTGATTCTTTGTGCCTTTGTGTATCTTGTTATAGTTGGTTCCTTGTAAAGCATCCTTAATTCTTCATTAGTTCTTCTTTGCCAACCATCTGCCGTATTTTTTCCCCCGAAAATAGTCCCCAGTACCTTGCGTTCCCATCTCTCTATCATTTCTTCTTCTGTTTTGTTTAGTACCCATGTTTCACATCCGTAGGTGACTGTTGCTCTTATTACAGTTTGGTATATTCTAATTTTCGTCTTTCTTGATACGTAATTTGACTTTAATAATTTTTTTTTAAACTGCCGACCTTTCGGTTACCTTTAGCTATCCTGTGCTTTAGTTCGTTTTGCTCGTGTCCTTTTTCATCTATAATGGCACCTAGATATGTAAAGTGATTTACTCGTTTAAATTTATATTCTTTTCCATCGAACGCTGTTAACTTTAGCATATCTACAGGTTCTCTTTCTGTGTTGCCTAGCACCATATACTTCGTCTTTTCTTCATTTATTTCTAGGCCGAATTTTTTTGCCTCTCTGACTAATCTTCTCATGATTTTCTTTAATTCGGTATTAGTTTTTGCTAGCAGTGTAAGGTCGTCGGCGTAGGCCATGCATTGATGTTCGTTACGGTAGATCGTTTCTTGTGTTTCTATTCTGCTGTTCCTTACAATTGTTTCCAAAACTAGGTTAAATAACACAGTTGATAGATGGTCACCTTGTCTAAGTCCTTTTTTGACTATAAACTCTTCCGATTTGTGACTGTTCCACACTATTTCGTTAGATGTCATATTTAAGGTAATTCTTATTAACTTGATTAGCTTTTCTGGTATTTCCATTTGTCGTAGGGCTTCATACATTTTTTTCCTATTAATTTTGTCATAGGCCTGCTTAAAATCTATAAATAGTGCATATAAAACCATTTTATGTTCGTAGCAGCTTGTTTGGATTTCTTTTATGTTAAATATTTGCTCTGTCGTCGATCTATTGTTTCTAAAGCCTGCTTGGTATTCTCCTATTAGTTTCTCTGCGTATACCTCTAATCGTTCTCTTACAATCCTAGCAAATATCTTATAGCACACGTCCAGCAAAGCAATACCCCTGTAATTCTGCAACATCGTTGCATCCCCTTTTTTATGTAATGGGATTATCCAGGCTTTTTCCCACTCTTCAGGCATCTTTTCTTCTTTCCATGTAAGTTCTATCAGTTCATACACCTTTTCCAGTAGTTTTCTTCCCCCTGCTTTCAGCATTTCTGCACTTATTTCGTTTGGCCCTGGACTTTTATTGTTTTTCAATTTGTTTACAACTCTTTGCACTTCGTCTTTGGATGGTTCGGCTATTCTTATATCTGCACCCTCTGTTCTGTCTTCGTCCTCTCCCTGATCTTCATCATCACTGTTTAGTAACGTTTCGAAATACATTTTCCATTCTTTCATAACTTTTCCCGGCTCACTTACTAGCTCTCCTTCTCTGGTCTTTATGTAGCTTGTTTTGCTTTGGTAACCTTTTTCTACTTTTTTTACCTCTTGATAAAATGATCTTATTTCATTGTTTTTAAATTTTTCTTCTATCTCCTGCAACTTTTTTTCATTGAATTCTCTCTTTTTCTTCCTGCAACTTTTCTTTAACTGTTTTCGTACGTGGTTATACTCTTCTCTGTTTTTGTCGTTAGGGTTGGTCAACATACGTATTCTTAACTTTTTCTTCTCTTCTGACAGCTCTACACACTCCCTATCAAACCACTCCTTAGTTCTTGTCTGTTTTTTAATTCTGGGTATCAATTTTCTGCTTACTTCTTTTGTAATGTGTTTTATTTGTTCCCATCTTTCTTCTACATCTGTGGCTTCATTCTTTGTTTCCAAAAACATTTTTTCTATTTCTTCTTGATACTTTTGCCTGGTTGTTTCTTTTTTCAGTTCAGCTACTTCGTATGATTTTGTTCTTTTTGCATCCTTTTTTACAACTATTTTTTCTTCTACTTCACTTTTACATTCAATTTTTACTAAAAAATGGTCTGAACTGCAGTCTGCTCCTCTCATACTTCTGACATTTGTAATAAATTCCGCGTGTCGTTTTTCTATCATTACATGATCAATTTGGTTAACGGTTTTTCCGTCCGGAGATGTCCACGTACCCTTATGTATCTCTTTCCGCTGTAGCTGTGTACTTCTTACCACCATATTTTTTTCCATTGCAAAACTTATCAGTCTCTGTCCGTTGTCATTTGACTCGTCGTGTTTGCTATGATTTCCTACTGTATTTCTGTAGATTGCCTCTTTCCCCACTTTTGCATTTACATCTCCCATTATAATTTTGACGTCATGTTTCGGTATCTTTTCATATTCCATCTCCATTTTTTCATAATATATGTCTTTTATCTCTTCATCTTTTTCTTCGGTAGGGGCGTGTACATTTAAAATGCTTATATTTCTTTTTTTCCCTTTTATTCGTATATAACACATCCTCTCCGATATGGGATTAAAATTCATAATCTTTTCTTTTAGACCTTTTCTTATAATAAAACCTGTTTCTAACATCCTATCTGCTCCTCCACTTTTGAAAAAAAAAAGCCACATTTTCTAATTCCGATATTTCTGACCTCAATTGTTTTGTTTCTTGTACCGCTACAATATCCAATTTATATCTCCCTACTTCTTTTACTAATTCCTTTCTGGCTCCTTCCTCATAGGTGCCGCGTACATTCCATGTTGCCATTCTTATTTTCTCTTTTTTCCCCTTTTCCACTCTTCTTTTTTCTTCACCCATTTCTTTACCTTTTTCATCATTCTCTACGGAGTCAGACTTTTGATCTCTTGGCTTTTCTGACTTATGGTTTTGTTTTGCCTCGTTATCTTGTTTATACTTCGTATTATCATTTTCCAATCTCATGTACTTGTCCGTTGCTTTAGTCGTTATACTTATTGTAGTCGTTTCTGCATTCCTTTTTAGTTTTTTGGGAGTCCTCTCTGGCTGTTCTGTGTGCTTTCTGTCAGTTTACCATTATCCTTATCCCATTTCATATCTTTTCCATTAATATTTAGCTTCATATACCCTATTTTTGTTGTATTACCCTTATCTTTTTCCTCCTTCGCTATTTTCCTAATTATAGCCTGTATCTCTCTTTCCATTTTTGTCATGTCAGACTCTATATATACTCCTTGTCCTGTTATGTTTCTAAGTTTACTTTTGTTCCTTAATACCGAGATCTTATCCGTCATATTTTCCATTTCTGCCAGAAATGATTTATCACCAATTTTATTTCCTTCCCTCAGTTTAACCTTTAGTTGCAGATTTGCTTCAATAAAATGTTCTAGTTTTTGTTTAGTAGACCTGTTATCATTGCTATCGAGAGTTAATCCTTTAATTATTATGTTCTTTTTTCTTTTATCCTTCTCAATTCGTTCTATTCTATCATTTGCTTCATTGAGTCGTTTTTCTAACTCATTATTCTTTTTCTCCAGCTGTCTGACGCAATCCAAGGTTTCTTGTTGCTCTCTGCGCAAGTTTTTTAGTTCAATCAACATATCTTCATTTCTTGACATAATTGTCTGCATCATTTGTATCATCTGTTCATTTTGGTTATCACTCTTAGTCGGAGTTCTCCTCGTTACCTTGCTTTTTCTGAATAAATCTTCCGCATCGTACCCATCCCTACTTCTCTTATTCCCGTTCTCTTCGCTGCTGCGTTTAAATCATTAGTCCACAATAATATATTACGTACATGTGTAAAGCTAAGTGTCAATATGAGACAAAATATCGCACCTCCGCTCAAAGAGTGTCATAAGTAAAAAAAATAAAGTTTCGAGAAAACGACGTTTAAAGTTTGTCCTACAACATTTTCGGGATTAATTTAAAAACTAATAATAGAATAATAACTATTTTAGTTAGTTACAATGGTTTTTGAAGCTCTCATCTTAAATAAATTAAAAATATTAAAATTTATTTTGAGTTGCGACATTATACAGATAAAATATCGAAAAATTTACTAAATATTATTTATCAAAAGTAGCTCTTGCAGTACAGAATATAATAGTATTATTATTATCTGGTTAACAGACTTATACTTTTTAATGATGTAACTTTAAAAATAAGTAACAACATTAAACACAAAATACTGTAAAAAGCAAGATAAATAAGTAGTGATAAATGTGTCACTTTTCTTGAGCACATACGCAGACCGTTTTGAATAAAGTAATCATATATACTCGACAAATGACGCTTTATATATATGTTACCGGCCAAACCCGATTTCAGGACAAACTAGTTTGGCCTAAGTGCATTAGGATATACTAATATGGCCTAGGCCAAACTAGTTGGTCCTATCGCGCGTGGGCCAAACTAGTTTGTCCTAGGCCAAACTAGGTTATCCTGATATAAAAACGCACATTTCAGGCCAAACTAGTTTGGCCTAGGCCAAACTAGTTTATCCTGAAATGTATGTTTTTATATCAGGATAAACTAGTTTAGCTCAGTCTAAACCAATTTAATCTAGTCGAAAGTTATTGATTACAGACTGGTTGCTGATTTAAACGTAAGTTTAGAAGACACTATTAAGAGTTGTAAGACTTTTAAGTATTTAGGGTAAATGATAAACCGAGATGGCACTTGTATATGAAAGATATAGAAATGAAAATAGTACGGGGAAAACAAGCTACGAAAGCACTCCATGGAGTGATATGGAAGAACACTCTAACTAAAGAAAAGAAACAAAAAAGGATTTTTCAGGGCTTAGTCCTGAATACTACCCTACAAGAGCGGAAGAATGGCCAGTGACAACAATAATACGAAATAAAATACGAACAGTTGAATTGTAGTTTATGATAAAGTGTCTACAAATTACATAGCATAGAAGCATTGATTATAGACACGGATCTATAATCATATAATCTATAATCCGTGTCTATAATCAATGATAGAAGTAATAATGTGAAATTCCCATAATGGGAAAAGCCAAGAAGAAGAAAGTAATGCAGCCAACTAGTACTGCTTAATATAAATAATAAATAGAATAAAATACTCTGTTCTTGGAAAAATATTCATTTTTATTAAAATTATAATTATTCGTAACAAACAAACAGTAATATTGAGTTATATTCACGGTCGGACGGACAGACGGACAAACAACTTAGGTCAAATTTCTCACCTTTAGTACCATCCTTGGATTATAAGATTTAATTTGACACCTCCTTTGTCATTCTACTTGGTATAATGGAGCTGTAGTAAGCCGTTTTTTCTACCACAAGAAAAAACAGACAGAAGAAGCTTGGTTTTTGACCCAGATATTACATTATTAAATATCCCAAGTGTAAGTCAGAACACTGGTTTTAAATTGGATAAGTTACAAGTATTCAATTCTCCTAATTTTGACATAGTTGGTAAAAATGCTTCAACTATCAATCAAAAAAGTTTTGTTTTACTTCATCAAAATATACAATGTGTATCAACAAGCATTGAAAAACTAGAGTTCTTCCTGCAGCGCGAAGGTCTACATAATGTATGTGTCTGTTTAACTGAGCACTGGAAATCTAAAGAACAACAAGAACTACACTATATAAATGGATTTTCTCTGGCTTCATCTTTCTGCCGTGACCAAGGGGAACATGGAGGGTCTTCAATCTATGTGAAAGAATTTGTGGTTTGGAAGGAACGTTCTAATATATGTTCTCAATCTGAGAAATATAATTTTGAAGCGAGTGCTGTTGAAATAGACTATTGCCTTTTTAATTGTGTTGTGTTGTGTATTTATCTGCCTGGACGTGGCTCTATTGATGTTTTTATGTCAAAACTGGATCTAATACTTGATGTGCTAGTCTCCGAAGGTAAGGCTATAATATTAACAGGTGATTTTAATATAGATTTCAAATCAAATTTACTAAGTAAGCAGAACTTGGTAAATGTTTTAGATTCTTATGGCTTAACCGTAACTGTGAATGATTATACAAGAGTAACTGCAACTAGTAAAACTCAAATTGATTATATTGCTACAAACATAAATCACCAATAAAAAACAATGGTTGTGGAAGGAATCTCTGATCATCGTGCACAATTGTTCCAATGTACCATTAACACAGAAAATGATGCCTATATATTCATCCGTTCATATAGTGAAAGGAACATAAATCGTTTTGTTCAAACCCTTGAGTCAACAAATTGGTCAGGGGTATTTAATACAATTTCTGCTGAGGATAAATCATTAGCTTTTTTAAATACTATCCAAAATTACTTTCGGTCCCATTTTCCACTACTTAAATGTAAACCTAAAAAATGTACACGTCCGAATTGGTTTACGCAGGAACTGTACAATTTAAGGGATCAGCTAAAACTTCTAGAAACGATCGGCCAGCAAAATAGTAATCTTAAACCAGTCCTTCATTTGGCAAAGACAGAATATTCAATTAAATTAAAAGCAGCTAAAAGTAGTCACTTCATGAGACAGTTAAACGAATCATCAAGTAAAATGAAATGTATTTGGCATTTAGTAAACTTAACAGTCTGGAAACAAAACAACTCAAAAGTACCTAGTGATGATAATAATAATTTAGCAGACAAATTTAACCACCATTTTGTTGAAATGGCTCCAAAGTCAGTTGCCGCTTTGGATCCAACTAAAATAGGTGGGTTTACATCAGCATCAAAAAACCGTAATAGTTGTTCTATTTTTTTATATCCAACTAACCCACAGGAGATAACTAGTATAGTCGGAAGTTTTAAATCCAAACACAGTAGTGGTTTTGATCAGATTTCCCCTAAGTTATTAAAACAATGCATTCACGCTCTCGCAGATCAACTGACGGATATTTGTAATGCCTCTTTTCAACAAGGAATATTTCCTAGTATGTTTAAACTATCTATTGTAATCCCTGTATTCAAAAGTGGTGATAAAGATGACCTTAACAACTACCGTCCCATAAGTCTCTTATCTGTGTTTTCAAAGATAATTAAAACTCTGGTTTATACTAGAATGAACGCATTCCTAAAAAAGCATAGTGTTTTGCATAATTTTCAACATGGTTTTACATCTTCTAAGTCTACAACTACAGCTCTTGCAAATTTCGTCAGCTTAGTGTTGGATGCTTTGGACAGACGAGAGAAGGCATGTGGTTTATTTCTTGATTTGTCCAAGGCTTTTGATACTTTGGATCATAATTTGTTGCTAATAAAACTTGAGGGGATTGGTATTCGTGGTGTAGTTCTAAAATGGTTTACTGCCTACCTAGAAAATAGAAGACAAAAAGTAAAGATAACATCTAATGGACTTGTAAACGAATCAAACACATTGGATATCCATTATGGTGTCCCTCAGGGTAGTGTATTGGGTCCTCTACTTTTTATAGTATATATTAATGATATAGCTTTGGTAACTAATTCACTGAGTGGAGTTAACATCATCAGTTATGCGGATGATACCAACATTCTACTCACAGCAACATCCGATCAAAATTTGCAAAATAAAACTACACAGATACTATCCACCGTCAACAGTTATTTCTTATCCAACAAACTAGTTTTAAATGAAGAGAAATCAAAGTATATGATTTTCACGTCAAATAATTTATTAAACCATCAAGCCACTATACAAGCAGCAATAGATAAAACAGACTGCACGAAGTTGCTGGGGGTCCTGTTAGACAGTAATTGTAAATGGTCAAACCACATTTCTAATTTGAAATCCAGATTAAGTAGCGCATGTTATGCATTGAGAATTCTTTCACGTCTCTTTAATACATCAATGTTAAAAGCAGTATATTTTACCCATTTTTACTCAATATCCAAATATGGCATTGAAGTCTGGGGTTGTACCTCTGAATTAGAGCAGATATTCGTACTTCAGAAAAGAGCTATTAGGATAATGTATAAAATGAAATTTAGAGATGCTTGTAGAGGCATCTTTAGACAAAACAATATTCTTACAATTCCTGGTCTGTATATATTTTCGTGTACTTATAATGTATTTACATTGCAAAATTTATGAATTCAATAAATTTCAATTAAACCATGTTTATTCAACAAGATTCAGAGACAATCACTTTATGCTTCCACAACATCGTTCTGTTTTGTTGGAAGGTAGCACACATTATGCAGCCATAAGTTTCTTTAACAAATTGCCAATAGATATACGAATGAATTTATATCAGCCAAACTTTCGGAGGTGTGTACATCAATACATTTGTGAGCTAGAGCCATATTCTAAAAATAACTTTTAAGTATTTTTTGTCGTATTTATTAATTTATATACTTTTAAGATGTATGTCTGTAACTTTGACTTGTCTCATACATGTACTTTGTATAATGTCGCATGTGATGAATAAATTTGACTTGACTTGACTTGACTAAGGACGGAGGAATTGAATTCACGGACAGACGGACGAACGGACGGACAGACGTACGTGGATAATTCAACGTTTTCACATTTTTTCAAAATTGGTGAAAACAATATTAATTCATACTCGATTTTATTCGTAAGTGTATCTTTTCTTTTAATGTTTGGAGAAAACTTCATCCTTTTATTTATTATTTTTTATATTATTTAATTACTTATACCAGAATATTTTGATGAATAGCATGTATCAATATCTTCATTTGATGTTTCAAATATGATACAATATACCGATGTATAATTTTTTTTGCCATCCCTGTTGGGACGTGATTTGAGAATTCCCCGCATGTAAAAGTCCTTACATGTTCGCTAAATTACTTTCGACTCGGCTAAATTGGTTTAGACTACGCCCTACTAGTTTATCCTGAAGTGTGAGTCTTTAATATATCAGGATAAACTAGTTTGGCCTAGGACAATAAAATTTTCGAATTGCTGCGCATCCTCCAACCTCAACTCATTTACGAGGGTTGAACCGGCTCCCAAGTAAATTTGATTTTCCTCCCATTTTCTCATCCAGCACTTCTATTTTTTTCATCTTTTTTTTGTGATATTTTTGTTTTCGTATACGCAATTATAAAAGATAGTACTTGACGCGAGTACTTGCAACGAACTAGTACTTGCGGATCCATTTTGAGGATTGAAAATATGTATCGCGCCATGAAGCCACACAGTGGGCTGTGTGTTGACTTTCTAGGGGACACGAAATTGTACTGGTCTCGAGACTAAAGTCACCAGCCAGTCTTGCATGCCGATCACGAGATCGCACGTGATCGCAAATGGACAACACCTTTAAACTACTCTCGAGATTTTATTTCAAGTGGACAGTTAGCCTAATATGTCCAAAACTTAAATTAGGTACTATACTTTATCTACGCTCAATTTGTTAAGAAAACAGGAATTATTGAACAATATATTTCCTTTTTCTAAATGAAGTTTAAAATTATGTAGTATTTTAATGCACACACACATAATTTAAATAAATATTAGTTACTTAATACTATTAGTCTAAGATCCGAATATAGCTCGATCTGTACCCATCTGCTTGCTGGATGAAACATTTTTTTTTATTAAATTTCATATATAGACAAATCTTTCTAGCATGGGTTGCTTATCAAAATCGTATCATAGCTATCCTTAAGGGGGCCCGTATGGGTTGAAATCAATATTTCAAGCACATTTTTTTTGAAAATATTAGGTAGAATTATTGTATTTTTAAATTAAATAGGCATATTCAGTACAATTCATAGATTTTTCAAGAAAAAATATTGAAAAATAAGCCAACGGTGGCAAATTTTTGAAGACACCTCAAAATATAGATAATGAATTTTGCGGTGGACATCAGAATTCATCATTGGATCATGGTAAACACAAAATTCAAAAAGATTTTATTAGCTTATGAGTTTTTTGTGGTAACTGTGTCAATTTTAGTTTTATCGACTTTTGACTTTTTGATATCACTCAGAAGTCAAAACAACTATTTTTTTTTGGAAAAAAGGGTGAAAATCAACATATTTATTATTTTTAAACAAAAAATAAGCATTACACAAAAAATATATTTACAGCATTACCTCAATGAATGTCTAAAGAAAATACATACAAAGTTCCAGGTGGGTCCGTCAAGTAGTTTTTGAATTACAAGGTCTACAGCCTTTGAAAAAAGCAGTTTTGAGAAAAAAGCGTTTAAAGTCTTGTGAACTTTTATTTTCAATTTTTTTTGTCTGTCAAATCGTAAAATGATGCACATCCAAATATCATTTTGAATCGCGGAGTAATTTACAGCTGTTGACCGTTGTTCAACAAGCGAGTCGAAGGTAGGGATATTCAATACTATTTCCTTACCTCCCTACCTGCGACTTGCTTTGCAGAAAGTTCACGCCAGCGCGCTTGAGCGTGGTAAGGAACGGTCAACAGCTGTTCTCATTTTCTTTTGTAAATTACTCCGCAATTCAAAAAATATTCGCAGTGCATCACTTTACGATTTAACAGACAAAAAATAAATTGGAAATAAAAGTTGACAATACTTTAAAGGCGTTTTAACCAAAAACTACTTGACCAACCCACCTGGAATTTTGTATATATTTTCTTTAGACATTTCTTGAGGTAACGCTGTCGAGATATTTTTTGTTTTATGCTTATTTTTTGTTTAACAATAATAAATACGTTGATTTTCACCCTTTTTTGCAAAAAAAATTCGTTGTTTCGAATACTGCCCTACACCAGGCTCCAAAGAAGTAGAGACGGACCAAACTCTTATGGTGTAACATTCTACAACAAGTTGCCTACTGAAATTACTGAATTGCCAACTTTACAATTTAAAAAACAACTAAAGAATTTTCTCATAAATCAAGCATTTTACAGCAGAGATGAATTTTTAAATTTTAACTTTAATGTTTGGAACTGGGTTGTGAATTGGTGAATTGTACTTTGTTTATTCTTAGTGTTTTGTATTTATTTATACAAAGTATTATTTCTGCTTCTGATGGTTAATGCTGGTCAAAAACTGATATGCTGAATTAAAAACTGAATTTTATTTGTACACTGCTACAATATGATATAACCTTACGACATGATGATTATGATTGACATTGTCATGCGCGCTGTCACCAGCTGACATGGAACGAGCAATTATTTGCCATACACTTGTGTATTCTGCAACATACCGCCAGCCTTGAAATACCCTGGCTATTTCAAAAAGAAACAAAAAAAAAACAATAAACTACATTACAATAAAGGGTCATAATTGCCCAGTATACATCAAAACATAGAAATGAACTTAAATGTCTGTTGGTAATATGCACACGCGTGAGAGAGCTCTTGTCACTTCACCATTGTTTGTTTTTATTGTCACAACACGTATTCTATTGTCTCTGCCTCGATGTACCATTGAAATACGTCCTAACCTCCACTGTAGAGGTGGTAAATTGTCTTCTCTAAGACACACTAGCTGGTCTATCTTCACTTCTTGGTTGCTAACAGTCCTCCATTTGGATCTTGACTGAAGTTGAGTTAAATATTCTGTTGACCATCTTGCCCAAAAATGTTGGAGCACTTGAGTCATGTGTTGAAACGTGTTGAGATTTGAAATTCTTCGTAGGTCTGGCTCAGGAAAGGTTGTTAATGGTGAAAAGATTAAAAAATGACCTGGGGTCAAAGGTTGAAAATCTGATGTGGTGATCTAGCAGGAATGAAATGCCACTTTATTGATTCTACTGTCAAAAAACTGTTAATTTCTGGTCTGGAATTCTGTACTAAATCGTACATTGATTTGAGTTGATTATTAGCCCCCACAAAAGTTGTGGCATTGTCCGATGAGATAGTCAATGGTTTACCTCTACGACTGATAAATCGTTTTAAGCAATTTAAAAAACTTTCAGTTGTTAAGTCTGTTACAAGTTCTAAATGTGTAGCCTTTGTGCTAAAACAAACAAATATGCAAACATATATATGGATGATTTTTGAATTGCGTAATTTATTAGCTTTAACTGAGAATGGTCCACAATAATCTAAACCTGTATGTAAAAATGCTCTAGCAGGAGTAATTCGCTTCTCTGGTAAGTCACCCATAAGTTGATTGACTGAACTTGGCCTATTTTTAAAACATACAATGCACTTTCTTAAAATTCGTTTTACTGTAGTTAAACCTGATAATATCCAAAATCTAGTTCTCAATGTTGATAACAATAGTTGTGGACCAGCATGCAAGTTTTTATAATGTTCATCCCGAATGATACAAGTAGTAATGTGATGATCTGAAGGTAAAAGTATTGGATGTCTTTGAGAAAAAGTTAAAAAATCTGCATTTTTGATCCTACCACCAACTCTGAGAATACCATCTTTAAGAAATGGATTAAGTGAAATAAGATTGCTATTCTTTTTGACTGTATTACCTTTCAAAATCTGTGAAATTTCTGATTGGAAACATTCATTCTGTACAAGTTTTACAATAGTATTTAAACTGACTTCCAGTTCTGGTATAGAAATTTGACCACAATATTTGTCTGATTTATTAAGACAGTTATGTTTAAATCTTAAAAGTAATGCTATTATTCTTTGTAACCTTGATATTGAAGAATATTTATGGATTATACTAAATGGTTCCTTTTCTTTAACATGAGCTGATAACTGGTATTTAGGTCTTTTTTCTGGTAAATCCTTTACTGATTTGAATTTCGGTATAGGCCAGTTGTCTTCACTTTCTGATAACCATGAAGGTCCATGCCACCACAAGGAAGAAGTTGACAATGTTTTTGAGTCTATTCCTCTTGAAATAAGGTCTGCTGGATTTTCCTTTGAAGGAACATGTCTCCATTCATTTGCCTTGCTGTTTTCATGAATGTGAGCAATTCTGTTTGATACAAAAGGTTTCCAAACATGAGATTCGCTGTTTATCCATTGAATAACTATAGCTGAATCTGTCCAAAATGTAAATTTGGCAAAATTAATATCTGAACAATCTCTTACCTTTTTTACTAAATCTGTTAATATCATTGCTGCGCATAACTCTAATTTTGGAATTGTAAGTACCTTTAATGGTGCTACTCTACTTTTTGCAATAAGTAATTGACTCTGTTTCTGATCGTGAAACTGACTAACAATATATAAACAAGCTCCGTAAGCTGCTTCAGATGCATCACAAAATCCATGCAATTCTGTATATGTCCCTTGAAACAATGTAACATGTCGTGGAATACTGATTTGATTTAATTCTGTTAACTTATTTATAAAGTCTACAAAACAAGTATGAAGTTCAGCAGGAACTGATTCATCCCACTTTAAATTAAGTTTCCACAACTTCTGTAATATTATCTTTGCTTGAATGACATAAGGTCCTACTAAACCTAAAGGATCAAAAATTTGAGATATTGTTGACAAAATTGATCTCTTTGTAATTTTTTCAGTGTCTTTACATTTAATTTTGAATAACAAGTTATCTTGACCTGACTGCAAAGTTATTCCCAAAGTTTTATTTTCCTCTTTGCTTGAGATAAAATATTCTATACCTACTTGTTCTTGCTCTCCTGGTGAGAATATATCTTTGTCGTTGGACATCCATTTTCTTAATATAAATTTTGATTTGCTAAGAATTTCCTGTAACTTATTTTTCAACTGTTTTGCCTGTTCTGCCGTTTCACATCCATATAACAAATCATCAACATATAATCCATTTCTGATTACTACTGCTACATCTGGATCTGTTTCCTCAATTTCATTGGCTAGTTGGGTTAGGCTTCTTATCGCTAAGAATGGTGCACTTGCTGTTCCATATGTTACTGTTTTAAGTTTGAAATGTTGGATCTCTTCTGAGGGATTTGTACGCCATACGATTCTCTGATAGTTCTGGTAGTTTTCACTTACTAAGATTTGTCTGTACATTTTCTCAATGTCTGCTGCTAAAACTATATTAAAAAATCTGAATCTTATTAAGATAGAAAGAAGATCACTCTGTATAGTTGGTCCAACCTTTAAGCAATCATTTAATGATAAGCCTGTAGTTGTTTTTGCTGACCCATCAAAAACAACCCTTAATTTAGTAGTAGTATTATCTGATTTTAGAACTCCATGATGTGGTAGATAGTATGAGGGATACTTTAAATCCTCTACTGTTATAAGTGACATATGTCCCAAATCCTGATATTCCTTGATAAAGTCTGTGTATAACCTTTTATATTCTGGATTTTTCATTAATTTTTTTTTGCTGTTTGCAATGAATCTCCTAAGTTCTGTATGTTGTCTTTTGCTAACAGTGGAACAACAATTTGTCCTTCTTGATTTTTCTGAAAACATGTCTGATAGTCTTTTTCACATGATTCTTCTTCTTTAGTTAGACATTTTGAATTATCAATATTTTCTATTTCCCAAAATTGTTTGATCTGATCATTAATGCTGTTGACAGTAAAATTACACCTGATGGTTGGTTTATTTGAATGAAATGGAACATTCCCAGTAATAACCCAACCTAGCAAGGTTTTTTGCAAAATTGGTAAAAATCTGTTAAGTCGAATTTGTCCAATGCATAATAAATCATAGAATATAGAGGCACCTAATAAAATATCTATTTTCCCTGGTTTATAAAATGTTTCGTCTGCTAAAGTTACATTTTCTGGTATAGTAAATTCATTTCTGTTAAGATTGACTGTAGGTAATGTTTCTGTAATTTTATCTATAACTAAGAAAGAACTTTCAATCTGATATGCATTTACTCGAGACTTAATATTTGTAGTCACTGAATGGTTTATATGAGTTATTTTGTTATTTATACCTGATACTGGTATATTTATACATGACTTATCAAGTTTCAATTTTTTGCAAAGATCTGCTGTGATAAAATTTGATTGTGATCCTGAATCAAGTAATGCCCTTGCTTCAAATGTATTACCTGACTGGTCAAAAATATGTATAACTGCTGTTGCTAATAAAACTTCTGATTGATGATTGGCGCTTGAATTTAGAACTACTGATGTTGATGGCTGCGCTGAATTAATCTGTACTGTATTTACCTGGTTGTGCTCATTCATTGAGTTCCCAAATGATTCTGATTCTTGGTTCATATTGATGTGGCTTTGTTGCTGATCTGTTTGAAATCTAGAATTTGAGTAATGTAACAACGAGTTGTGCCTTCTCGTGCAAAATTTACAACCTCTGGTTGATACACACTTCTCTATTGAATGATTTCCTCTTAAACAGTTTGTGCATAATTTCATTTTTTGTACTTCAACATTTCTTTGTTTTACGGATAATTGTAGAAACTTATTACAATAAAAAATTGAGTGTGATTCTTTACAATAAAAACATTTAAAATTCTGATTAGTTTGATTTACGAATGATTGTACTTTATTTTTGTTATGTGGTTGATTATTATTTTTATGGTTTGCACCATGTGTTTGTTTATCATTATTTGCATAAAGAGTTTCTAAAAGACGAGAACGCTGACCTAAAAAACTTAAAAATTCTTCAATTGTTGGAAGTGCCTTTTTGCTTATATTCTCCGATTCCCACTGACGTCTTGTGTTATTGTCTAATTTAGAAGTTATTAAATATATTAACATTGTTGACCACTCCTTTACAGGTTGTTTAAATGATTCTAATACCCTTATATTTTTATTTACCTCATCAATCAGTTTTCTCAGCTGAGAAGGTGATTCTTTTTGTATCACGGATAACTCAAATAACGCCCGAACATGAGAATGTACTATCAGTTTATCATTTTGAAATCTATCTGTTAAGATCGACCAAGCAATCGTATAATTTTCATTCGTAACCTCCAAAGAGGAAATTACTGCTGCCGCACTGTCTGTCAAACAAGATTTGAGATAATAAAATTTTTTAATGTTACTTAAATTAGGATCATTGCCAATTAAACTAGTGAACCCGTCATAAAACTCAAGCCATGAGCTCCCACTTTCTGCACCCCCATTTTCTGAGGCCCCACTGAACCTTGGAAGATCAATACAAGGTAACCTTATGTCTTGTGAAGCTTGTAACTGTGAACTACAACTTGTATTTATTGTGTCTGCTTGTTGATTAAATGTCTGTTTTTTTATTAAAATATCCGCTTTTGATATACAATCAAAAAACTTCTTTTCATATTCTTCTAGTTCAGCTTCATATTCCTTACTTTTATTTTTTGTCTCATCTAAATCTAATACCATAAGCTGAACCATTACCGAGTTAAAGTCTGACAATAAATCTTTTGCTACTGCTAGTCTGCATTCTAACTGATCTTTGTTTGCTTTACCTGACTCTACATCTTTTATAAAATTAAAAAATCTCGTTAACTGACCTTTTAAGGAAGTTTTAGTGGTTTTTAAGGTATTTTCATCTGTCATTCTGATGATTTATAAAAATTTACTGTTACAATACAAAACAACACAAATTAGATGCAAGTCATGCATAGGAATTTTTTATAAAAAAGGATATTACATAAGATACCTGATTTCCAATGATTTTCTGATAATTTGCTTTGATTTTCTGTAATCCTGGCGTGGCCCGGTCATTAACCTCTGCTTCGAAATGGCCGCCAAAATGCTGTCTGGTTTTCTGGTTATTATTTGTTTCTTGTCCTGTCTACGGTCGCCAAAATGTTTTGTATTTATTTATACAAAGTATTATTTCTGCTTCTGATGGTTAATGCTGGTAAAAAACTGATATGCTGAATTAAAAACTGAATTTTATTTGTACACTGCTACAATATGATATAACCTTACGACATGATGATTATGATTGACATTGTCATGCGCGCTGTCACCAGCTGACATGGAACGAGCAATTATTTGCCATACACTTGTGTATTCTGCAACACTTAGGAACCCAGAAATTGTTTGTCTTAATTGATGTATGTATTATTTCATATTATGCCTTGTGTTTTTATACTTGTATTTTATATCTTGTGTTTTTATATTTGTATTTTATATCTGTGAACCAAAGTTATACACTATTTTTTAACATGAATGAGACTTGACTTGACTTGACTTCTGAGTGATATCAAAAAGTTAAAATTCGATAAATCTAAAAAACCTTTACACCGTTACCTCGAGAAACTCATAAGCTCATAAAATCTTTTTTGAATTTTTTATTTACTATGATCCAATGATGAGTTCTGATCCACCGTAAAATTCATTATATTTTAAGGTGTCTTCAAAAATTTGCCACCGTTGGCTTATTTTTCAATATTTTCCTTGAATTTTTTCTTGAGTAATCTATGAATTATACTGAATATGCCTATTTAATTTAAAAATAAAATAAATCTACCATACTTAAAAAAATGTGCTTAAAATATTGATTTCAACCTCTACGACCCTCCTTAAGGATAGCTATGACACGATTTTGATAGGCAACCCATGCTAGAAATATTTGTCTATGTAGGAAATTTAATAAAAAAAATGTTTCATCCGGCAAGCAGATGGGTACAGATCGACCCATATTCGGATCCCGTACTATATGTATTTATTGTTTTTATTAAATTAATGTTGTGCAGTAGAATCGAAAGCATGACTTTATAAGCAATAATTATTCGGAGATATATCTGTACTTCAATTATTGTATTTATAGTTGTGTAAAATACAATACGTTATCAATGAATTTTTGTTTTTTAGCCTAACATGGATTTTAAGAAAGTCATAAACACAATAATTTATCAGATTTTCGCAGTTAATTATAGCACTCTCTTAATAAAGCTCCACTGCATATAGGGTCTTCCTCGTGATCTCTTCACTCCCCAAGGTTTCCATCTTCTTATTTTTTTGGTCAATCTGCTATCCTCATGACATGAGTTGTATCCAGCCCACTTCTATTTCAATGAAGATGCTTGCCAAATAACAAATTTGACTTTAGTTCTCTCTTTCATTGATAAATTAGTTTGATGTTCCCGAAGTGAAATTCCTAGCATCTGTCGTTTCGTAGTTCTTTGAGTTTTCCTCAACCTTTCCGGATTTGCTTTGGTGAATGTTGCATTTCTGAGCTCTTTATGTTAGGGAGAGGAGGATACAAGAATTAAATGCGTTGGTTCGAAGTTTCTAAGGTGTTTTTTATTTTTTAGTACATAAGACTTTAGTAACATAAAGGAAGTCCGTTATGTGAGGTTGTATTCTCTGCAGGCCCGCCGAGAGGGAGGTACAGCCGGTACATTTTACCGGTGCCCGGCGATGAAAGGGGCCCGGCGTCGATCAGACCAAAGACGTAATTTTTCTTGTTTTTTTTGCTCCTGAATGATAATTTTGAGCCCGACGCAATATTTCGCTATGAAATATTTAATATTGTTATGCGTTGAGCTGGCCACCAGCCATCTTACACCATCAGCCAAGAAAAAGAGAGAGAGAGAGAGAGAGAGAGAGAGAGAGAGAGAGAGAGAGAGAGAGAGAGAGAGAAAGAGAGAGATATTTAATATTGTCATAGATTGTATAATAAGCAACTTAACCAGAAGATTTAATGCAGCAAGTGAAATTCATTTACTATTTAACATTTTATGGACATTCTGAGATGAAGATAACGACAATATAAAGAAAAAAATTGATATATTGCCCGAGTTTTATAAAGAAGACGATAGAGCCATATACAAGGAGAATATTTGTGAATCTCAACTTTCTCTAATAGATCTCCTTAATAAAATTAAACGTCCCAAATTGGAGTATTATTTCCTAACGTCTTTATAGCGTCAAGAATATTTTACACATTACCGGTGTCGCAAAAAGGGAAAAGATCCTTTAGTTTCCTTTCTTGCTTAAAAAATGCTATGAGATCTAAAATGAAACAGGATCAGTTAACTGACCTAGCAACTTTGTGCACTGAGAATGATCTGATAAAATCATGCGATTTTTCGAAAATTATAGACATCTTTGCCAATCAAAAAACTCGAAAAGCACCGGTATTGTAAATATTTTCACTATTATAGAAATATAATCAAAATTTAATAAGTTATATTTGAAATGTTTCTTATTATTTATTATTGATAATTTTATTTCCATAAAAATTAAACAATTTTTTTCGCTCTTCACTTTTGCCGGGGGCCCGCTCATCACTACTTACCGGGGCCCGCTCATCCCTCTCGGCGGCCCTGATTCTCTGGACATTACAACCCGCGTAGGGAAAGTCCTGTGATGCCTATAGTTAAATCCAGGAATATTTTAAACATCACATCTTTTTTTAACAATATAATGCAAGTAATTTAAAACTTTATAACATTAAAGGGATTTTACCTAAATATTTTGGTGTTTCAGGCATGTCCTTTAACCTGTGATAAGCACTGATGATGGAATTATTATTCCGAAAATATTCTGTGATGTAGCCTTTTTTGGGGAATTTTTATAAATATACCTTTTAAAAAGAAATTTAACTATTTTTTTATATTACATATGTTTAACAAAAGACAGTATACTCCTATTATTAAATTGATATAGTCCCAGTAATGAAGCTTAAAATAGGACAAAACCTCGCAATTTTTACAGAATGGATCGATTTGCTTTAAAATTTGAAGATAAGTAGTGGATAGTCCAAGAATCAAAATCTATATGATGCCGAAAGGCGCTTTTACTATGGGGTTGGAAATTTTTTATTATATTTTGACCACAAAAGTTGGTAAAAACATTCATTCTAAGCAAAATACATTTTATACATTTTTTTGATAAAATTAATAGTTTTTGATTTATTTGCTATCGAAAGTGTTAGTTTTATATCGAAAAAATCAATTTTTTTAATAAGTTTTCTGCTAATAACTCCAAAAGTTTTCGTTTAATCAAAAAAAATTTACTTAACAAAAATGTACCTTTTGAAAAAATAAACAAAACCGTTTTTTTTTATTTTCTTTAAGACCAATAGTAATCGAGCTATTCTTTATGATATGTTAGCTCTTCTTCGTCAAATGTTAAATATTGTAGTTTCAAAGTGAAAAGACGGGAAAACTACGCAGTTTTCGAGGATAACTTGTTCAGTAATAAAGGATAACTAATTTAAAGTATTTAAAAATATCTATCCCCAGAAATAAAAAAGTTCCTAACTCAAAAATTAAGTGACATAATAAAAAGAATGTCAGTCCCTATTTTTTTCAGTGAAAAAGTGATCGGAAGCAACCTCCTAATTACCACCCTATTTAAAATTAATCATTGACCTTATTTTGGTCTTCTTTATTTATGTATTATTAATAGGTTCGAGAAGTTTGACCATCTTAGAATTATTAGTTTAAAAAATGGAGTTAAAAGCGAATAACGAATTTTTGTAGTTTGGAAAAAATTGGCCGTTTATTCAGAATAGAAAGATTAGCATCAGGGATAAGAAAAAATGTTTAAATATGAAATTGTAGCTTATTTATTTCCAAAGAACTTGGTTTGCAAAAATTTTTCCTACGGCAAAAATTTAGTGTTAACACATGTAAGTGTAAAAAATTAAAACTTGTAATAACATGCAATACCCACCTTTACCAACCCTTTTAAAGTCACCTCTGTTTGCGACTGATGATTTTAAAAAGATTTTCTAAGGGTAAAAATAAATTTCAAACTTTCTAAGGTAAAAAATAAAAGGATAACGGTTAAAAAATCAATATATTTGTTTGAAAAAAAAAAAAAAGGATAAATTCAATTGCAAGCATAATAATGTAAGTTAGCGATGTTTTTAGTCATTGACCCTATTCATTTTTCTTCATTTATGTATTATTAATAGATTCTAGAAGTTTGACTGGCTTAGAATGATTAGTTTTTAAAAAACTGAGTTAAAAGCGAATAACGATTTTTTGTAGTTTCGTAAAAAATGCCATTTTCTTCAGAATACAAAGATTACCATCACAGATACGAAACATGTTTAAATATGAAATTGTAGTTTATTTAACTGCCAAGAACTTCGTTTGAAAAAAAATTTTCTACGTCAAAAATTGAGTGAATCCTAAATGAGTATATCGAAAAACATTGATTTTCTCGAAATAAAACTAACACTTTCGATAGCGAATAAATCGAAAACTATTAATTTTATCAAAAAAATGTATAGAACATTTTTTGCTTAGAATGAATGTTTTTATCAACTTTTGCGCTCAAAATATAATAAAAATTTTCCACCCCCGAGATGGGGTGGCAACCACCCCCATGGTAAAAGCGCCTTTCGGCATCATATAGATTTTGATCTTTGGACTATCCACTACTTATTCTCAAATTTTCAAGCAAATCGATCCATTCTGTAAAAATTGCGAGGTGAAAAGCTTCGGTTCCTGGACTAATAGATTTTTAATATAATCTAAAATTTCGACTCTCGTTTCAAAATGTTCCACGGTCTTGTACTCGATATTGCGCATATACTCTCATTTAGCGTAGGAAAGTGGCTGTTAGTACGCCCAGCGGCATGTTTTTGTACAAGTTAATAGAGAATGAAATTAAGTTGAAACATCTCCGCTGAATATTATCAAAGAAAATACCACTACACTTCATTGGAAAACGGTTTATTTAACAATAATGTTCATTTAGTTTGTTTTCTCAATAAAACTGCTGGCATTTTTATACTTGCTGCTATTAACACAACTTTAATGTACAGCAAACCTGTGTAAATGTGCTGTGATAATACTTCCATTACATTCCGAGTATATTCTTTCATTTGCATTTCCCGTAGTTTTTCTGACCATCCATTTAATGATTTCTGGTTTATTTTTTCTTGTATTTTTTAATAGTTCGTGTTATTGTGATGGTGAGATTCTCTGTGACAGAATTATTTGTCTGTACAATTTGCTTATGCCTTTAGTGATTGTAAATAGTTTGTTTATTCTGATTGATTTTTATTTACCATGGATGGATTTCAAATCGTACTATCTATTGATCGACATCAATTATAGACGAGATACGAGGTCCAGGAGTGTCTTGGAAGGAAGTAAAGCTCATAGCTTAACTTTATACATATACATACACTCATGGACAAAAATATCGAATATTTTAAAATTATCATGCGAAGTGAAATCTTTTGTGCTGTAATCCTTAGCTCTTCCAGTGTCATAGGAATAGATTTCCTTTTCCCAATGCGATGTTTTAAAGCAGGAGTGGCCAAACTTTCTTAACAGTGTGCCACTATCTGTTTATGAACAGTTAGTCGTGCCACCAAAAATTTTCTAACAAAAAATTCAATGGTAGGTAGGTGGTAGGTGGTAGGTAGGTGGAATTTGTATGAAATAACAAAAAATATATGTAGCTACAATAGTATATTATTCCACGAGCATGTAATGATGGCTATTACTCACGATGATGAAGTTTGCGACACGAGCGAAAGCGAGTGTCGTAATTCATCAGAGTTAGTAATAGCCATTACATGCGAGTAGAATACTATACTTTTTCTACGACCTTTTTTTATTTTAAATAGTAAAAAAATATAATTATCAACTACTCGAGATTGTTTATTCATTTATTACTAGTAGTACAGTACATGTTTATGGTTGATGTGGTTAATATGGCTTGTGAATCTGAATTTTCTTAATTAAATCTTGAATCTTGGGGTCAATTTTTGTTACAGCTAATAAAATTAGATTTTTCAAATTATTATTGGTTAATTTTGAACGATATTTTGATTTAATACCATTCATAATTGAAAACATTTCTTCACAAACATACGTCGCACCAAAACAACAACAATACCGCAAAGCAAAATTGTGAAGATATGGAAAATCAGCTGTGGAAACGTATTTCCAAAATTCAATATAATTTGAATTACTTGTACTTGAAACAAGCTCGTTATGTTTATTTTTCAACAAAATATTACTTTGCAAATCTATTATTTCCATTTGGAATTCCGGCGGATAATTTTCAACGTCTTTAAGTGAAATGGAAAAAAGATTTGTGAAAAGTTGAATATTTTTATTTTCCTCCTGGAAATCCTGAAATCTCGTAATAAATGAGCTTTGAAGACGACATTAAATTTTTAAACTTATCGTAATTTTGGAACAATTCGAAAACAATTGTTTTAAAAGGAAATAAACTGTAAAAACACTATCTCACAAGGCAAACAGATTTGAAGCGTCTCGCACAAAAGTTGAGAATCAACTGAGTAGAGAATAACGTGAACGTGTCTAGCGCGAGGCAGTGGCGTACAATAAAAGAGTGGCGTAGAATAAAAGACGAATTTTTAATTTTTTACTAAGTTAATTCTTTTTTATTTTTTTTTTCCAAAAAGTCCTCGCGTGCCACTTCTAAGACACCGCCGTGCCACACCGTGGCACGCGTGCCGTGGTTTGGCCACCCCTGTTTTAAAGTGTCATATAAGTTGATGGGATTTAAATCTAACATGTTGTCCAATATAATATTTTAAATTGAATCTTATCAAGGTAAATATTCACTATTTTAACGACATGAGGAGTTACGTTGTTGTGAATTAGGACGAATCTGTCATATCCAATATGGCTGGCAAATGACAAACATGATCTAAAATGTTTCCAATGTACATGTCAGCTGTCATTCGCCCAATCACCTCTACAATTTCGGTATGTCCTTTCCATCCAGCATGCCACCACTAAAACTAACGATCTGTATGAGGTTACATATGGCATAACGTTCGCCATATTTATGGAAGCGAGATTGACGAAACTTCGTCTAAAAGAAAGTTGGCGACAGGTTAGCCAGTTATACCCTCATACAGAGTGTTGGTTTGGTGGTGGTGACATAGTGCTATGGAGCGGTATTGCTTAAAAAGGACATAGGTGTCGAAATTCTGGAGGTGATTGGGCGAATGACAGCTGACATGTACATTGAAAACATTTTAGAAAATCATATTTTGCCATTTGACAGCCATATTGGATATGACAGATTCGAGCTAATGCACTATAACTCACGTACCCGTCGCTAGAATAGTGATTATAGTAGGGGAGCGAAGTATGCTAAATGTGCAGTCACTCAAGCGCTTTGGGGACCTATTGGGTTGTAAAGACCTAAAACCAAAAAAAGTTAAGTAAAGTTTTCCATTTAGGTGGGGACTTTCCATTTTTAATTTAATTTTCCATTTCCAACAATCGTTTTTTCTGATTATAGCGCCATCTATCCATAATTTGAAAAATTGTTTCGAATAAAAGTTGCTTATTTTTACGTAAAGAATCCAAATTTGGAATAAAAATTTGGGGCTCCTACTTAAGATTTTAAAGTACCTCCACCCCACCTCCGTAGGGGGTCGTGTTTGGTACCATTCGATAGATTTTTCAAAAATATTGAATACATGTATTTCACAGTTTTTCGATCTAATGTTTATTTTGCGAAATATCGCGGTATTTGTATTTAAAATTTTAAATTAACCCCCACCCCTCCCGTGGGGGTTATGTTTCGTATTATTCGATAGATTTTTGAAAAATATTGAACACATATTTTTTAGTTTTTCGATCTAACGTTCATTTCGCGAATTATTCGCTTTTTTTTGTGAAACTTTTTAACTCAAATTTTTGAAATACACACTGTTTTGCATGTCCTTAACTTACCTTATCCTAATCTGACAATTTCGAGTATTTTTAAGGATATATTTTTTTTTCGGGCCCCCACTTAACGAACTCCCCTGTGTTAAGAGCTAATACATGGTAGAGGTACATCTGCAGGGCACCAGGTTTCTCCCCATATGATAATCTGACGCGCTCTAGTAACTGCAAAAATCTCCGCTTGGGTTTCCCTACCATTAGTTACCTTGATAGAATTTAATATGATCGCCATTCTCAATAGAGAAGGCACTTAGGAGGAGGAGGAATGTATATTAGGATCACCCATTATTTCAACATTTCTGGTGCCTGCTTATCCTTATACCTTATACATCACAGTACGTCTCATAATAGTATACATAAGTCAAATGGCTAGGGACTAACTACTTAATAATATGCATATATACAAGGGCGCATCTGTAAAAATATTAGTACATTTGGACGTTGAGAGGTGACTCAATTTTTTTTGCAGAAATTGCTTGAAAATAAATCAAATAATAATATTTGAGTTATCCTCCCTCTCAAAAAGGTCCGGAACATTGTTTAAATAATCAAAATGTCAAAAAATTAAGGAAAATTCGATTTTTTTCTTGGTTTTTTGATTATAACTTTAAAAATATTCATTTCCGAGAAAAGTTGTACTGACATAAAAGTTGCGTAATTAAATTTCCTACAATATAGAATTGGTTAAAAATTTAAAAAATGGTCACCCTTAAAAAAACATACAAAAACCATTTTCAACCATTTATGCTACACTTATGACCTTCATATTTCACCCTGAAAAACTTTATGATACAGTAAAATAATACTGTAAATTTCATTAAGATCGTAATAGATTTTGCAAAATAAATTTTGCAATCCATCTTTCGTAAAAAAATTCATTTTTTCAAAATGTTACAGGACTGAAAATACTAGTAAAGTAGATATTTTAAGGATATGAGTTGAAAATAAATTTTTTTGCTTATAGAAGTGTACTGTACCTTTCATTTGCTATTTTGCAAAATTAAAATCGAGTAACACCACGGCGTCAGGAATTTTTTTAAATAAACATTAATTATTGGTGCTACGCGCAGGACAGCGGATAGTTTGCTCTGATTGGGCATTCCAATGACCTTTGATAATGATTGATACATTTTAATTTTTTTACATTTCGATATAAATAAATAAATTTGTTTATTGCAAAATAAAAACACATACTCTATCCTTTGAAATACACTTTTATTAGCAAAAACTTTCTTTGTTCATATATTTTAACTTAAATAATAAAAGTTTATTATTTTTAAACATATGCAATTGTTTAAACAATATTTCACAAACAATAATAAAATTAGTTTGATTTTTGTGGAATTAAAATATTAAAATACAACAAAATATAGAGTAAGAAAATAATATATTAGATAAAGATTTGAAGAAATTTTGGTGGAAATCAACTTGTGTGAATCGAACACCGCTGTCCTTCGCGTAGCACCAAAAATTATTGTTTATTTCAAAAATTTCCTGACGCCGTGGTAATTAATCGATTTTAATTTTGAAAATTGCAAATGATAAGGTACAGTACACTTCTATAAGCAAAAAAATTTCAACTTGCTATCTGCTTTATTTTTAGTCCTGTAACATTTTGATAAAATGATTTTTTTTTGCGAAAGCTGGATTGGAAAATTTATTTTGCAAAATCTATTAAACCGATCTTAATGAAATTTACAGTATTGTTTTACTGTGTCATAAAGTTTTTCTGGGTGAAACATGAAGGTCCTACGTCTAGCATAAATGGTTGAAAAAAAGGAAAATGCGAATACTTGTTTTTGTATGGTTTTTTTCGCAATCATTGCTATTTTGCAATTAGGGTGACTATTTTTTAAATTTTTAACCAATTCTATATTGTAGGAAATTTAATTACGCAACTTTTATATCAGTACAACTTTTCTCGGAAATGAACACTTTTAAAGTTATAATCAAAAAACGAAGAAAAAAATCGAATTTTTCCTTAAATTTTTGACATTTTGATTATTTAAACAATGTTCCGGTTCTTTTTGAGAGGGAGGATAACTCAAATATTATTCTTTGATTTGTTTTCAAGCAATTTCTGAAAAAAAAATTTGAGTCACCTCTCAACGTCCATCTCAAAACAGATGCGCCCTGGACTAATAGTTATTTTTGTATTTTTGTACATTTTAAATAATATCTATTTTTTTTTCAGGTAAGGATGACATATTATTGTCCAATAACAAAATGGTAAGATTTAACATATAACTATTTCTGTCAATATTATCACATATTTTAATTTTTGTTTTTATTTGTTAATTTATCAAGATTTTCTTTATTTTTCTTGAATATGTTTAAGTTACTAAATTCTTAAATCAATTTAGGTCATGAAAGCCAGAGTGGCCTAACTGATGAGACCATTACTTTACATAATCAACGAATAGAATAGAATAGAAACATGCTTTGTTGCCATGAAAAATTGTACAATTTTATCGACAAAGCTTACAAAAAGTCAAGAAAACAAAACAATAACAATTCAATTTACTAAAATTACATAAATCGTCAGTATGATTAAAAAATAATAATAATGAAGTTAAACAGAAAGAATCAATTGCAAAATTTAAAAATTTAAATAAATTGCAAATTGCATAGTCTACCTAGTAATTAAGTCAAAAGCTGCTGCATATGACACCCAAATATAGATAAAAAATAATAAAAATACTACTTTCGCAAAGGGTACTGTACTGTAATTTCTTAGTTATTGATTAAGAAAATCTTCTACTGCATAATATGGTCTTTCAGATAGGTAGGCTTTTGTCAGTTTACGGAATTTAGGGAAAGATGCTGCAGATTTAAGTTGTAGAGGGAGATGGTTGTAAAGTTTTTTTGCGGAATATAATATAGATTTCTTTACTAACTCAGATAACGGGGTCGGTAAATAGACGTCAAAGATAGAATTTCTCGTGAAGTAGTCATTATTAGGTCTTGGTGGAAATACATGTAGATGTTTACGAATTAAGCAAACAGTTTCTAAAATATACAAAGATGTAAGGGTTAAAATTCCGTGATCTTTGAAGTAACTTCTGCAATTTGTTGTTCTTCTAAGGCCAAACAGATATTTTATTGCTCTTTTTTGTAATTTGAAAATAATATCGAATTGGGCAGCTGTACAGAACCTCAAAAAGAAAGACCATAACGAAGATGTGACTCGAACAAAAAAAAAATATGTTATTTTGGAAGATGCTAAATTGAGTTCATTCGAAACAGATCTTATAGCTTTTATACGAAAATGATCAGAAGCGAACAATGTCCGATTGTTTTAGTTGGAACGTTAGTCGCGGTTAATTTACATATTCCAGTTGATCTTTAAAGCAGTAATGACTTTTTTCCATCAATTTAGATCATTTTGCCAAGTGTGATGTTGCTACAACAGCCCTCGCCAAACTCTAATCCATTCAGTCTCCAGCTTATGTGATACTTTAGCTTATGTGAAACTGCAACCCATGCATCTCCTAGCTCATGTGTTTGTGTTCCATAGACCATAACTACCTTTAAAGCTGTAAATTCTTACATCGATAATGGTGTGGTTGTAGCTTAGTAGACCCCTTCAGAGCAGCTACAAATAAAGTATGGATAGCTATGTTGAGAACAAACCTCCGACAGGAGAAGGAATCACAAGAAGAATATGTGAAATAGAGTGTGTATGAAAACAATAGACGGGAAGCATATTTACTGATGCTAGCGTGTGTAGACACCAGGGTGTTGAAATCAGTTAGGGTTTGGAAAAACTGTACATTTACAAATACTAACAGATTAGGACACCAGAGTGTTGAAACCAGCTAGCTTTTTTAGTGGCGATACATGCATACATGCTAACGGCTATTGACATTGATTTTATATACCTACTTCTGTGAAAAAATATTTAAGTGATTGAGATATTAATAAATAATTAAACGTTGTTAGGATATGAACAATATAAATATAGAGGATGATTCATTAAGAATGTCCAATATCTGAGTTGTAAATTCTAGACCTCAAAATAATGATATTTAACCCAAATGACTTTGATAAAATGTGGCTCGTTACTGAGTAACATTTAAAAATTTAATAACCATTTTTACTCAGTATTTTAACACCATTTGACGTATCCTTGTCATACTTGGCAGAAAGTGTAACTACTGTGTACCCTATTAAATTATGATGAACAAACATTTCTGGCTACTACCAGAGGCGTACGACAGGGGCAAGTGAATTGTTGACTCCTCCAAATTCTACGCCACTGACGGAATTGCTAGTTTAGGATAATTTTTATATTCTCCAATACTTTCCAATGTAACAATATATTCTTCATTCGTAACGATAAAATAATTAGTTTGCGAGATATTTGAACTTAAAAATGGAGGGGCACAAAACATTGATCAAAATAATAGCTATGCCGTTTCATTTTTAACTTCAAATATCTCGAAAACTAACGAGTTTATCGTTACGAATGAAGAGTATATTGTTTACATAGAATGGATTAAAGAATCTAAACATTGAGCTAAAATAGCAATTCTGCCAGTGCCGTAGAATTTGGGAAGTGTCAACCATTTACTATACCCTGTCGTCAGAACCTATTTTACTTCAAATCAGGCCCGAGGTACTACATAATTTTCGGGCCCCTAAATATAATTTAATAATAATATTAATTAAGTTAATTAGTTAATATTGATATCAAATTTTTTAATTGTTCTAAGACCTTCTTCTTCTTCTTAACGTGCCCTATCAAGTCCTCTTGGCTTTGGCGATTAACATACATAGCAATAAATACAGCAAACACGTCTTTCCTATGATCTCGGCATTTCTGCAATAATACATTTAGGGCAAAGAGTGCGACCCGGGTTCCCAGTCCATTTCTGAAGCCAAATTGTGTTTCATCCTGGTCTTTTTCACATTTATCTCTGATTCTACTGTGGATGATACGAAGAAAAATTTTCAAAGTGTGGCTCACTGGCCTAGTGGTAAAATAGGCCCTGCCTGTCGTACGCCTTTGGTAGTTGCCAGAAACATTTGTTTACCATAATTTATTAGAGTACACAGTACTTACACTTTCTGCCAAGTATGACAAGGACACGTTAAATAATGTTAAAATTAAATCATTTTTTTAGTAAAATTGTTGCTTATTTCACATTAAAAATAGTTAAATAGTGTTAAAGTACTGAGTAAAAATAGTTATTAAATTTATAAATAAAACACCCTGGAACTCAGTAACATGCCACATTTTATCTAAGTGATTTGGGTTAAATCTTTTTATTTTGAGGTCTGGAACCTACAACTCAGAGGTTGGACATTTTTAATGAATCACCCTGTATTAACACAAAAGAACAACATAAAAAATATTAGGTTAATGAGCAGATCCATACCCTCTAGCATTAGGTTGGTTCTGTGTGATGTTTCTCATCGGGTTTCTACTTCTTTTTTTCCTTTTGTTGCCTCGGTTTGGACGGACGCGGACGTCCAGACTGAAAAAAAAAGAAGTAGAAACCTGATGAGAAACATCACACAGAATCAACCTAACGCTAAAGGGCACGGAGTTGCTCATTAACCTAATATTTTTTATGTTGTTCTTTTGTGTTAATACAGGGTGATTCAATAAGAATGTCTAACCTCTGAGTTGTAGATTCCAGACCTCAAAATAATAAGATTTAACCCAAATCACTTAAATAAAATGTGGCTCGTTACTAAGTTACAGGGTGTTGTATTTAAAAATTTAATAACTATTTTTACTCAGTATTTTAACACCATTTAACTATTTGTAGTGGGAAATAAGCCACAATTTTATTAAAAAAATTATTTAATTTTAACACTTTTCACGTATCCTTGTCATACTTGACAGAAAGTGTAAGTACTGTGTACCCTATTAAATTATGGTAAACAAACCTTTCTGGCTACTACCAAAGGCGTACGACAGGGTATAGTATATTGTTGACCCTTCCCAAATTCTACGCCACTGGCAGAATTGCTATTTTAGCTCAATGTTTAGATTCTTTAATCCATTCTATATAAACAATATACTCTTCATTCGCAACGATAAAGTCGTTAGTTTTCGAGATATTTGAAGTTAAAAATGAAACGGCATAGCTATTATTTTTGATCAATGTTTTGTGCCCCTCCATTTTTAAGTTCAAATATCTCGCAAACTAATTATTTTATGGCAGGAGTGTCATTTGAAATTTTGTTTGGGGGGGGGGCAAGCACTATATACAGGGTGTTTCATTAATAATTGTCCATATGGTAACTGGAGAAAGCTTATTACAAAATACGAAGATTTAACCTAAAACACTTAAATAAAATGTGGTTCCTTACTGAGTTACAGGGTGTTTTATCTAAAAATTTAAAAATTAATTTTGCTCAGCATTTTAAAACTATTCGACGTATGCTTTTCATACTTGGCAGAACGTGCGACTACTAGACACTCTACTAAATTATGATAAACAAAGGTTTCTAGCTACTACCAGAGGCGTACGACAGGGGATGGTGGATGGTTGACCCTTTTCAAATTCTACGTCACTGGAGGAATTACTATTTTGGTGCCATTTTTAGATTCTACAATACTTTCTACGTAAATAATATACTCTTCATTGATAACGATAAAGTCATTAGTTTTCAAGATATTTGAAGTTAAATATGAAACGGTACAGTTATTTTGATTAATTTATGATATGATTCATATGATTAAAATTTAAAAATTATTTGTACCCAGTACTTTAAAACTATTTGGCGTATCCTTATCATACTTGGCAGAAAGTGCATGTACTGTACACCATACTAACTTAAGATAAATAAACGTTTCTAGCTACTACCAGAGGCGTACGACAGGGGATAGTGGCTGGTTGACCCTTCCCAAATTCTACGCCACTGACGAAATTGTTATTTTAGTGTAATTTTTTTATTTTGCAATAGTTTTTATGTAAATAATATACTTTTCATTCTTAGCGATAAAATGATTAGTTTTCGAGATATTTAAAATTAAAAATGAAGCGACACAATACACTGATCAAAATAACCGTGTCGTTTCATTTTTAACTTCAAATATCTCGAAAACTAATGACTTTATCGTTACGAATGAAGAGTATATTATTTTCATGGAAAGTATTGGAGAATCCAAAAATTGAACTAAAATAGCAATTTCGCCTTCTTCTTTAAGTACCGTGCCCAAATTTTTAGGCGTGGGTAGCTTCCATAACAATTTGCCGATATAGCAATTTCGCCAGTGGCGTAGAATCTGGAAAGGGTCAACCATTCACTTTTCCCCGTCGTACGCCTCTGGTGATAGCCATAAATGTTTGTTTAACATAATTTAGTACCTTCTGCGGTACCTATACTTCCTGCCAAGGATGAAAAGGATACGTTAAATAGTTTGAAAATGCTAAGCAAAAATAGTTTTTAAATTTTTAGATAAAACACCCTGTAACTCAATAAGGAACCACATTTTATTTAAGTGTTTTAGGTTAAATCTTCGTATTTTGTGCATAGGTTTCTCCAGTTACTAGATGGACAATTATTAATGAAACACCCTGTATACAATACATTATATATGATGTTATGATGAATATTGATGTATTTTCTGTAAATTTCAGTCATTTTCAGGGCCAGGGGGGGGGCAAATGCCCCCCCTGGACGCCCAAATGACGCCCCTGTTTTATGGTTACGAATGAAGAATATATTTTTACATGGGAAGTATTGGAGAATATAAAAATTCTTCCAAAATAGCAATTCCGTCAGTGGCTTTGAATTTGGAAGGGTCAACAATTCACTTTCCCCTGTCGTACGCCTCTGGTAGTAGCCAGAAACGTTTGTTTACCATAATTTAATAGAGTACACAGTACTTACACTTTCTGCCAAGTATGACAAGAATACGCAAATAGTGTTAAAGTACTGAGTAAAAAATGGTTATTAAATTTTTAAATAAAACACCCTGTAACTCAGTAACGAGCCACATTTTATCTAAGTCATTTGGGTTAAATCTTATTATTTTGAGGTCTAGAATCTACAGTTCAGAGATTGGACATTCTTAATGAATCACCCTGTATATTTATATTGTTCATATCCTAACAACGTTTAATTATTTGTTAATATCTAAATCACTTAAATATTTTTTCACAGAAGTAGGTATATAAAATCAATGTCAATAGCCGTTAGCATCTATGCATGCATCGCCACTAAAAAAGCTAGCTGGTTTCAACACTCTGGTGTCCTAATCTGTTAGTATTTGTTAATGTACAGTTTTTCCAAACCCTGACTGATTTCAACACCCTGGTGTCAACACACGCTAGCATCTGTAAACGTACTGTTTTTCCAAACCCTAACTGATTTCAACACCCTGGTGTCTACACACGCTAGCATCTGTAAATATGCAGACGCGAATGTACTTTTTCACTGTAGATGGAAAGTAAATAACCTTTAATTAGTATTAGCGAAATGTCAGTTTCTCTGCAGATGATATTTACGTGATATTTTTTATACTATATATTTACATGGCAAAAAAATATCCGAAGATATTTTTAAAATTATCCAACATCGAAAAAAACAAAGATTCGCCCCCAAAAGCCCGAACGTGATATAGTTTAATACCGACCAGTGAGATATCCAGCACTCACAAGAAAATCTCTAGTTATATGGCCTTTACTAAATTCCTTTCATCCATAGAGACATGAATTGGAATTTTAGTTATATGGGACGGCAGTATTGTACAATATAATAAAATTTTACTATAACTTTGATATTCAAAATATAAAATATTTTATAAATATAGTTATGTAGAAAACGACTAAAATATAAGGACTTATCAATCTACCACAAAAATATAAGGTCTAAATTGAATTCACTAGAATCCTTATATGTATTGAGTTTTTTCTAGTACAAGATCGTCTTCAGTCTTATCTATAATTATCAGTGTTTTTCACTTTTTTTACTTAACGGTAATTACTATGCCAATTAAAATAAACGAATTTATACGATTCGGCTAGTTCCCTAGGGAATATTATAATACAGAAAAACATTTTTCAGCTGATTATTTCATTCATAGAGATTCTGACCTATAAAAACCTACAAAAATAAAAATTAGAGCGGTTATTTTTTAATGATTTTAACTTTCAATCAGATTATTATTACAGCGGTAATTTTCTACTGTACAAAATTACAGTGGGATTTTTTTTTAAGTAGATTGTTTCTGTTTTATTGCAACAAGTTTCCTAGTTTTGACAACTCTTACATTTAAGAAAATATCCATAATAAACTTTTAGTTCTGCATCTAATGTCAAATTGTCACACAGATCGGAGATCGACCAAATCGATTGAGGAGAACAGAAATCGACAAATTTAAGCGCTCGAGTTTACTTCGGTAAGATTATTTCATGAATAAAACTGTATTTATAAATAATTTTAACTAATATTTTCTTAATATCTTCATCTAAATATTTGCTAAACTTTGTTGTTCACTTTGACAAGTTGAATAATGTGTGTCACATTAATTGGGACCCTACTGAATGTTTTTTACAAAAACTTGAATTTTATATGTAAGTATTAAAAAATAACCTTACGAATATCACACGACAGTAAGAATATATAAGAAAATAATTCTCCACTTTTTCTCAAACTTGTTGTCAGTGGTATATTGCCAGACAACAAGTTTTTGAAAAATTGTCGTATTATTCTCAAGTTATTCCTACTCTCTTGTGATACTAATGCCGATAATTTCATTCTTAGAGATTCTGACAAATAGAAACCTACGAGAATAAAAATTACAGCGATAATTTTTTTCGATAATTTCCTGTCGTCACGTATTACGTCAGATGCCCTTCGTTACTACGCAAAAATACATTCAGTGACATTAATGGCAATTATTAATGTTTTACAACTTGTCAAATAGAACACCAAGAAACAGGTTTAGCAAATATTCAGTCGAAGATATCAATAAAATATTATTTAAAATGATTTAAAAAGACAGTTTTATTCATGAAATAATCTTACCGAATTCGAAATTCTACCATAGCAACTTACACTCACAGGTGCAGAGAGCATGGTAAAAATCCAAAACGATCCCTCAAGACCCTTCCATTGCAAAAATTGACTAAGACAGGGTGATGGACTATCGTGCCTCTTATTTAACCTAGCATTAGAAAAAATAATTCGAGAGTCCCAGATTACTACGAATGGTACTATCTTTAACAAATCAGTACAAATTGTCGGATACGCAGATGACATAGACATCATAGGTAGGTCCACAGAATCTCTGAATGAAGCGTTTCTATCGTTAAGAGCATTTGCACAGAGAATGGGACTAAATATAAATTTTCAAAAGACCAAATATATGTGTTGCACTAGGTCAAGCAACCGGACACCTACAAGAATAATAATTGATGACCTAGAACTGGAAGGTGTCGACACCTTCATATACTTAGGCTCGCGGTTAACTAAAGATAACAATGTCAGTGAAGAAATTAAAAGAAGAATAGTGCTCGCCAATAAGTGTTATTATGGCTTAAGAAGACAGATGTCCTCAAAAATGCCTAGAAAAATTAAACTGACTGTGTAAAAAACACTAATAAGACCAGTGCTAACATATGATTCAGAAACTTGGTCACTTACACAGAATAATCAAGAACTGCTCAAAAGTTTTGAGCGAAAAATACTAAGACGAATATATGAAGGCATAAAAGAACAAGGTTTATGGCGCAGGCGTTACAACTTTGAGTTGTATAGAAGTTTTGGAGAACCTGACGTTGTAAAATTCATTAAGATAGCACGCCTTAGATGGATAGGTCATGTAATCAGACGAGAGGAAGATGCCATAGTCAGAAAAGTTCTTGACCGAAGAGGGCCGATAGGATAACGAACAAGAGGAAGACCGAGACTTAGGTACCAAGACAACCTAGAAAATGATTTGAAATCTATTGAAAATAGAGCATGGAGAAGAGTTGCCAGAGACAGAGGCGAATGGAGGATTGTTCTAAAGAAGGCTTTGGCTCATAAAGAGCTGTAACGCCACTGATGATGATGAATCTTACCAAATTACTCTCAAGCTCCTAAAAATTATCGATTTGTTTTGACCTCGTGACACGTTGACATAATTTCACTCCCCTTCGGGTCGTGAAATTAAAACTGTCAAAGTGTCACTCGGGATACAAATCGATAATTTTAGAGCTCTCGTGTAGTTACTTTTGATAATTTTTTCCATAATTTTCCGTCGTCAAGTATTACGTCAGATGCCCTTAGTTGCTATGCAAAAATGAACATTCAGTGACATTAATGACCATTAATGTTTTACAAGTTGTCAAAGAGAACAACATGAATAGGTTTAGCAAATATCCAAGTGAATATATCAATAAAATGTTAGTTAAAATGATTCAAAAAGACAGTTGTATTCATGAAATAATCTTATGAATTACTCCCGAGCTCTTAAAAATTATCGATTTTATTTGCCCTGGTAGAGTGTCGCTCGGGAGACAAATCGATAATTTAAGGGCCGGTTGTTCGAACGCTAATCAGCAATGATCATTATCAAATATTTAATTACTGTCACCAACTGTCAATATCAACTTTGTTTGGGTTGCTGAAAACATAATTTATTACAATTATGAGATTAGTTAATCAATTAACATAACAATTATTAACATAATTGATTAATAAATCTCATAATTGTAATCAATTATGTTTTCAGCAACCCAAACAAAGTTGACATTGACAGTTTCATGACAGTAATTAAATATTTGATAATGATCATTTTTGATTAGCGTTCGAACAACCGGCCCTTAGAGTTCTCGTATAATTACTACTGATAATTTCCAGTATTACTCCATCTGAACAAGAGAGTTGTGTGTTACAATTTATTACAATCTGATGCATTTTATGTTCACTCTTCTTCTTCTTTAAGTGCCATCTCCGCGACGAAGGTCGGCAATCATCATAGCTATTCGAACTTTAGAAACGGCTGCTCTGAAAAGTTCATTTTGATGTATGTATATCCGTATCAATCTCTCAGGTTGCGCTGATATTCTACAGCTCCCTATGCTCCTTGAATCTTTCCCTGCATAATCAGATGGAGCAAATTGTACCTTTCCACGTGTAAGATGTCCGAGATATTCCAATTTTCTTGTTTTGTTATGTATTCATCTTTATAAGAACCTATTTTTTTGTAACCTGTTCTATCCAATATCCACGATATTTTCAGAATTCTTCTCTACACTCCAACTTGAATTATTCCAGTTTTTTCATTGATGCCGCATTCAAGGTCCAAGTTCCCAGTCCATAAAACAAAGTCGAGAAAACGTAGCACCTAGCCAATCTAACTCTCATCTCCAACTTCAGATCTTTTGTGCAGAACACTCTTCTTCTTCTTCTTCTTCTTCTTCTTCTTCTTCTTCTTCTTCTTCTTCTTCTTCTTCTTCTTCTTCTTCTTCTTCTTCTTCTTCTTCTTCAATTCTTCTTCGTATGTGCACTGCTAAAGTGTAAATTGGTAAACATTCGGTTTTTTAACAAAACCGTTTAATTAACGAATGTATGTTTATTTGCACCAAATGATTATTTTTTAAATGAAACAAAACATCCTGGATACGAAATATTCAGCGATCCGAATCAGATTATCCACCTATTCTTTGTTTGTGTTTATAATTCTCACAAAAACTGTTCAATACTATTGAATAAATCGGAAGTATACGAGTACATGCAAATTAAAAGCATTCACTTTTTGTTTTATAAAAATACGAATAACAGGATTTTTTTTTAAATGGAATTTAGTAGCATAAATTTGTTTTTGCAAAAATTGTGAAGTTTGCGTTGAAATTCGTTGATGTTCGGTGACCTGTTAAATATTATAAATGTTATACATGTGTACATACTGTAAATACGAACATGCATGGATATTTAAAGATATGGAAATAGGATTTCAGTTTCAATATTATGTAATAAATTAATTTTTTCGAGAATAGGCCACTTTGGAGAAGAATACCGAGACAGGTCGATTTTTATTTTAAATGTTTTTATATACCTGGCTTGGTCTTTGTAACTATGTCACTATATACACAAATTTTGTAATCCATTTTAAAAATAGTTCTATGCTACCTAGGCACCTGAAATTTTCAGAATAGCTCATGTGGTATCTCATTTGAAAGGTTATTCTATTCTGTATTCAGTAATATAAACATTAACAATGTCTTGGCCACAGGGTGGCCAAAAAAATACTTTTTGAATTAAATTAATTGACGCAAAAATACAATATGATAATATCGGCAGAAAAAACCAAATGTATGACAACATCTAAATACCAACTACGATGTAAAATCGAAATTGATGGGAAAATAATAAAGCAGGAAGCAAGGTTTAGATATCTGGGAATAGATATAACCAGTTACAGATATGTTGAAGAGGAAGTACGACAACAAAGCTTGAAAGCAAGTAAAGCGGCGGGATCTCTTAATGACACAATCTGGAAGAACAAACACCTAAGACAAGACACAAAAGCAAAAATCTATAAAGCAGCAATTAGACCTATACTGACATACACGGCTTAGGCAAGACCTGACACATCTAAAACGAGACAGCTACTAGAAACAACAGAGATGAAAATACTTCGACGAATGTCAGGGAAAAGTCTGTTGGATAGGGAGAGAAGCGAAAACATAAGAAGATCATGCAATGTAGAAGACGTAAATGGATGGGTAACAAAACGAAAACAGGAGTGGAATGAACACATTAGTAGAATGACAGAGGATAGGATAGTACGAATAGCACGAGATAAGTCACCAAATGGACGAAGAAGTATTGGCAGACCAGGAAAAAAATGGTACGATAATTTAAACAATTTAGGAGGCTAATATTGAAGAAGAAACAGGCTTTAAAGCCTACATACAAGAAGGAACAAGAATAAGACGCAAAAAGAAAAATGTATGTAATTTATTTAACTCAAAATACATTATACTGCTGTTAGCAAATAGAAAAAATATTTATTTCCCAAATATACATTGCTTATCTCTTTAATGGGATGTTAAGGGATAGTGATGCGTAAGATATAGCCTCTCCTGTTCAAATGCCAACCTCACCTGCTCGTATGGTGATCTAGATCATGGTCATCTGGTACATCCTGCTAGACAACTAACGAGGCTCTGACGTCCGAGTGTTTGCCGGGATAAGCAATCCACCATTTACTGGCCAACGGCTTCGGGCGGACGAGCTGGTAAATGGAAGGGCACTCTGTTGTCCTGAGACTGGGAAACTGGTCTCAAAGGCGGAAGAACCAAGTAAGTGGTCAACGGCATCAGAATGCAGAAGGCAACGAGAAACCACTGCATTAAAGGTCCCTGATGACATCTCTGGAAAAGCTATCATGGCAAATCCAACTAAAGTGGAAATAGTTACTAATCATGGAATACGGAAGCCAAGATTCGGCAGGGGAGGTGATCCACCTTTAGACCACAGGGCCTCCCAGGTCGTAACCCAGCGAAACCCCTGTGACAAAATTGGAAAAGTGTCTCTAAGAACAGCAGAGTTGATTATTAAAATATGTACCTGGAATGTGAAGACAATGTATCAGGCTGGAAAAATTCATAATACCATTCAAGAAATGACCAGACTCGGAATCGGTATAATGGGCATAAGCGAAATGAGGTGGCCAAATAGTGGTGCTTGTATTGTTGACAACCATATGGTATACCACTCAGGAAATGACGATGGTCAACATATATATGGGGTTGGAATAACCGTGTCTCCCCAATTACGTCAATATGTTACAAATGTTATACCTATTTCTGAAAGATTAATAATAATCCAACTGAATACTAGCCCCGTCAAATTAAATATATTACAAGTGTATGCCCCCACGAGCGATAAACCAGAAGAAGATCTAGAGCAATTCTATGAGTTGTTGATAAAGTCACTTAAACGACTTAAAAAAGAAGATATAACTATCATTATGGGTGACTTCAATGCGAAAATTGGTAAAGGGAGAAGCGGTGAATTCATAGGTGATTTTGGTCTAGGACAGAGAAATGAAAGGGGAGACAGATTAAAACTGTTTGTAGAAGAAGAAGAATTTACAATACTAAACACATTCTTTAAACTACCACCAAGACGCTTGTACACCTGGGTCTCCCCGCAAGATCAACCAGGAAACGTAATACGGAATCAAATTGACTACATAATGGTGAACAAGAGATTCCGTAATGGATGCCTATCGGTTAAGGGTTACCCCGGTGCTGACGTATCATCAGATCATGTTCCTGTTGTTGGTAAATTTAGGTTTAGATTCAAGAAGGTTGCAAAAAAGAACAGCAACAAAAAGTGCGATATGAGAATACTAAAAGATAAGAAAACAAAAGAGACAGTCGCACAGATTCTTTCAGAGAAGCTAATTAATATGGAGCAAACATATAATGCCGAAGAATCACTCCAAAATATATGTGAAACCTTTAACAACATCAGAGAAGAACATCTAATAGAAAAGAAAGAGATGAGAAAAAGTTGGATGAACAACAATATACTACAACTTATGGAAGAAAGAAGAAAATCAAAAAACAACAAAATAATGTACAACACGATTCAGAGACAAATAAGAACTGAAATAAGAAAGGCCAAAGAAAATTGGTTAAAATCACAGTGTGAAGAGATAGAGTCGTTAGAGCAAAAACATGATACGTTTAACATGCATAAAAAGGTGAAACAAGCAGCTGGTCTTCAGAAATCCAACACAGCTAGCAAATTGCGAGACCAACAGGGGAATATCATCACAGACAGAAATCAAGAAATCTGCATATGGACAAAATACATACAGGAACTTTTTGATGATACTAGATCCGAACAACCTCCATCCTACATATGTGATGACCACTTACCAATCACATCAGGTGAAGTGGAAAGAGCAATATCACAACTAAAAGATGGCAAAGCTCCTGGACCTGACAATGCATATGCTGAACTCATAAAACTATTTGACACCGACGGTACTCAACGCCTAACCAAAATATTTAACGACATATATTTAAGCGGAGTAATACCAAAAGCATGGTTGAAGTCGACGTTTGTTGCTTTACCAAAGAAAACAAAGTCCGTATCCTGCAGTGATTTCCGAACCATCAGCTTAATGAGCCATATTTTAAAGCTATTTCTAAAAATTATACATCAAAGGATATATAGACTGTGCGAAGAAAAAATCAGCCGAACACAGTTTGGTTTTCGAAATGCAGTGGGTACAAGAGAGGCTCTATTTAGTATACAAGTGCTATTTCAACGATGTAGAGACGTGAATTGCGATATTTATGCATGTTTCATTGATTACCATAAAGCGTTCGATACAGTAAAGCACGACAAACTGATGGAGATATTAACCAATATTGGAATAAACACCTGTGATTTAAGGATTATCAGCAATCTGTACTGGAATCAAACATCATCTATCCGGACAGAGGCAGGAGAATCCGACGATATCAAAATCAAACGTGGGGTCCGTCAGGGATGTATACTATCCCCACTGCTGTTTAACATCTACTCTGAGGAAATCTTTCAAGAAGCATTGGATGATGTTGAAGCCGGAATTAGAATTAACGGAGAATGTATCAATAACATAAGATACGCAGACGACACTGTGGTATTCGCTGACAGTTCTGAAGCCCTACAGGAGTTAATGAGCAGAATCGCAGAAGTCAGTCAGAGATACGGACTTTCATTAAACACTAAGAAAACCAAATGTATGATGATCTCTAAGAATGAACAGCAATTTGGACGAATCAGTGTGAATGGTCAAAAAATAGAAAGAGTAAAAACATACACCTACCTTGGTACGAACGTCAATGAAAATTGGGACCATTCTATAGAAATCAAATGTAGGATAGAGAAAGCAAGATCTGCATTTCAAAAAATGGCAAAGTTGTTCAAATGTCATGATTTGTCGATACCCATAAAAGTCAGATTACTACGATGTTATATATTTCCTATACTGTTGTACGGAGTTGAGTCGTGGACTCTCACAGACGCCACCTGCAAGAAAATTGAGGCTTTTGAGATGTGGCTTTATCGTCGAATCCTGAAGATATCTTATACCGACCACATTACTAATGAGGGTGTTTTGCTGAGAATGAAAAAAGAAAAAGAGCTGTTAATCAAAATAAAAACAGCCAAAATCGAATACCTCGGTCACATCATGAGGAACAGTGAGAGATATGGACTGCTGCAACTGGTCTTGCAGGGAAAAGTAGAGGGAAAGCGAGGACCAGGAAGGCGAAGGATTTCCTGGCTGAAAAATCTACGAACGTGGTTCAACACAACCACTACAAATCTTTTCAGAGCAGCAGTGTGCAAAGTGCAGATTGCCATGATGGTCGCCAACATCCGAAACGGATAGGCACTACAAGAAGATCTCTTTAATTAAATGTCCATTCTGCCAAGAGGCAGGTGGGTGGCTGTTTGACATTTAATTTAAGCAAAAAGTAATGTTGTTAGTTAATTTTGTAGTTTGTTTCTGATGAAGATGAAAAATAAATACTTATCGAAATATCGAAATCAACAGAAATAAATGAAGTTTCAATCTAAGCCACAGACAGCAATTATATGTATAATATACATGTGGCAAAGCCAAATTCATTAGTTCGTAAACCGGAAAATTTAAGGAAAAATCCCGAAAGAGATCGATTTTTATTTTTAAATTATGATTTTTTGGCATATATATCATACTAGTGACATTATCCATGTCGGCGTGATAACGTAATCGATGATTTTTTTAAATGAGAATAGTAGTCGTGTGGTAGGTAGCTCATTTGAAAGGTTATTTAATTCTCTATTCACTAATATAAACATTAACATAATTAGACGAAGTAGTTTTCAATCCTAATAGTAAATTTTTAATATTGAAAATATTAAAAATATTACTAAAGGATTTTTAAATTGAAAACTTATTGGTACACTTATTACACTTATTGGTACACTTATGGTATTAACATAATTATTTATACAGGGTGTCCAAACAAAAATTTTTTGGGTTAAATTATTTGACACAAAAAGAAGAATGTGTGTAATTTACTTAAATCAAAATATATTTTACTGTTCTCAGAAATCAGGAAAAAAAAACATTGCTTTTCGCATAAATTAAATGTTCAAACTACCAAGAAGCAGGTGGGTTGCAGCTACATTGAATTTATATGGAAAATCAATGTTTATTTCTCAAATAATAATTTTTTTCTGTTTTCTGACAGCGGTAAACTTTATTTTGAATTAAATAAATTACATACATTCATTTTTTTTGTGTAAATTAATTTAATTCAAAAAAATTTTTTTGGACACCCTGTATAAATAATTATGTTAATGTTTGTATTACTCAATAGAGAATTGGATAACCTTTCAAATGAGCTGGCATACGACCCTTATTCTCATTTAAAAGGATCATCGAACACGTCATTACGCCTGGATGGATGACGTCACTAGTATAAAATATGCCAAAAAATCATAATTTAAAAATTAAAATCGACCTCTCTCTGGATTTTTCCTTAGTCGCCACGCTGGTTTACGTAATAATGAATTTATTCCATTTGGATTTGCCACCCTGTATAATTGTTTTTGCACATTGACAAATTCATACCTGTATGGATTTAAAAGTTAAAAAATGTGCAAATACAACCACAGACAGATAGATACATAAATCCAGGGTTGGACGTACAAAAAACTAATATACAACAGACACATCGTGATCAGTTGCATTTTTTTGGTTAATTTTGTCTAGTTGGTTTCAATATTGTTTTTTTAGTAATTTCGAAAAGTTAAACTTGAGTCAAGTTAAAATTTGTACAGAAGAGTATTTATCATACAAAAAAAAACTCTCGTACAACGAAACATTGCTACAAATAGCCTGAAGGTGTATCATCGTCCTTAACAAACATGAAAGATACACCAATTTTGCAACCGATTGCAGAAGAATAGGTGACTCTAGCCCGGAAAGACATTAAAGCTACGTATTTTGATAAAATCCATCCGGAGCTTTTGATCCACTGTGGAAAATATACCAGAAAATGGCTGGCTCAGCTATTCTCCAGTATTATGAAAACCAGAAACATACCGTTTTCACTCAAATGGACAAAACATCAAAAAGTATCCCGGTTGAAGCAGCAGGTTTTCATCCTAACAGAAGTTGCGCAGATCAAGTCCTGTCCTTATCCAGCCGCAGGATTCCAGAAACAGCTAAAATATTTAGTTGTATTTTTTTATCTAACCGTATGACTCCGCGTAGAGTCAGAGATTACTCTACAAGCCTGAGCAAGGTGAGATATTTAAGAACTGCAAGCTTAATCAAACTTTTCAGGTTATGCTTGGCAATTATACAAGTAAGCCAACTAAGGTCAATATCGGCCTGTCCTAAGTATCTGTTCTGGCTTCACTACCCTTCAGCGTGGACATAGCAGGTATACTAATAACTAGAGCTAAAAAGTTTGGATATGCAGACCAGTGGGCTATAGCCACACAACACCGAGCCCTGAAACAAACTAAAGATACTATAAAGATTAAGACTGGGAGTTATCAGTTACAAATGTTGCATGCTTCAATATCCGCCATGTAATTACCGACCGTACCCACAGTTTACCCACAGTTTAAATCAAATTGACTTTGTCCTTGTAGACCAGGGCGGATCTGTAAAAATATTAGTACATTTGGACGTTGAGAGGTGACTCAAATTTTTTTGCAGAATTTGCTTGAAAATAACTCAAATAATAATATTTGAGTTATCCTCCCTCTCAAAAAGGTCCGGAACATTGTTTAAATAATCAAAATGTCAAAAAACTAAGGAAAAATTCGATTTTTGTCTTCGTTTTTTGATTATAACTTTAAAAGTATTCATTTCCGAGAAAAGTTGTACTGACATAAAAGTTGCATAATTAAATTTCCTACAACATAGAACTGGTTAAAAATTTAAAAAATAGTCACCCTTGTTGCAAAATAGCAATAATTGCGAAAAAACTATACAAAAACAAGTATTCGCATTTTACGTTTTTTCAACCATTTATGCTACACTTAGGACCTTCATATTTCACCCAGAAAAACTATATGATACAGTAAAACAATACTGTAAATTTCATTAAGATCGGTTCAATAGATTTTGCAAAATAAATTTTGCAATCCAGCATTCGCAAAAAAAAATTCGTTTTTTTAAATTGTTACAGGACTGAAAATAAAGCAGATAGCAAGTTGAATTTTTTTTGCATATGGAAGTGTACTGTACCTTTTATTTGCAATTTGCAAAATTCAAATCGATTAACTGCCACGGCGTCAGGAATTTTTTTAAATAAACATTAATTATTGGTGCTACGCGCAGGACAGCGGATAGTTTGCTCCGATTGGGCATTTCAATGACCTTTGATAATGATTGATACATTTTAATTTTTATTACATTTCGATATAAATAAATAAATTTGTTTATTGCAAAATAAAAACACATACTCTATCTTTTGAAATAACAGTTTTTTTAGCAAAAACTTTCTTTGTTCATATATTTTAACTTAGAGAATAGAAGTTTATTATTTTTAAACATATGCAATTGTTTAAACAATATTTCACAAACAATAATAAAATTAGGTTGATTTTTGTGGAATTAAAATATTAAAATACAGCAAAATATAGAGTAAGAAAATAATATATTAAATAAAGATTAGAAGAAATTTTGATGGAAATCAACTTGTGTGAATCGAACACCGCTGTCCTGCACGCAGCACCAAAAATTAATTTTTATTTAAAAAATTTCCTGACGCCGTGGTAATATTCGATTTTAATTTTGCAAATTGCAAATGAAAGGTACAGTACACTTCTGTAAGCAAAAAAAATCCAACTTACTATCTGCTTTATTTTCAGTCCTGCAACATTTTTAAAAAATGAATTTTTTTTGCGAAAGCTGGATTTCAAAATTTATTTTGCAAAATCTATTAAACCGGTCTTAATGAAATTTACAGTGTTGTTTTACTATATCATAAAGTTTTTCTGGGTAAAATATGAAGGTCCTAAGTGTAGCATAAACGGTGGAAAAACGTAAAATGCGAATACTTGTTTTTGTATGGTTTTTTTCGCAAGTATTGCTATTTTGCAACAAGGGTGACTATTTTTTAAATTTTTAACCAATCCTATATTATAGTAAATTTAATTACGCAACTTTTATGTCAGTACAACTTTTCTCAGAAATGAACAGTTTTAAAGTTATATTCAAAAAACCAATAAAAAAATAGAATTTTTCCTTCATATTTTGACATTTTGATTATTTAAGCAATGTTCCGGACCATTTTAAGTGGGAGGATAACTCAAATATTATTATTTGAGTTATTTTTAAGCAATATCTGCAAAAAAAATTGAGTCACCTCTCAACGTCCATCTCAAAACAGATGAGCCCTGGACTATTGTTAGACAAAGATTCCGCAATTCTATACTCTCAGCTAAAACCTACCCAGGAGCACATCGGCTCGGATCACAATCCTGTAGTAGTTACATTAAGAATAAAACTAAAGATAATTAAAAGACACATACAGAAACAAATTGACGTGAGACGACTAAGTGAACAACATATAAAAGAGAAAACAATAGTGAACATCAAAGAAAATCTACTAAGTATAGAGAAAATGAATAGAAATACTGGTAACATAGACCAAAAATGGGAGAATATTAAACATGCCTTAATGATGGCAGGGAGAAAAAACTTAACACCGAAAGAAAGGAAACATAAAGAATGGATGAATGAAGAAATACTACAGTTGATGTGTGAAAGAAGGGTACACAAAACAAATAATCCGATAAGATACAAAGAAACAGATAAACTGATAAAAAAGAAAAATAAGAGAAGCTAGAGAAAGATGGCTAAGTGAACAATGCCAGGAATTGGAACAACTAGAGCGAAAATACGACTTTTTCATAGCACACAAAAAGATTAAAGAAATAACAGGAAGGAGAAGAACAACACAGACAGGACAGACCGAAGATACAGATGGCATACTCATAACAGATTTACAGCAGAAAATGAACCGATGGACAAAATACATATCACAACTTTTTGATGACAAAGATAGACAAGAAATCTCAAACGAATACACAGATGATACAGGGCCTGATATAATCAGAGAAGAAATAGAATATGCAATCAAACAAGCGAAAAGTGGTAAGGCCCCCGGTCCTGATGAAATTCCCATAGAACTGCTCAAACTTATTATGGACGATGAATCTATTAAAATACTCTCTGATCTATTTAACACAATATATTAGAACTGGAATAATACCTAAGGAATGGCTCCGTTCGACCTTTATACTACTTCCAAAAAAGGCAAATACAAAAGGAATGCAACGAATATCGTACGATAGCTTTGATGAGTCACGCTCTAAAACTATTCTTACAAATAATTCATAATAGGATCATAGGAAATTAGTAGACATCAGTAACACTCAGATGGAATTCAGAAAAGGGCTGGGTTCCATAGGCGTAACCAGGGGGGTTTTTGGGGGTTATAACCCCCCCATTGGGATGTACTTTGAGCTCTATACGCTTAACACCATACCCCTCGGAGACCTTCCAGTAGTTGTAACCCCCCCCTTAGGATTATCCTGGTTACGCCTATGCTGGGTTCAAGGGAAGCTCTGTTTGCAATGAAAGTTGTCTCATAAAGATGCTTAGACATGAATAAAGAAATTTACACCTGTTTTATTGATTTCGAAAAAACCTTTGACAAAGTACAGCATGAACCACTAAGGCAAGTTCTAATAAACAAAAATATAGACAGCCGAGATATTCGAGTTATATGCAACCTATATTGGAATCAAACAGCAAATATGAATGTTGAGGGTAGGCTAACAGAAGAAATTCAAATCCGTCGAGGAGTCCGACAGGGATGTATCTTATCGCCACTTTTATTTAATCTGTATAGTGAAGCAATCTGTATCCAATCTGCCAATTGAAACCTCAATACTCTGGGTATTGAGATTTTGAAGAGCAAGAACTGACGAAATAGGGAAAAATAGAAGAGAAGAGATTTTCATTAAGACACTAATGAAGAGTGGGTTAGCTCAGAAGCACAAATCAAATGGGCAGAGAGACACTAAATCTCAAGTGAGTATTCGGGCTAGCTTCAATCCACTGAATATTGGCTTTGAGATATAAAAACAGAGAGATTGGATATAAAATGATAAAAACAAGGAAGACAATAAAACCTGTTAATACAAAAATGGAAGGCAACTAGATAACAACGCTGGAAATAGAGTGATATGAGAAGTACGATAAGGGGAGAAGAAGATGGGCGCCAAATCGGGACTGGGCCTAGAATTTGAAAAGCTTACTTTACTTTACCTTTAGAGAGAAAAAAACCCTACTCTCTGGGCCTAGAATTTGAAAGCTCGAGATTTTTTGAAGTAACGAACGACATGAAATAAATGACACTTGATACAATCACCTGAAATACAAAATACTCAATACTAACCTTGTCTTGCTATATTATATACTGGTGATAGAGTAGACTGTCAACAAGCACTTGCGGAAGAAGAACGAGCACTTGCGGTCTGATAATAAATGGTGAGGCGATCAACAATATAAGGTATGCTGACGATACGGTTCTCCTATCGGGAACGCTAGTAGAACTACAACACCTCGTTCAAAGTCTCAATATATAGTATACTGTATATACAATATATATAATATACTGTAACAGTTGTAACGGCTTGAAAATTAATCTGAAAAAAGCTAAATTTATGGTAATCGCGAAATCAAAGAACATCAGAGCTAATCTTGTAGTAGACAATACAGCGATTGAGCGTGTGTCCTGTTATAAATATCTAGGTGCTTGGATCACAGTCAATACTGATCAAACAAAAGAGATTAAATGCAGAATAGAAATTGCTAGATCAGGAGGAGCTCACCCACAGCTTCCAAGACGTCAGCCTAAAAATGAAAATGACAAAACAAAAACAATGACAAATACAGACGACCTCCAGACGTATAATAAATGGCAAGAAGATAGAACCAGTCCAAGATTATAATATATGTAGCTGGACTAAATTCTGAAACTTGACAAAGAGAACCAAAGTGCTGAAATCCCTAGAAGAGCGGGGCTGGCATAGACAGGATTTGGAAAACTCAGTTGGAAACTTAAGAACTGCAAAATACCTCAATACTTGAGGAGCAAAGTGCTCAACCAGTGCATCCTTCCTATCGTGGCATATGGATGTCAAACCTGGACTCTAACCAAGGCAAATATTTATAAACTAACCACAACAGAAAGGGCCATGGAAAGGGCAATGTTAGTTATTCGCTGTGTGTAAGTACTTGGAGGGGATACGAGAAACGATCGTGCGTGAGTAGCGGAGAAATCTTGCAACTTTCTTAACATATAATTCATATGTCAGAGAAGAGAAGACCTGAAGACCAACGTTGGAACGTCACAATACACAACATTGGAGACCTTACAAAGAGGAACACCACAGATAAGAAGGCTGGATGACATCAAAAATAGCCGATCGATGAATAGGAGAGGCCTATGTCTAAAAATGGACGATATAATTCTAAGAAGAAGAAGAAGAATTATGTTTGTGTACAAATCTTCGTACGCTCTTAGCATGTAATACTTGATATTAAATAAATATTTTATTTCTCCTTGGAAACGGTTTTATTGTCAGATTATTTAAGTAATGTCTTAACAATTTATAACATATTTTTTGTAGTTCAATGTTTAATAAAGTTAGTATCACTTTTTAGGACTGCTTATCTCACAAAAAGCGCTATGCACTTGCAGACAGTTCCTATTTAATATTTTAACGAAAAAGCACGTTTTTCCATAAAGTATGCAAAAGCTACAACAACGAAACATGAAAATTTTATTTTGATCGATTTTAATGATTATATAAGCTAAAGTATATAGTTAGTGTCAGTACATAGCCAGAGGTTTTGAAACAAATTACACGGTGTGCAGTAGTAATTTTGTATTGAACGACTTTATGGAAGCGCTTTCTTGATAGTTATTACTAGTAATGTCTATTTCAACAAACCATTTTTTGTGTCTGGTCGTTGCTTTGTAAAAAATACTTGTTGAATAATTTATGTAGTTTATATTATTTTAATATCGTTACATATCTAAATATATTACCTAAATAGAATTTTACACAACACAAAACCTACGCTTTATTGTTACATTACGTATATAAACCGGGAGATATTAACAGAAGTTCAACCACGATTTTCTGAGTCCAGCTGTTTGCAATACTGGAAGGTTAGAGAAGGTACTATGTCTATTTTTTATAGATCCGTAGATTGAGTCTACATAACCTTAAAAAAATTTTAATTATTTTTTTGGAAAAAAGTGTATAACTTTTTTTTGGAGGTGGCTGGAGGTCTAATTTTTTTTCTATTTTGTGTATTTTATCAAACGCAAATGGATCTAAAGCATGTTGTCACAAAAGGCCTCCAAATGAAGAACCTATAGTTTAAAAAATGACAATACTGTTGAAAAGTAACGGATTTACAATTAAACTGTATATATCAAATATAAAAATTAGCAAATACAGCAACCTCAAATCAAAAACCATATTTTTTAAAATTAAAGATCGGACACCAGTCATATATAACAGCAATTTTATATATCAATTACAGTGTTCAGGTTGCCAGGGATGTTATATTAGACAAACCAGTCAGTGGTTAAAACAGCGCATCAGTCAACATAAAAGTGACTGCAAAAGAAGAAACAACACATGCGCTGTTGTCGAACATTTTATACAAACAGGCTACCAGTTTGATTATGAAAACGTAAAAATATTAGAATCGTTAACAAATTACAAAAATAGGCTGTTTCTCGAGATGTGTCATATTAATCAAATTACAAATTCTATTAACTATAAAACTGACACGAGTAACCTTAGTAATATATATTGCAATATTTTGAAAACTTCATAATAACGTCAAAATTAATTACATAAGTTTACGATTAAATTTAAACGATAACATCTAACAAAATATTTGTAGTCCATTGAAATGTTACATTTAGGGTTGAATTTCTTAGAGGAGTCAATTTTATTTGTTTAATGTGTAGGGGGGTTCAGTAGAAGCTTAAGTTCAAGTTTTTTGGGTCGCCACCCTTGTCCCCCGACCGCCATATTGGAAAAAGGGGTGCAAAGGGCTTTCGCGCTGTATCTCCTAAACTAGCAATCCAACAGAAAATTTAGTTATACATAAAATTTAGCTAATTAAATTTTCTACAATTTTATATGTATTACTTTTTATCGTCAAGTGACCAACAAAACAAAAAGTTATAAACAAAAATAAGAGAAAATTTTGTAAGAATTTTCTTTTTGGAGGTTATAAAGTTGTTTAATTTTATTTATTATCTAGGTTTTACAGCGCTCCAAACTTGACCAGATTCTCGAATTCTCATATAAAAACAATACTTTTCTATCTATATATTAGGCGAGCGGCATCAACCGTTATGCCGACCACGAAAATCAAATTTAAGGTGAATGACCAATTTTGGTCTATTTTTATGTTTTCGAGGTCGCTGAATCCGAATATGAAGTTTATTTTTATCTAGAGTTGCTGGAACATTTCAAAAATCAAATGTTATATAAAAATGCCAAAAATCAATTTTGATGATTTTTCAAATTTACCTCGCTGTAAATATTTCCTTTTTAAAATTTTACTGTGTCATATTTGAAGAATGTAGATAACAGTGAAATTTGTCCAAAATATTTAGACACATTAAAAACGGAGTTGTTAATTTTTAAACATTTTGTCATCATATTTCGTTAGTTTCATGTTTACTTAAAAAAGTTGAGTGACAAACTTTTTAGTTTATAATTTTAACCAACACAACAATAAAATATAATTCATGAAGAAATTTTTTGGAAAATTTTAAGTCAAAATATACAATAGGAAAAAAGTTATGTTACTTCATAAACAAGCGGCATAACCTCAAAAACGCTTATACCTTGAGATCCTGACCACGGTGTGGTGAATGGCGAATTTCGATCATACTTTATGATTTTGATATTAAAAATCGTTTTTTTTGTCTTCTTAAGAATTTTGCTTTGTGCGGTTGCGGCATTCTTCTTCTGAACCGGCGAATTTGTCCTCAAACAACTTCTTGGGCGTTTTCTATATAGCTATAGAAAGGTCAAAAACAGATTAATAATAGCATAGGAATGTTAAAATCATAATAAATTTTATTAATCAAAAATGTATATATATATATATATATATATATATATATATATATATATATATATATATATATATATATATATATATATATATATATATATATATATATATATATATATATATATATATATATATATATATATATATATATATGAATTAAACGAAAAGATTTCTCTGGTATACAGAAGAAATCTTTTCCGTAGCGGACGCGAAAATGTAAATTTCAAAGTCTTCATAAAAGACGATGAACGACAAAAGACACCTCTTTGTGTCACAGATTTGTCTACAAAGCCACGTTATTCGCTACACATTCGTCAATAACGGAGAAGAACCGTGATATGAAAGGAAACGGCAATTGCATTTTATTTCACTTCGACCACCACCGATATTCTACACGACGTGTTTCGAGCTCATGTCAAGCTCTCGTCAGGAACATCTAGGTGGATGGTCGAGGTGTAAGAAAATGCTTTTGGCCTTTCTGGTAATAATAAAATAACCAGACTTCAGTACACTTGGTACGACATCTATATGAATTAAACGAAAAGATTTCTCTGGTATACAGAAGAAATCTTTTCCGTAGCGGATGCGAAAATGTAAATTTCAAAGTCTTCATAAAGTCTTCACTTTTGTCGTTCATCGTCTTTTATGAAGACTTTGAAATTTACATTTTCGCGTCCGCTACGGAAAAGATTTCTTCTGTATACCAGAGAAATCTTTTCGTTTAATTCATATAGATGTCGTACCAAGTGTACTGAAGTCTGGTTATTTTATTATTACCAGAAAGGCCAAAAGCTTTTTCTTACACCTCGACCATCCACCTAGATGTTCCTGACGAGAGCTTGACATGAGCTCGAAACACGTCGTGTAGAATATCGGTGGTGGTCGAAGTGAAATAAAATGCAATTGCCGTTTCCTTTCATATCACGGTTCTTCTCCGTTATTGACGAATGTGTAGCGAATAACGTGGCTTTGTAGACAAATCTGTGACACAAAGAGGTGTCTTTTGTCGTTCATCGTCTTTTATGAAGACTTTGAAATTTACATTTTCGCGTCCGCTACGGAAAAGATTTCTTCTGTATACCAGAGAAATCTTTTCGTTTAATTCATATAGATGTCGTACCAAGTGTACTGAAGTCTGGTTATTTTATTATTACCAGAAAGGCCAAAAGCATTTTCTTACACCTCGACCATCCACCTAGATGTTCCTGACGAGAGCTTGACATGAGCTCGAAACACGTCGTGTAGAATATCGGTGGTGGTCGAAGTGAAATAAAATGCAATTGCCGTTTCCTTTCATATCACGGTTCTTCTCCGTTATTGACGAATGTGTAGCGAATAACGTGGCTTTGTAGACAAATCTGTGACACAAAGAGGTGTCTTTTGTCGTTCATCGTCTTTTATGAAGACTTTGAAATTTACATTTTCGCGTCCGCTACGGAAAAGATTTCTTCTGTATACCAGAGAAATCTTTTCGTTTAATTCATATAGATGTCGTACCAAGTGTACTGAAGTCTGGTTATTTTATTATTACCAGAAAGGCCAAAAGCATTTTCTTACACCTCGACCATCCACCTAGATGTTCCTGACGAGAGCTTGACATGAGCTCGAAACACGTCGTGTAGAATATCGGTGGTGGTCGAAGTGAAATAAAATGCAATTGCCGTTTCCTTTCATATCACGGTTCTTCTTCGTTATTGACGAATGTGTAGCGAATAACGTGGCTTTGTAGACAAATCTGTGACACAAAGAGGTGTCTTTTGTCGTTCATCGTCTTTTATGAAGACTTTGAAATTTACATTTTCGCGTCCGCTACGGAAAAGATTTCTTCTGTATACCAGAGAAATCTTTTCGTTTAATTCATATAGATGTCGTACCAAGTGTAATGAAGTCTGGTTATTATATTATTACCAGAAAGGCCAAAAGCATTTTCTTACACCTCGACCATCCACCTAGATGTTCCTGACGAGAGCTTGACATGAGCTCGAAACACGTCGTGTAGAATATCGGTGGTGGTCGAAGTGAAATAAAATGCAATTGCCGTTTCCTTTCATATATATATATATATATATATATATATATATATATATATATATATATATATATATATATATAGATAGAAAAGTAAGCCTAACTTTTGTTTTTATTGTATCCCTATGAGCATTCGAGAATCTGGTCAAGTTTGAAGCGCTGCAAAACCTATATAAATAAATAAAATTAAACAACTTTATAGTGGAAATTAGTAGCTGAAAAACCCTCTACAAAATTGTCTTAATGTTATTTTATTTTAAAAATGAACTGAAAAATATTTATAACCTCCAAAAGGAAACTTTTTAAAAAATTTTTACATATTTTTTTTCTTCTTCTTCTTTTGTTTCATCTTTTTTGTTGGTCACTTAACGATAAAAAGTAATAAAAACAAAATTGTAGAAAATTTAATTTGCTACATTTTATGTTGAATTAGATTTTCCGTAGGGTTGGTAGTTTACGAGATATAGCGCGAAACCTCTTTGCATCCCATTTCCAAGATGGCGGCCGGGGGACAAGGGAAGCGACCCCAAAAACTTTAACTTAAGCTTCTACTGATCCCCCTATATATTAAAGAAATAAAATGGACTCCTCTAACAAATGCAAGGTATGGCTTAAAAAATGTAACATTTTAATGGACTATTAATAGTTTCTCCAAATTTAATCCTATAATGTGTTGGCATTTATCTTAACAATTCCGCTCTGTAAATTTTGATTTATTTTTAAGTATTTTTCAATTATTATTTGTCTTTTAATTAAAATTTTAGTGTACTCCTGAAGAAGCCAATAACCATTGGCGAAATATAGAGCTTTCGAGAAAATATAATCGTTTTAATTTTTTGACCGCAAACCTGATATATAACACCTTTTTTACTCATTAAACGGTCGATAAGATATATAAAAAAATAACTATATATAATATATACAATTTTAGTTACACCTGTCGTCATTTAGATATATTTGAATATTAAAGCGTGTACTTCGAATCAGTAACGTAGTCAATTTCCAGTTTACCATAATTAAGTGCACATTTTAATCACGTTCTCGTATCACGTGTTAGTCGCAAAGCGAATGTCCTGCAAATTGCAAACGAAACTGTAACAACAGACGGCGCGTTATAATCGGATAGAAGGAGATAGTGGTAGTGATAGAGATGCATTTCGTTGATGATCAGTTTGATAAAAGTTCAAGCCAGGTAATCTCATTTTCTAAATTCATGCTTGAACAACTTTATTTGATGGAAAATCTAGTCTTGATTCTCTCAGGACCGTCCTCGTTCAATTACCATTTTTATTCTTGTTAGTAGTTTTAAAAGGAATTTAGATGATACGAAGATTACACAAAAGAAGTCTTAAAACCTATATTCACTTGTTACTAGGCGAGGTATGCCAGTGAACATAATTAAAAATTATATAATTTTGCATTGTTAAATTTAAAAAAGGACATTTCATCTTTATTATTAATTAGATAATTGAATAAACGATGTATAATATAATAGGTAAATCATTAATAGCCCAGTAAATGAACGGAAAATACGGCGATACCGTGTAATATTTAATTTCAATATTTGAAATTAATCGTTACCGCTTTACAAAAAATTTACTTTACTTACGTATTTTTTATATGATCTGTAGGTATCACCCGTTTAAAGTGCTTATTTTTGAAAGGGTTATAGTTGAAAGGGCTTGAAAGAGTCACTAATCACGAGTGTATGCAAATTTAGAACAGCCATATCTTAACCAATTTTTGTCTAACAGAAAAACAAAATGAAATTATCATATTTATAAAGGCAAAACCTGTATTTTTTACTCTTTGAGATTTTTTGTATCACTAATACTTTTTAAGTTATTTTGAAACAAGAGAATTTTTCCAAAATTTTTTTTTACTATAAAACCAAATTTTTTTTAAAAATATGCACTTCGAACCGGTCAAACTTACAGATCGTATAGACAATACACATACATATAAAGTAAATGGTAAAGCGGTAACGATTAATTTTCTTTAGGGTGCTAAATCGGTGGAGATTTTCACGATTTTTTTACCAAAAACAAGGGGGCAAATTTATTTTGAGCGCAATTCGTTTAGTTTTAGTGCTAGAAACTTTTATAAAAAAAAATGAGAATAAAGCTTTTTTTAAACACTTTAAAACATTCTAATAGTATTTCCCCGAAAATTGCTTAATTTTTTGGCTATTTCACGATGAAATATTCAATTTGGAATTTGACGAATAAAAAGTACATGAGCTACAACTTTGCTTTTACTAGATTTATAGATTTCAGTAATGCACCGTTTTTTTTTCGTTTTTATCTAAGTACATTTTTGCTAAGAATATTTTTTTCGATAAAATGTTTATTTTATGGGTTATTTGCGAAAAACCGCCTGAGAACGTGTTTTTTTGTTCGAAAATTGACTAAAAAAACTCTATAGAACGAAAGTCGCTTAGAATTTGTCAGTTTATTTATTTGCGGACTTATCTTAAACGCACATTTTTTCACCCCCGAGAAGGGGTGACTGTCACCCCCAAGTAAAAACAACCAACGGTACAAGTTCAACTTTGAAGTGAAGGATAAGTAGGACCTAAATCCAATTACACTCCAAAACGGTCATTTACTGGGCTATAAACGTTTATCAAAATTTTGTTCAAAAATATCGGAGTCCAAAAACAAGTACTCACACAAGATATTCCCATTATTTATATTATAGTTTACATCTTTATACTAATGGTCTGATAAGAAGGTTTGATAAGAAACCTTTGGAATAATAAACAAGTTTTTCGTGAATTTTTTTGAAGTTATACTTCTTTACCGGCGATATGAGGGTGAATTTTTATATGTTAAAACCTATGATCCCGGCGCATGCGCATTATAACTTTGTTCTGATTGGATGTTCAAATGACATATCAAAAATTATTCAATATGGCGGCTGTGGCACAGCTGTACGTAGTTTGATTATTTATGGTTGTTGCGTTTTGAAATTTGTGGGAAAAGAAACAAAGTTAGTTAATAGTTATACTGCCTTTTTAAATAGTTTTCATATACCTATATTTTTGGACTTTTGGACTATTTTGGACAAGGAAAACTCATTCTAATTTGGTAAGTAGTTTTTATTATAATCATATTGTAATTATACATTTGGATTAGGTTGGAATACATACATTTATTTTCTCAAGAATGGGGATTTTAGAGAGAAATCCCAAATTAGGTCCGATTTTTATTTTTAAATTATGATTTTTTGGCGTAGATTTATTTATCTAGTAGGTATGTAATGCTTTGATTTACATACTTAATTTGATTACCAACAAAAGTTCTACCAATCTTCATCTAATATATTGTTTTCTTACTGTTTTGTTATATTTTAATATTTTCTTCCACAAAATTTAAACTACATAATTTAATTATATTTAAAACAACTGTCAAACAGTAAAACGTTCAGTTACCCTATTTTTCCACATGACAAATAATGTGGAATTGGACGAGTGAGTCTAGGCTTCGATTACGAATCAAAGCGCCCCGAAATTCACGAGTTCGATTCCCGATGCAAGTTTTTATTTTTTTATGCATTTTATGATTGTAAGTATATTTGCTATATAATTTTTTTTCAGAAAATGCGTATTTAAAATTTTTGCCAACAATTATTATCGTTCAGAAATAATTTTTTCTTTGTGGCATTTTTCAATGTGTTTGTGTGCGTTTTATTCTTTTATTTTTTAAAATTTTTGGTATTGTCTTAAAAATCACATAATATGTAGTAGAAGTATAACTTTTTACGTGCGTACAAAGTACACACACATTCTTTTTTTACTTTATTCGATATAGTATTTTTCCTTTTAGCTCAATACAACGATTCCAACGATTTTCCAATTTTTTTATGCCGTGTGAATAATACGATTGTAGAAGCTATGGAAAATAGCTGTTTGTTTCTTCAATTATCTCTTCGTTCGAGCTGAATTTTTTATTTACCTCTTTATATTTGGGAACACATAATAATCGGAGAGGGTCAAATCAGGAGAATAAGCTGCATGAGAAAGCAATTCGAACCCTAACTCATGAATTTTTGCTGTTGTAATAAGGCTCTTGTGAGTCGGTGAATTGTCTTGGAGAAACAACACGTCTTCTTCTGCATACTTGGCCGTTTCTCACTGAGTTCCTGCTTAAGTTTGTCCACAGCCACCTTTACTTTACAATCCATGAAGTGAAAAAGGCAACGTCGCAATTGATGACGTCGGTAGTCTGACTTTCGGACTACCGCTTTCGAAACCACAATTTTAAAGTACAAATTCTGGTAAAATTTATAGTATTTTTAGAGTCGAACAAGAAAATATTATTAATTAGAAGTTTGTAAAATAAAATTAAAAGTAGTTCCTTGTAAGTAACGTTTATTATACAAAAACAAACCAATGACAAGAATATGTGTAAAATACTGTAGCGGAAGAGAAATCTTAGCCGATCCCCGTATAACAGTAAACACCTCGAGAATGACGTAATCGGATGTGCTAGGCCTCGCCGGAGAATTCTGGAAGGTACGTCACGTAGGCGGAACAAGCCGATAGCTCGAGATGGGAGTCGATTGTTCCAGAATAACAACTGGGTATAAATACGGGCATATTTTGTGAATAAGTTTAGTGTATAAGATAAATTCGTCTGTAACTTATATAAATAAAGTCGTATATAAATTACGAACAGCTAGTTTTATTGTAATTAGAAGTAATTACACTAATCACGCTACAGTTGGTGTCAGGTGTGGGGTAAACTTAGTGCGATATAAATAAGTGAATTACAGAGAGACTTTAAAAGACTTTTGGACTTTATTCGTCGGGAATAGTTAAAGTGCGTTGATTGTTCGGTATTCGGAAAGACTTTTAAAAGACATTTTGGAAAGTACGTGTGTGCCGACCAAAGATGTTGCTACGAGAACTTACAGTAAAACAGCTCCGTGAACAGCTAGAGGAACGGGATCTGGACAGCAGTGGGCTCAAGATAGTCCTACAAGCACGACTCGAGGAAGTCCTAACGAAGAACGGAGATGATCCAGAGACGTTCCACTTCCAGTCAGCAGAACAAGCAATCTTATCGAAATTAAAAACTGTTTCTGAAACGATTGATGATACTTCTAAGATAAGCAACGAGAAATTTGAAAGTGTTTCTCAAAAGATCGATGAAACTTCTAGACAGAACAACGAGAAATTTGAAAGTGTTTCTCAAAAGATCGATGAAACTTCTAGACAGAACAACGAGAAATTTGAAAGTGTTTCTCAAAAGATCGATGAAACTTCTAGAAAAAGCGATGAGAAATTTGAAAGTGTTTCTCAAGTAATAAAAGACGTTTGTAGACAGACCGACGAGAAATTTGAAGAAGTTTCCAGAACATTCGATAAGATACAGAAAAGTGTAGACGACAATAAAGAAATGCTAGAAGAGAAGATCAAACAACTAGAGAGCATGATAACTGATACAAAAGTACAACCATCAGTTAATGCAGTAGCTTTAGATCTTGTAGTGAAGGATGAAACACCGAGAGACGAAACATCGCATCATATGAGATTTAAATTACCACCATTCGATGGGAAGTCCTCTTGGTCCATATACCTTAGACAATTCGAAGCTATTGCGACCGCCAACCATTGGACCGAACAAGAAAAGGCTGTTTCCTTGACTGCTGCTTTGCGAGGTGATGCTGCAGATATATTAAGATCAATTCCTAAGGGTCAAGAAAAATGTTACCAGACCTTGTTCACTCGTCTAGAAAAACGCTATGGAGATGCCCATCTACAACAAGTATACAAAGCACAACTGAGAAATAGAAGTCAACGAGCAAGTGAGAATCTGCAAGAATTTGAAGCAGATGTGGCTCGTGTGGTGCGGTTGGCTTATCCAGAGGTGCCAGACAGCGTTTTAGAAGAAATTGCAGTAGATACCTTCGTCAATGGGCTGAAAGATAGTGAACTACAGAAAGCTTTACGACTAGCAAGACCGAAAGTTTTAGATGAAGCACTTGCTATTGCCTTGGAACACGAAGCAGCTAGCCAAGCTTCACGAAACAATCGAGTAATAGCCGTGGAAAAAGGCGATAAGAGAAAAGATGAACGTTTGGTGGAAATGGTACGGAGGGTGATTCGTGACACGATGCCGAAGAGACGCGTGAAGAGGGCTGGAAGAGTTCGTTCAAATACAGATGCTTCCTCGATACGGCCATGCGGTGAAAGTTGTAATCACCGGCTTAAAGTAGAGGAACAGCGTTGCCGTTGCCAGCGTTGTGTGAGACGAACCACCGTAGTTAATGAACAATGGCAGCCCCAACAGTTACAACACGCCCAAGAAGATGATCCATGTATAAAAAGAGTATTGGATTGGATGCGTCGAGGTGAGAGACCTAGTTGGCAAAACATTAGTGCATGTAGTCCGGAAGTCAAGGCCTACTGGAGCCAATGGAATTGCCTGATACTAAAAGATGATCTTCTGTACAGAACCTTTGAGAACGATGATGGTACAGAATCTAAGCTTCAGTTGATTGTACCTAAAAGTAAAGTGTCAGAAGTATTGCGTCAGTTGCATGACGGTACATCAGGTGGACACTTTGGTATTACGAAGACTCTGCAAAAGGTTCGAGAACGGTTCTATTGGGTGAACTGTAAAGATGATGTAAGAAGATGGTGCCAGAAATGTGAACTGTGTGCATCCGGTAATGGTCCAGTTGGTAAAAAGAGAGCACCCATGAGACAGTACAATGTTGGAAGTCCTATGGAAAGAGTAGCAATCGACATTGCAGGTCCATTTCCAGAAACCGATGCTGGAAATAAATACATTCTGGTAGCCATGGACTATTTTACGAAATGGACCGAGGCCTATGCATTACCGAATCAAGAAGCTGCTACCGTTGCAGAGGTACTTGTTAAAGAATTCTTCAGCCGATTTGGTGTTCCCTTGGAGATCCACTCCGACCAAGGGCGAAACTTTGAGTCAGCTCTTTTCCAAAACGTTTGTAAATTGATTGGTGCCAATAAGACCAGAACAACACCCCTGCATCCTCAATCAGATGGAATGGTCGAGAGGATGAACCGAACGATGGGTAAACACTTGTCCAAAGTTGTATCTGAACATCAGCGAGATTGGGACCAACACATTCATTTATTCCTGATGGCCTACCGCTCGGCCGTGAATGAAACTACAGGTCAAACACCAACCTGCCTGATGTTGGGTCGTGAAGTTCGTTTGCCCTGCGACCTAGAGTTTGGCTGCAGACCTTCCGAGGAATATGTTGCAGGCGAAGAATACGTAGACCGCCTGAAGTTACGAATGAACAACATTCATGAACTTGCCCGACAACACATCCAGATAGCCAGTGACAGAATGAAAGATCAATATGATTCTGGCTGCAAGAATGAAAGCTTCGAAGTAGGTGATCTTGTCTGGCTTTATAATCCACAACGTCGTCGAGGCCTGTGTCCTAAACTGCAAAGACAATGGGAAGGTCCGTATGAAGTTAAGAAGAAAATAAATGACGTAATATACAGAATTAAGAAGTTACCAAACGGTAAACCAAAAGTTATTCACATAAATCGTCTTGCACCATATGCTGGCTCAAATGAAACAGAGGAAGCCCGAGTCCTCCAACAGGAGATGAAAGATACACCACAGCCAAGTTTTAAAGAATTTATGTCAAATTACGCAGCGAGAAAGAGTGCTAGATTCGGCGTGACCACAGAAGTTCAGCAAGATCTGTTTGGTGTTCCAGAAAACGTCTCTCTGGCCCACTGTGTTGCCCAAGACCTCGAGATGACTAAAGGAATATCGTCCGTATTCAATAGAAAGTTCGGCCGCCTGGACGAGTTAAAAAATCAGCAGCCTAAAATTGGAAGAGTACTGCGATTGGAAGATGGTCCTCGATCTTTGCTGTATATGGTGACCAGAAAGTCTTATACGGACACGCCAAGCTACGAGAACATATGGCGTGCTCTAACTAATTTGAAGAAAATCGTGTGTAATTATGACATCAAAAATTTGGCTTTACCAAAAATAGGCCATGCAGTAGAAAATCTGGATTGGAAGATTGTGAGAAGCATGCTTGAAGTGGTCTTCAGAGGAACTGGTGTACAAATCACTGTGTGTTGCATGAACCCGAAGATGTCGTACCCTTCAAAGACAGTAGACTGTTATTTCTTCTTGAAGGGTGTATGCAGAGCTGGAGAGTCGTGTAGATTCCGCCATCCTGGGCCTTCATTTAGAGTTGCTGATCGAGACGCTCAGATCTTAAGAGGGGAGCAGTGTAGCGGAAGAGAAATCTTAGCCGATCCCCGTATAACAGTAAACACCTCGAGAATGACGTAATCGGATGTGCTAGGCCTCGCCGGAGAATTCTGGAAGGTACGTCACGTAGGCGGAACAAGCCGATAGCTCGAGATGGGAGTCGATTGTTCCAGAATAACAACTGGGTATAAATACGGGCATATTTTGTGAATAAGTTTAGTGTATAAGATAAATTCGTCTGTAACTTATATAAATAAAGTCGTATATAAATTACGAACAGCTAGTTTTATTGTAATTAGAAGTAATTACACTAATCACGCTACAATACTTTATTTTAAATAAATAATATCTTATTTTAAATTATATACAAAATATTGCTAGAAGTAACTATAAAAACAATTGCTCATAATGTTTGGTGTTCTTGGGGTTTAGAGTGGATAACTTTCTTTTTTTTTTTTGTTATCCCCCTTATCATTATTTTTCTTTTTATACTTTGAAGATTCATTACTTTGATGGCTGCTATTTTTGTTTATTTTATAATTAATTAAAACAATATTACACATAAATTTTTCATTACCAAAGATGATAATAACTTCAGGTGACAATTGTGTTGCAAAACTAATTTTTCAAGATTGGGATTATTCAGAATAAATTCAAATGTTGAACAAAGATGATAATAAATAAATTTTACTGAATCCGTTGTTAAGAACAAACCATCCCTTTGCAAATAATCATAGTAATCTGCTCCAATCTCCAGTTGTCTCTCCTTTACTGCAAAAGACAAGCTATTTAAAATGTTCACAATAATTTTTACTTTTATGTATTTGATAAGCCACATATCCACAAATATATAATTGGGTTGGTTCATCCAATTTATACACTTGTAAATAGTTGAATTTAAAAATTTGATGTACATCAGCAAGAATTTCTTCATTCTTCACCAATAACACAGGTTTACAAAAAAAAAAATAAATTGTGGACTATTTGACGAAACCATATGACAAGGGGGTTTTTGGGGTCGCTTATCACGAATCCGGGGTCCGTTGATCTCTATCATATCAGGTAAAGGTCATTTCAAGGTCAAATCAAGATAAATCGACAGTCGCTCTGAAAAAGTATATTAGGGGGTTTTTGGGGTCGCTGATCACGAATCCGCGGTCCGCTGACCTCTCTCACGTCTAGCTCAAGGTCATTTCAAGGTCGAATCAAGATGAATGGACACAATCGCTCTGAAAATGTATATTAGGGGTTTTTTGGGGTCGCTGATCACAAAACTGATTTGACCTTAAAATGACCTTTACTGACGCGGTAGAGCTCAACGGACCCCAGTTTTGTGATCAGCGACCCCAAAAATCCCCTAATATACTTTTTCAAAGCGATTTTATCGATTTATCTTGATTTGACCTTGAAATGACCTTGATCTAGACGTAAGAGAAGGTAGCGGACCCCGGATTCGTGATCAGCGACCCTAAAAACCCTCTAATGTACTTTTCAGAGCGATTATTAATTTACCTTGATTTGACCTTGAAATGACCTTTACCTGATGTGACAGAGATCCACGGATCTCGGATTCGTGATCAGCGACCCCAAAAACCCCCTTGTCATATGGTTTCGTCAAATAGTCCACAGTTTATTTTTTTTGTAAACCTGTGTAATTCATTAAATCCATTCTCTTTTTTTTTAGACTCTAGAGTATGAAAAAAAGCTAATAAATATTAGCTAATATCACACGACACAGCCGTTACGAAATTCATGGAACCAAAATTTGACAGTGTAGTCTGAAGGAGCATTAGTCTTATAATATTTATCCAGCTTTTCTTTTGTTTCCTTCGCCCCTCCTCCTTCGCCCCCTCCTCAATTTTTATTTCTTCGTTTGTCGCCACTTTTGGCATTTGTGGTACATTATCGTCATCTTTAGCAAATACGGATCGTAGTAGGGGAAAGTAATTTCCTCATGTTTCCTTCTCAATGTATTTCGTTTTATAAGTTCGTTAATTTATTTTATTTGTTCCCTGATCATTCTCCATATTTTGCTCGCGTTTCGTAGAATTTGTGTTTTATCAGTTTTAAGAACTCTGCTGCCAGTGTTCGTTACTTTCCTCTCTCCAAATGATTCTGTTGCAGTATTATGTTTTTGTTTTAGTTTTCTCAGGTTTCCTCAATTTTATCGTTTTTTAATATTACATTCTCAACAATCTTCTCTGATATTATTTTTCTGTATAAGTATTCCGTGGGTTCCTAGTCCTTCGACTCTGATTTTTGTTTGTGTTGTTACCTTAATTTTTATAGAACTAACTTATGTATTATATTATATTACATATACCTAAATTTATTTTAACTGCAAATAAAACACCATGTACTGTTATCAAAATGTTTAAGGATTTAGATTTATAAAAAAAAATTGATCTCATTTATCTATTTTAAAAATAATTTGGTTTAAGAGTAAACAGTAGCGATCAACAGGTAGCAATAAAATATAACTTCGGGAGATAGTATCATAAACTTTGGCAACATTGGTAATCTTTGACATTATGTAAGATTAATATTATTGACAATTTAACTCATAGGCGCGCTAAATGGAAGTAACCGAAAACAATTTTGTTATTAGTAAATAAATATTTATAAAAATAAACCCAAATGGGTGAAAATTTTATGTTAACATAGGTATTTGTACGAAAAAATAATAATAAATAATAATTTCATTGTGAAGCGAAACGAGAGCAGTCTTATTTTATTTAGTTCATAGAGCGCCAAGGGCACTCTAGAACACCCTTTAACCCTTCTTAGGGTCCCATCAGAGGTGCATATTTCATTCTCTTTGAACTACTAAAATTCGGGCTACCGTTATCGGTTCACAACGAAATGATGGCATGAATGCCGTGGCGGTATCTGCTAAAGACGAACGAAAGTTTTACTTCTAATATTAACAATATCAAAAATAAAATAAAACTTAGAACTAGTCTTCTGGTTAAACCAATCGTGGCTTGTGGCTTCTAAAATTTGCAAGCCAACGAATTGCCGGAGCTAAGAAGGCCGAGGGAAATCTACCAGGTTAAGTCGTACTTCATGGAATGATTATTTATTATTTTGATTAGTTCTACTCGTAATCTGAGTATTCGGAACTAAGCTTTGTTGGAATTTTACCGTGCTGGACAAGCGGGAAGTGAGATGCAGCCTGATAGATCTTCCTCGGCATTGTTAGCTCCTGCACTTTTTATAAAAATACACTTTCTTCAATTTTTTTATCCGATGCCTAGATTTTGTGTCATTTTGGAACTGCTAATGAAATAAAAAATTTTAGTAGTTCCAAAATTACACAAAATCTAGGCATCGGATAAAAAAGTTTATTTGAAGAAATTGTATTTTTTTGTTCTTCTTAATGGCGGTACAGGCTCGTTTTTTTAATATTGTATTTAATTACAGAGTAATTTCCACATATTAATATATTTTTCAAATTGGGCCCTGTACCGCCATTCTTTATTTTATTACGAATACGTGTGCCAAATATCTCGAAAAAATATTCAAAATTACAGCCGCAATCTTGGAACGCGTTTTTGCTACCTGTTGATCGCTACTGTATCACCTTTAGCAAAAATAAATTTTTTCGGGTTCAAAAATTGCAATTTTTCGATTTTAAGTTCAACCGCGTTTATCTCGAAAACTATGCATCCTACGAAAAAACTTGTCAGAACAATTTTTGCTTAGAATGACCCAAAAAATACAAAAAAAATGTTTTGTTTTGCGAGAAATCGCTGTTATGTAATTCCTCAAGTTCTTTGTTTATAACAATCTTATCGACATCCGGATCAACTGTTACCCAACAAATTCGTGTTCTACGGGTCAAGATGCATAAAAAAATCTTGGGTAAGACCATCTGAATAAAGGAGGCCGTTGTACCCCCTTGGCGACAGGACTATGAATATCTACCTAAAAAAATTGGCATTTGTACTGTAGTCAGGATTTCTGTACCTAAACATAGATTTATTACGAATTTCATTTTCGTGGGAAACAACTTTTCACACTTTTTTTATGTATGACAACAGTAGATTACTTCTCATAGGTACTTAGATTGTTAAAATTTGTGGTGGCTCCAATTTCGATGTTCTCATAATTTTGGCACGGCTTTTAATAGACTTTTTCTTGGAATTATTCGCTTTATTTGTCGTTTGATTAACTTTTCCCATTTCGTTAAACTATTGATAATATGTTAAAAATAAAATATCCTCCTAAATATACTCGCATTAGAATTCGAAATGTTTTTACGTAAAATATACTTACCTACCTACATAGAACTGAACTAAAACACAATTAACAACAATCTATTATTTCAAACAGGCCAACAACTTATACAACAACAACAAAAATATAATAAATAACTATCAATAAACACTATTTTCCTATGAAACAACTATAACGAATTCTTAAATTAACACACTACTGCACTGGACTGATATCAATAAAGATGACAGAACAAATTAGAGAAAATCTGACGCAGGTTTGTCAAAATGACACTGATAATTTCTCTATGTTGCCTAATTAGTTATTTAGTTATAATATGTTCGATTTCTTGTTAGAAATAAAAAATTTTAGTAGTTCCAAGATTACACAAAATCTAGGCATGCGATAAAAAAGTTTATTTGAAGAAAGTTTATTATTTTTTTCTTCTTAATGGCGGTACAGGCTCCTTTTTTCAATATTTTATTTAGTTATAGAGTAATTTCCACGTACTAACATATTTCTAAAATTGGGCTCTGTACCGCCATTCTTTATTATATTACGAATATGTGTGCCAAATATCTCGACAAAATATTCAAAATTAGAGCCGCAATATTGGAACGCGTTTGCTGCTACCTGTTGCTCGCTACTGTAGCCTCTTAAGATGACGATTAGAATACTTGAAAGCAAAGAAAATAGTGCAAATTTTGTTGATAATACAACTATTACAATAAACATATTTATAAATTTGAATATTTAAACTTCTATTTAAAAAGGACATGAAATGACCAGGACGACTCTGCAAAATTACTCATCGATCTACTGATATTCAAATTCATTGAGACAAAAAAAGATAAAGTTCAGTTGGGCTAAAGGATTTAGAAGATATGGCAGATTTTACAGAAAATTAGTTTTTATTACGTTTGTGATACATACTATTGATGGTTTTGAAAATAAGATTTCTGTAAGAAGCCACCCATTTTACTTAAAATAAAAAATCCGATTTATTGTCTTAAAGAAGAAATAGTGAGTATCTCTTAAAAAACTAAAAATTACAAAAACGGACGAGAAGAACACACGGGATAAAAGAGACATTTTAATTACTTACACAGGATAAAATACTTAGATCTTATACAATGTTAATCATTACATATCATCTACTGAAATAAATGTATTGTGACGCTATTATTTGCTCCTATGCCGCCGAATATTCAGCTGTATTTATTATATTTCCAATGTTGTAAAGACACTCCTTTTTATATGATGATTTATGATGTTCGATTGTTTCTAGACTTCGGAGACTTTGCGAGTAAATTCTTTTAAAGTTGTAAATATTGTTTTTTCGAGATGTTTCTTATTTCTAGAACATTGTAATAATATACAGGGTGTAACAAAAATGCAGGTCATAAATTAAATCACATATTCTGGGACTAAAAATAGATAGATTTAACCCAACTTACCTTAGTACAAATGTGCACATAAAAAAGGTACAACCCTAACCCTAACCCTAACCTACAAAGTTACAAAATGAAAATCTATTTTTTTCTATATATCGAAAACCCTTAGAGATTTTTTATTGAAAATGGACAAGCGGCATTCATATGCCAGGAAAATCTTAAAAAAAATTATAGTGAAATTTGTGCAACCCATAAAAATTTTATGGGGGTTTTGTTCCCTTAAACCCCCCCAAACTTTTGCGTATGTTCCAATTAAATTATTATTGTGGTACCATTAGTTAAACACAATATTTTTAAAACTTTTTTGCCTCTTAGTATTTTTTCGATATTCTAGTTTTTATCGAGATGCGGCTTCTTTTTTAATATGTTTTAATTTTACGGGAGTTTTGTAGCTTTAAACCCCCTAAATATTTGTATACATTCCAATTAAACTATTATTGTGGTACCATTAGTTAAACACAGTGTTTTTAACAATTTTTTGCCTCTTAATATTTTTTCGATAAGGCATCATTTATCGAGATGTGGCTTCTTTTTTAAATTGGTTCAAAACATACCTAAAAATGTAAAATTTTCATGTTATTACTCTATAATAGTCATACGTAACCATATACAAAAATGTGGTGGATTTGACAAATATTCAAAATATCTCGATAAAAACTGACTTTACGAAGGAGTACTAGGAGGCAAAAAAGTTTTAAAAACATTGTGTTTAACTAATGGTATCACAATATTAATTTAATTGGAACGTACGCAAAAGTTTGGGGGGGTTTGAGGGAACAAAACCCCCATCAAATTTTTATGGGGCTCACAAATTTCACTATAATTTTTTTTTAAGATTTTCCTGCCATAAGAATTCCACATGTCCATTTTGTTTAATAGTTTTCGATATATTTAAAAAAATCGATTTTCATTTTGTAATTTCAAAGAGCTGTAACTTTTTTTATGTGAACATTTGTACTAAGTTAAGTTAGGTTCAATCGAACTATTTTTGGTCCCAGAATACTTGGTACACTTTATGACCTGTATTTTTGTTACACCCATAAATAGACATTTTAGGTTTGGATGATTCAGTATTTTATCTACGTGTGAATTGTAACGAATTCGGGTTAATAATAAATTGAACTTTATGTAACACTGATGTTACTGTATTGTAACACTGATGATGCTCTTGTTACAGAGCAAAAACGTTTAGTTTCTATGTTTGTAGCCCTATAGGGGCTTTTTAAACTAATATACCTTTTACCAGAACGAACATTTTTTTATTAAATTTTACTTGTAATTAATGGTATAGAGCCAGCTACAGGAAATTGTTCCTTGTGGAAATTAAACTTTGTGATATTGAAATAAATTCTATTTTAGCTAGTAGAATTAATGTTTTTGATTTTTGTATATGTAAATAAGTGTTACAAATAAAATAGTACCAAGTAAGTCTCTCTTTATTTAAATAAATAATAGTTAGCGTTTAAAAAATAAATACAAGTCAATTCAAAATAAATATTATTAGTGCCTAAGAAATAATAATCAGAAAAAAAGTCAAATTAGTAAAGTAACTTTACAGTATTCAGTTACGCGTAACTTTACAGTAGGTATTCAGTTTAGTAATGCTACGAAGAGCTTATAGGTTATATTCTAATACGAACTGGCAAAAGAAGAAGCGTACTTACCCAGAAGAATTAAAATGAACATTTGAACCCCATTTATATTTTAGTGCAGGTATTTTACCAAAATCAGTTTCGGACTATATAAAAGGTTGACCCATTACGAGGAGGTTGTGAAATTTTAGCAATTTTAGCCATCCACACTATTTTACCTAAGAAAAAGTCATGAGAAATATAAGAAAGAGAAAAAATCGTTACAAGTAGAAAATTTCGAAGAATCATATATCTTGCTTAATATTAGTCATGTCGGTATAGTCCAGGGCGCATCTGTTTTGAGATGGACGTTGAGAGGTGAATCAAATTTTTTTGCAGAAATTGCTTGAAAATAAATCAAATAATAATACTTGAGTTATCCTCCCTCTCAAAAAGGTCCGGAACATTGTTTAAATAATCAAAATGTCAAAAATTGAAGGAAAAATTCGATTTTTTTCTTCGTTTTTTGATTATAACTTAAAAAGTATTCATTTCCAAAAAAGTTGTAATGGCATAAAAGTTGCATAATTAAATTTTCTACAATTTAGAATTGGTTAAAAATTTAAAAAATAGTCACCTTAGTTGCAAAATAGCAATAATTGCGAAAAAACCATACAAAAACAAGTATTCGCATTTTACATTTTTCAACCATTTATGCAAAACTTAGGACATTCATATTTCATCCAGAAAAACTTTATGATACAGTAAAACAATACTGTAAATTTGATTAAGATCAGTTCAATAGATTTTGCAAAATAAATTTTGCAATCCAGCTTTCGCAAAAAAAATTCATTTTTTCAAAATGTTACAGGACTGAAAATAAAGCAGATATCAAGTTGAAATTGTTTTGCTTATAGAAATGTACAGTACATTTCATTCGCAATTTTTAAAATTAAAATCGATTAATTACCACGGCGTCAGAAATTTTTTGAAATAAACAATAATTTTTGGTGCTACGCGCAGCACAGCGGTGTTCGATTCACACAAGTTGATTTCCACCAAAATTTCTTCCAATCTTTATCTAATGTATTATTTTCTTACTCTATATTTTGTTGTATTTTAATATTTTAATTCCACAAAAATCAAACTAATTTTATTATTGTTTTTGAAATATTGTTTAAACAATTGCATATGTTTAAAAATAATAAACTTTTATTATTTAAGTTAAAATATATGAACAAAGAAAGTTTTTGCTAATAAAAGTGTTATTTCAAAGGATAGAGTATGTGTTTTTATTTTGCAATAAACAAATTTATTTATTTATATCGAAATATAATAAAAATTGAAATGTATCAATCATTATCAAAGGTCATTGGAATGCTCAATCAGAGCAAACTATACGCTGTCCTGCGCGTAGCACCAATAATTAAAATGTTTATTTAAAAAAATATCTGACGTCGTGGTGTTAATCGATTTTAATTTTGCAAAATTGCAAATGAAAGGTACGGTACACTTCTATATGCAAAAAATTTTCAACTTGCTATCTGCTTTATTTTCAGTCCTGTAACATTTTGAAAAAATGAATTGTTTTTACGAAAGCTGGATTGCAAAATTTATTTTGCAAAATCTATTAAACCAATCATAATAAAATTTACAGTATTGTTTTACTATATCATAAAGTTTTTCTGGGTGAAATATGAAGGTCCTAAGTGTAGCATAAATGGTTGAAAAACGTAAAATGCAAATACGTGTTTTTGTATGTTTTTTTCACAATTATTGCTATTTTGCAACAAGGGTGGCTATTTTTTAAATTTTTAACCAATTTTGTATTGTAGGAAATTTAATTACTCAACTTTTATGTCAGTACAACTTTTCTCGGAAATGAATACTTTTAAAGTTATAATCAAAAAAACAAGAAAAATATCGAATTTTTCCTTAATTTTTTGACATTTTGATTATTTAAACAATGTTCCGGACCTTTTTGAGAGGGAGGATAACTCAAATATTATTATTTGATTTATTTTCAAGCAATTTCTGCAAAAAAATTTGAGTCAGCTCTCAACGTCCAAATGTACTAATATTTTTACAGATGCGCCCTGGTCTAGTAATGTTAGCAGCACTATACAAACGCCGGCGCCGCGCCGAATTCAGACTACGGCTATAATTTATTGTTAATTTATTTCGGAAAGACAAAAATTGTTGCTGTAGCGATTTTCAAGAAACAATGGGCGCGTACCTCTTGATCCCCTAGCTCAAAACTCACCCCCAAAAATAATAATTTTTTCCTTTTTTAATGAATTAGCAAACAATTCCATGCGGTTGAATTTTCTAGTTTTATCATTGTTTCGGAGGTGAATTATGCGCTAGGGTATAATGGGGTAGATTTTGGGGATTGGTCAATGTACCAATCAACAGCAATTAATTAGCAATAAAATATGTCACCAAGATGGGCCCTTTAGCCCTTCTCATTGCCGAGATCTAGCTATGGCGCTGCTATTTTTACCATAAAGTTGGCAGCGCCCATTGCATCTCGATAACGGCTACAGCAATAAACTTTTTCTCTCTGTAATCAATTAGCAATCAATTAGCAATTAATTCCCCGCGGTTGAAGTTTCATTATTTTTTCAGCGTTAAGTTTTGCGCTAAGGGATGATTAGGTATGCCGCCAATATTGGCCCTGTACTTGTGCCCCTTTTCCATGCCGAGATATAGCTAGGGCGCTGCTAGCTTCACTGTAAAATTAGCAACGAAAACGGCTACAGCAATAAATGTTTTCTTTCCGTAAAAAATTATTAGTCTTGGTCTCAATTCGGCCTCATTAAATTGTTCCGCTAACTTTACCGACATAAAATTATTTAACGACTTTATTAAGGTAATTAATTTTTTTTTTCATATGTGTAATCTATTGAAGTTATGTACAATTGAATATACCTAAAACTGCGTAGGATGGGAAAAACCGCAAGTAACGTCACAGAGCTATATGTGGAGCTTGAAGAAAATTCGAAAGAAATAGGGCTGACTGTCAATTCTCTCTGTCGCAGGTGTTTGGATCCAAAGACATCCATGGGGAAGTAAAGTTTAAAATATATAAAACCATCGTACGGCCAATACCACCAAATGCTGTAGAAACATAGATCAGGACTAAAAAGACAATAAACCTTATTAATACTTTTGAAAAAAAGATATTAAAAGGAGGATACTTGGACCCATTTCCGACAGGAGACTAAGGTGTAACCAAGAGATATATACAGAGAAACGTCTATACCGAGGCCAGGACCCCATTTGTGTTGTAGCTCAATAAGAGAGAGACAGAGAGAGAAACCAGCTTAGAAACAGTTATTTTACGTATAACGTTTGCCAAAAAATATGAAAAATTACCCAAAAATGGTGTAAGTGGCGAACTTTAAAAAACTATATCTTGGATACTATGACTTCTAAACGATTCTACTCAACGCCATTTTAAAGAGGACGGATGAAGTCTTTTTCTGTGAAGCAATGCCTATACCTATACCTCCCGTGGAAAAAAGTTGTGGGAGAAAACACATCGTTTTTTGCTACGATTTTCGAAAACATTTTTGTTAAAAAAAATTAATTTTGACATTAGAAGATGATATTTCGATAGTAAAGGAAATTTAATTTTGAATAACTTTTATGTAGACGTTTACCTATATAAGAAAAGTGCATAGAATTTACCCTAATAAATCCTAGTGCACAGGGACTAATTTACCCCCTTTTCAAAAACCCTTTAAACGATAGCACTCCGCGATTTTTTCATATATGGTGATTCATTGAGCATATGAAACAATAAAACTCATTTAACCCATAACCACTAACATGCGGTATGCCGTACTCCGCCGAAAATATATTTTGTTGTAAAACTTGTTTTATAAAAGATTTCTAGAATATTCTAGAAATTGTACCTGCTCCCAACTGCAGCAGTTTTAGTATGGTTTAGTATTTGAGCTATGATGACAAAGTTTTCTTGCGGTATCACGTACTTGTCAGTGTTTACATTTCTATAGTTAAAAGCATTCATTATTCTTTCGCTATTAGTACGGCAGCAAGTTCATCCAGTTGTTCTACTTTCAAGTGCTTTCAACATGATTTTACTATTTTTTAGTTACCAATGCTAGTTTTTTTGTACATAATTCAGTTCTAAAGGATTTTGTAAGAACCTCCACCATTTTTTTAATATTATGAATGCATTCATAGTGATATAAGACAAATTCATATTATAGATTGAAAAAATCTAGAATAGGCAACGGAATGACATACCGCATGTCAGTGTCTACGTTCTGAAACATCCACGTCAGTAGTTAAGGGTTAACGCTGTAGTTCCTTTCTAAAGTACATAATCAATACCCTATTAGTTTCAATATCACGTCCGCTATTTTTCATTTTGATATTTTTGACTGTGAATCTTTTAAATCAAGTGAAGCACATCGTATAGTAAAATCGGCGGGTGTAATTTCCTCAACAAAATAATCTTTTGCCTGCGTTTGGAAGGGTAAACTTCTTTTTATGAGCATTTTTCAGTGCATCACAAATGATAGAAAAAAAGGTAAGTCCGTAATAATATACATTTTAGTGACATGATATTTTAGTTAAATCTGACAGTTGTCACATTTTTTTGCAATTAGGCATAAAACGAATCAATTGTGTTTATTGCATTTATAAAATGGTATTTTCTTTGATTTGTATAGTCTTATAAATTGTACAGATTATATTCGTAGATATATTATATAATTCGTAAATATTTTTTTTTCGATTATAGCGCCATCTATTGACAACTAGAATAAATGTTATAAATGTCACCGACGAAATGTAATCACCGACGTGCATTTTTTTCTGTCACATACAATGTAATGCGTTAGAAAGAAATTGAAAAACTGTGACGCACTGAAAGATGCTCATGAGAAAAAGCATATGTCATAATCCCATAGTTATTTTACTCACCAAAATCGAAGTGGTTATTTCAGGTAGATTTTACTAATAGGCATGCAAGGGAATTATTTATCTACATACATACTATAAAATTACAGTAGGTACCTATAATAAAATAATTAATTAATTAATTATAGTAATTTATTTTTCGTCGCAATTGGAATTTGCGATAAACCTTTACTGGTATTTGAAAATTTTATTTTTTATAAAGTGAAAGTTTCAAAAAGTGAAGAAGTGTTCTGGAGGTGTAATAAAACAATTTGTAGTGCGAAATTGTTTACTATTGGTGCAAATTTTACAATATCCAGAAGTAGCCTACAACATAATCATGAACCAGATCGTCAGAAGATAGATCGTAAAATTTTTCTAACTCTTGTAAACGTAAAGCCGAAGATAATATTAATGAAAAACTAGCAAAGATTTATACGCCAAGAGCTTGTAGCTAATTTGCCTGAAACAATTCTACGATTGATGTCAGTTACATAAGAAAAAATATATATAATTCTCGACGAAAAATGATGCCTGGTCGACTTCCTTCCGATATTGATAAGGTTCGAGAATTTGTGAAGAGGTGTGCTTAAAAAACAACCGAGGGGGAAAATTTTTTCTTTATAAACTGTGTCAAGTCAAAAGTAAGATAATTGTGAAACAAATATAAGACTTTTAGCCACATTGAATTTTATATATTATATGGATGGCACATTTTCTTACTATACCAGATATTATATGCAATTATTCACTATTCATGGGCATTATATTTCTTTATTATACTGTTTACTACCAAACAAAAAAACAGAAACTTACAACAATCTTTTTTATTTGTTAAAATCAGAAATTCTTAAAGCTCTCAAAATTGAGTTTAATCCTAGTAAAATTTTTGTAGATTTTGAAAAGGCTATACATAATGCAATCATTCAAATATGTCCGAACACTGAAATACATGGTTGTAGATTTCACCTACACCAGGCTTATACTATGTGGTATAGAAAAATTCAGTCTCTTGATTTAACATCAGAATATACGAATGATTGTGTAGTAGGCAAGTAGCTCAAACATACTTTTGGCCTTACATTATATAAAACCAGAAGACGTATCAGATTGTCTTGTGTTTGATTTAATGTCAAAACCAGAAAATGAAATTTTGATAGATATGTTGAGTATTTAGGTGAAACTTATACAGACGAAAATGTCATATTTTCCCCATATTTGTGGGCAGAAACAACTTATTCTGTTATTCGTACTACGAATGCTTGCGAATCTTTTCATTCGCATTTCAATTCCTCGTTTTATAATACGCATCCATCCATATTATATTTTCTTAGAAAAAGTTAAAGAATGTCAGGTAGATACGGATGTTAAAATTTAAAATTTGCATATTGCAAAACCTATCAAAAATAAACAAGTAAAACTGAAATTGAAAAATGTAGAAAATTTAATAATACGATATCAATCTAATCAAATGACTAGAATGGATTTTGTAAAGTGTGTCTCTTATTATAGTAAATATTAAGTAATAATTTATACGTTTTGCATATTATCTATATTTTAAACTATTATTATAATATAAGGAAATTAATGTCTTGTATTCGGATTTCGGATGCTTTCATAATAAACATTCTTAAATTACTTACATCTTAATTTTTATTTTATTATATACCTCAGTGAGTTGGTGAGGAAAATATCTACCGGATTAATACGAACCCCCTGAATTGGGTCAGGAAAATACCTATCGGATTAAATGGTTTTACTTGTTGGTGACGAATTTACCACCCGTGTTGAGCTGCCCCCCCCCCCACTTGCAAAAATTAAAAAACAAATAGCCCTGATTTATGAGCTATTTATGAGCTCTCATATTCCGCAAACTAAAAATTTTGAGCTCGTTCCACTGAGCAGTAATTTAATACCCTAGCTGAGTCAGCCCCCCCCCCACTACTTAAAAATAGGAATATTGAATCGGTTTTTGCGGCAGAATTACGAGCTATTTATGAGCTCTTGAAATTATATAGTTTCGATTTTTGAGCTCATCCCCTTCACCCCCAAACAACCCTTTAATTGATTTAACTTAAGAGAAAGATGCTGAGAAAACTTAAAATATATCGTATTGCGAATATAATTCCTATAGCTTATATACTCTAAAAATAAACTATTAAATCAAGAGCATTTCGATTATTGAGCTACAACCCCTTCGCCAGAAAACCACCCTATCTTCCCGGCTTAAGAGAAAGTTGTATTTCAAATGCGTTAAACTAATTATTTGGCGACTACATATCATTTAATAATTTATAAGCTTCCAAATTACGCGCATTTAGATCAGTAAATTGCAATTTATTTTGTATAGTGCAGTCACTGAAGGTAAAAATCAACGATTACCTTCAATTTCGGTGAACCTTCATCGATTTTCACGAAAATTGGTCAGTGGTTAGAGGATACGTCAAGAAACAAAGGTGACATGGTACCACCTTGCGCCTTTACCCTGAGGGTGGATACCGCCCCTTCTCGGGGGTGAAAATTATTTTATAAAAAATAAATGCACAAATCAATAAAAGAACAAATTAAAAGCAAAATTTATTATATAAAGTTAATAAAATAAGTCAATACTTTTTAAGTTATTAAAGATCAAAGATTTTAATTATTTGTGAAAAAAATGCATGTTTTGAAAAGGTTTTTTGTAAATCACTGAAAAACTTTAAGTTTTTACAAAAAAGTTAATAGTAGTTTAATTCGTATAGCTCATATTCTAAGAATAAACTCTTAAATCACGCGTCTTTCGATTATAGAGCTACAACCCCTTCGCAAGAAAACGACCCCATATTCCCGGCTTAAGAGAGAGTTGTTCTTAAAATAATTTAAATTAATTATTTGGCGACTACATATCGTTTAATAATTTATGAGCTTGCAAAATATACGCATCTCAATTATTGAATTGCCATTTTCTTTCTATAGTGCAGTCACTGAAGGTAAAAATCAACTAGTACCTTCGATTTCGGTAAATCTCCATTCATTTTCACGAAAATTGGTGAGCGGATTTTGATACTATCAACTTTTTCTGCATCTTATTTTTCATAGGTATTTCTAAGTACATTGACAAGTATTTAGTACCTAAGTGTTATAAAATGCATCTTTTTCCCGTTATTTAAGCTTGAACCCTTAGATTTTAACAGTCGCGGAAAAAATATACATTTAATTACCAATAACTTACTTTAAATTAACATTAAAGGGTTTTTCAAGTAAGCAATTTATTATATTTTTTATTAGCTTCAATTTTAGTGATGAAAACTTTTTTGTAAAAACTTACAGTTTTTGAGTCATTTATGAAAAATCGCTCTAAAGCATGCATTTTCTTTCCAAAAATTAAAATATTTGATCTTTAAAACTCAAAAAGTATTGATTTATTTTAATCACATTATATAACAAATTTTGCTTACACTTTGTCCCTCTCTCGATTTGTGGGGTTATTTTTAATAAAGTAATTTTCACTCCCGAGAAGGGGTGACATATACCCCAGGCTAAAACCCCAAGTTGTTATTGTCAATTCGTGAAAATAAATGGAGATTTACCGAAATCGAAGGTACTAGTTGATTTTTACCTTCAGTGACTGCACTATAGAAAGAAAATGGCAATTCAATAATTGAGATGCTTATATTTTGCAAGCTCATAAATTATTAAACGATATGTAGTCGCCAAATAATTAATTTAAATTATTTTAAGAACAACTCTCTCTTAAGCCGGGAATATGGGGTCGTTTTCTTGCGAAGGGGTTGTAGCTCTATAATCGAAAGACACGTGATTTAAGAGTTTATTCTTAGAATATAAGCTATACGAATTAAACTACTATTACCTTTTTTGTAAAAACTTAAAGTTTTTCAGTGATTTACAAAAAACCTTTTCAAAACATGCATGTTTTTCACAAATAATTAAAATCTTTGATCTTTAATAACTTATAAAGTATTGACTTATTTTATTAACTTTATATAATTAATTTTGCTTTTAATTTGTTCTTTTATTGATTTGTGCATTTATTTTTTATAAAATAATTTTCACCCCCGAGAAGGGGCGGTATCCACCCTCAGGGTAAAGGCGCAAGGTGGTACCATGTCACCTTTGTTTCTTGACGTATCCTCTAACTACTGACCAATTTTCGTGAAAATCGATGAAGGTTCACCGAAATTGAAGGTAATCGTTGATTTTTACCTTCAGTGACTGCACTATACAAAATAAATTGCAATCTACTGATCTAAATGCGCGTAATTAGGAAGCTTATAAATTATTAAATGATATGTAGTCGCCAAATAATTAGTTTAATGCATTTTAAGTACAACTTTCTCTTAAGCCGGGAAGATAGGGTGGTTTTCTTGCGAAGGGGTTGTAGCTCAATAATCGAAATGCTCTTGATTTAATAGTTTATTCTTAGAGTATATAAGCTATATGAATTATATCCGCAATACGATATATTTTAAGTTTTCTCAGCATCTTTCTCTTAAGTTAAATCAATTAAAGGGTTGTTTGGGGGTGAAGGGGATGAGCTCAAAAATCGAAACTATATAATTTCAAGAGCTCATAAATAGCTCGTAATTCTGCCGCAAAAACCGATTCAATATTCCTATTTTTAAGTAGTGGGGGGGGGGCTGACTCAGCCCCCCCCCACTAGGGTATTAAATTCCTGCTCAGTGGAACGAGCTCAAAATTTTTAGTTTGCGGAATATGAGAGCTCATAAATAGCTCATAAATCAGGGCTATTTGTTTTTTAATTTTTGCAAGTGGGGGGGGGGGGGGCAGCTCAACACGGGTGAATTTACCTCCGCCCAGTAAAATCTTGGTCTAATTACAAAATAAATCCGCGTTTTAGTTTTAAAATTACAACTAAAAATGAAAATATGACATTGTCAAACGTGCGAATAAGCGCTCCGTGAGTTAAACAAAGCCTTCCGCTAACCTAATTAGTTTGCATAATACGAAACCGTCATCATCGGCGACCAAAGCTGCCACCTTCAATCGCAGAAAACCAAGATTAGTGGTCTTCCGCGACCTTTCTTTGGCGGTCGGTCGCTCTCTATTACGCGATTGCACACACCAACCAAGCAAGAGGTCTTTGAACCGTTAATCAGCGGACGTATCGCATAATTATTAGCGCCGCGGGGACGTCGAGAACAGCCCGTGGGGAAGTGGGGGTACGCTCACGAGAGGTTGAGTCGCAGTCGCCTGGGTCACGCACCCGTCAAAACAAGTGACGATCGAGGGAGATGGCGACAGAGAAAAGGACAATAGCGGAACTGATGAGTGGATTAAAGGGAATTGTTCTTCCAGCATTGCGGCTTATTTCATATTTTGTGTTTTATACTCCTGGCTTACCGATAATACCTACGTTTCCCAATATAGGATCTAAATATATAAAACAGTATCCATTATAACTGTATCTAAACATATATAACATTGTCCAGACAAGTAGGTATATACGAATAAACGATCTTTGAAATAAAACTCACACAGCTCAAACATTTTCCCTTTCAGACTCTGAAAATCCAAATGAATACTTTGTTAATGTGAGTAAAAATATAACATCAATTATTTTGCCCCAACAAGATCCCATTTCCTACCTCCCTAATTCAAGAAAGTTGTGAATCTCGAATTTATTCTTTATAAGACCAGTTGATAAATCTGAACTGATCCAAATAATCAATAGTATCAAAAGCAAATCTTCCTGTAGTACCTACTTATGACCTATCGATAAAAATATCCTCAAACCTCCCAGAAAATGTGTTGGAAGCCCTCATCTCACTAATTAATGATTCTTTTGACAAAGGTAAATTTCCAGAGTGCCTGAAGACAGCCATCATTATTCCTCTTCGTAAGGGTGGTGAAAAATCTAATGCCTGCAATGATAGACAAGTTCCATTACTACCGGTACTCTCCAAAATTATTGACAGACTCATAAAAGCCCGACTTTGTCCTTCCTCATCGAAAACAACATTTTATCACAAAATCAGTTCTCTTTTTAAATAGTAAAAGTATCACTCATGTCATGTTTTCTGTACTACATGAGGTTTATCAAGCGCTGAACAATAATCTTCATACTGATTATCCTAAAGATTTTAATTGGTCAAATCACAACATTTTGATAAAAAAACTAAACTACGGAATTAGAGGTATCAATCTTACTTGGTTCGTAGTAAACAACTGGTTAGATCAAATGATACAGACTGTAGTCTCAAAAACATTGTATGTGGGGTACCTACTTCAAGGTTCAGTATTGTGTCCCCTACTTTTCCCTAACTTTATTAATGACATAACTAGTCTAAAAATCGCTGGAAATTTTTTTCTTTTTGCTGATTATACCTGTATCACTTGGAGCAACTCAAATATTGCAACTCTTCATGGACTACTTAGTTCCCACTATTGAGTTCCCACTAAAATGGAAAACTTAACTTAACTTTTTTAGGTTTTAGGACCTAATCTTCCCAACCCAATAGGTTCCCATAACGCTCGAGTAACGGTAAATTTAGCATACTTGTGTCCCCTACTATAGCGTTAAAGCAGGAATATCGTATATCGGCAAGTCTAATGTAGAATAGCTTTCGTAGTTATTCTTGTCATTGTTATAATTGTTAATACTAAAAGAACTTTATAAAACATATTTATATCTAACATTAACTTAAATATACAGTTCAAAATTTTTAAACTTCAATAAGAAATGCGAGAATATCCCCTCTCTTTTTTTAATTACTTATTTAAAAAATACAAAACCTAATATTTTTTTAAACGAGTCTCTTTTATTATTCTACTTGGTAATTGGTGGAAATATTAATTGCACAACACAACAATTAAAATACTGATACACTTAATTGTTACACTCTAGTAAAGAACTGCTTCCCAACAAAACGCTTCGTACTTCGCACAGACCGACTTCAAACTAATCAGTAAACAAAGTAGAGTTCAAAAGTTTCGCTCTTTAGGCCATCGGTACATAATGCACAAATATTTTACGGCTATCCCTACTTTTTCTGTCTTTACACGGCAAATTACGTGTAGTAAAATTCTCACTGTTATGAATATGTAAACTTTACTTGACAATGTCATCATTAACTTTAAAGATGGCTTTTGAATGTTCTTGGATAACTGTTACTTGTATAATTAATTGCCTTAATTATTAATTCAGTTAATTAATATGATTATTTCATTCATAGGAGACTCTGACCAATAGAAAGCTACAGAAATCTGAATTAAATCGATAATTTTTGATAATCTCTCGTCGTTAAGTATATTAAGTCAGATGCCCTTCGTTGCTACGAAAAAATACATTCAGTGACATTAATGACAATAAATGTTTTAAAAATTATAAAAGTGATGACTTTCAATCGTCAAATATTTATAAAAACTGTGTGTTTAATGGTACTTACATAAATAAATTACAATAAAATTTTGGTTTTGAACAGTTTTATTCATGAAATAATCGCAACAAATTGCACTCGACCTCTGAAATTAATATAGAATTTCAGAGCTCTTGTGCAATTACTACTGATAATTTTTTCACTAACTATGTATTCAGTGGTTGTAATAATTTCTATACTGTACAACAAAAACTAATACTCAATCGAGAAAAGAGGAAAAGTGATAAAGTGATTTTTTAATAATATATTGTTACTATGGAACGCTTACAATTTTAAACATCTTTATCAACAAAATACTTGGATCACTGAATATTATATTCTGGTGTATTCTCTGCTTGGATCTTCCATAAATAATAAACAATAAAAAACTTTTTATTAAGTTCACGTCTTAAATCACTCAGGTATTTATCAAATACACTATCAATATTATTTAATCAACAACTCAAAATATTCCCGATGCCATGTCAAATATTTAAAATTGCCACTGTCTGACTGACAATAATGCTGACAATATTCTATTCGACTGAGTGCGTTGTATGACAAAGATAGATTTGGAAAATATTACCACCGACATTGTGTTAATTTTTTTCGAATCCTGAAAAAACCAATAAATATTTTTGAAAAATTTAAACGCAATCTTTAAAAAATGAAAGACTAAATTATTACCGAGGGCCGAAAGTCCCTTAGAATAAATAAAAGTTTATTTTGAATGAGGTATTTGAAATTAAAAATCACACTAAATTTTTCTCTTAGTTTTTCACCCCTGTAACTTATTAAAATAAACATTATAGAAGTTCTCAGGAACTTTTGGCCCTCGCTAATAACGTAATATTTTATTCTGCGTTGAAATTTTTCAAAAATACTGATTATTTTTCTTAGGATTCGAAAAAAAAATGAATCCCATTTGAATAGCCCTGGAGCAGAAACTACGTACCCATCCCCTTAATTAAAGTGTGTCTATTATATTTTTCACTTACATTATAATTGCACAGTACCCAAACTTCAAAGTACAAAAATTCTTTGTCAGTAAATTATTGCAACTGTAACTTTGGATGAAGAGTGGGTAACTTTATCTTTTCGGAAATTTAATTTAATGTGTACTATCATACCACAAGTTCTACCTGATTATTGTTATCATTTACGTTGATTCCAAATGAATCTTGTTCAATCTGTACCTAATTCTAGTTCAGACCAAGCATTTCAATAAATTATATATCTTCTGGATCCGCTTCCAAATTTGATGTATCCCAATTTCCTTTGTGAATTTCATTAATGCCGAATATCTGAAAAGATTTAATAAAATTTTAAGCGTTGTTTGTCTGTTCGTAGCTACAGTTATGTAGATTTTTTCAAAGTTAATAAAATATTTATCGTACAAAGTTTTAACTTTAGTGCAATATTCTTTATAATTTAAAAATATTCCTAAGATAAAACTACTGATGCTCTGGATATCTAATCTGTATCGATTCAGTGACTCGCCAAAAGGCTGTTTTTTGTAGTACTTCTTCTTATTTAGGTACCGTGTCCATATTCAGACGTTGGCTGTCATCATGTTTACAATTTCCTGAAACATTTCTCTATACTCTTTTTAGTACACAATAATGCTTTTCTTGACATCGCCGTTAAATTAAGAACAAATGTATGTTCATATAATATGTAAGTTTTTATTATTTTCAAAAATTGAAATAAGACTAAGAATATCTATGATTAAGTCTAGGACTCTGTTATTAGCCTGTGTTTTACTGAGAAATCTTGATGATCTTCGACATCCACCTAAGGGGCCGTTCAAGTATTACGTAACGCGATTTTTGAAGATTTTTGACCCCTTCTCCCCCTATGTAACGCACCGTAATGGGGCGTTCAAGTAGTACGTAACGCAATTCTTGAAGATTTTTGACCCCCCCCCTCTCCCCAACCTGCGTTACGTAATACTTGAACCTAATTCTGTGGACTTAAATTGTTTACTGCTGTTACTTCTTTCTTTTTTTTTTTCACAAATTCTCATTTTTTCTCAGTTTTGTCATTTTTCAGACCAGTAGTCAATAATATTTATTTAGCAACTTTAAACAACCATTTACCAAAGAAACATACAAAATAAACTGATACAAAACATAATTGATGGATTCGACCGTTACTTGATGGAAGTTCATTTTATCTAACAATAAAACGCTGAAAACGTTTGTTTTCTATACTTCCACAAAATTTATTACAACTAAGTGACTACAGCTGTTGCAGAGTGCCTTTCTCAAGTGTGTCAACCTCTTCAGTTAAAGACTTAAAAAGGCAAACACATTGTAAACTATATCACTTGAGAAAGACACTCTGCCGAAACAGCTGTAGTCACTTAGTTGTAATAAATTTTGTGGAAGTATAGAAAACAAACGTTTTCAGCGTTTTATTGTTAGTTGATACAAAACAGAAAGCAGTATCACTAATACACCGATTAATAACTTTCACCAAATATAAACTGGAAAACGCATCAACACCAAAAGGGGAATTGAAAGAATTAAAAATATTATCATAAAAAATTTCACGAGGAAAATAATGACTGTATACAATTTTGTGAAAAAATATATAATAATTTAAAGTCACGATATGACGCCACTGGTAAAGGTAAAAGGGAAGGTCGAGAGGCGTTTGAGATAATCGACTTCGAGCTATTGCTACAAAAGTGTTCTCAGAGATCGTTAATTATAAGTAAACCGCAATTAACGTGGATCACTATTATAGTGATCATATATCTGTATTCTCGTGATTAGCATTGGCGTGATATATAATTAAATCGAATCTGGTCTTACTTTGAATAAAAATGGACTTACATAGTAATTTTTTTGACATGATGTCTTTGAAATATATTTTTATTTGAAAATAAAGAAAATATGAAATATGGACATAATGTAATTATTGCAGTGAAAATAATTGATCATTAAAGTAGATTAGCAATTTTTGAAAAAAATACCCATACTTAGTCAATGTTAAGGCGTTGCATGACTTTGGTATCTATAACTCGGACAGGAAAAGTCACGTTAAATACATAATACCACTCGGGCTATGGAACATCATCAAACGAGCCAGGCTAGATGAGGAGCTTTAAGGAGAAAAGGAACATCTGTTTCGACACTTCACCAGTGTCACTTTAGTGAAAGTATACCGGTCACTAGAGATTTGGAAAACATCATGTTGATGAAATCAATCAGCTATTAACCGATACATTCGCAAAGGCGGGAAAAGAGGTCACACATACTACAAGAATAAAAAAAGGATAACTACATATACAGGGTGAGTCACCACTAACGGGACGGAAGATTACAGCGAAATGGTAAAAGATTTCAAAAAAATTTAAATTGAATAGTTTGTAAGTTGATAAAAGCTATATTTTAAAATTATTTTGAAATATACAGGGTGTCCCAATAAATGGCGGCGTATCAAAGTTTTATTTTTTCTTATGGAACACCCTGTATTTTATTGCATTTTTTAATTGTCCGCAAAAAGTAAGGTATAGTTTCATAAGGCTTCCCTATACCTATGTACAGAGTGTTCTGAGTTATGTTGACTTTTCTTAAAATGTAAAGTTTTAAAAGAAGGCTTATTCTCAAGTTATTTAAGAAATTATAAAAACATTACTTTTACATCTAAATAGTTGGATATTGGTTGAATGTATTCCATGATTAATTATTACACATTTGTCTACAGGATGTTCAAAATTTACAGTTTCATTATTGGAGTATTCAATGTGTCATATGATGCTTATTTTAAATGGAACACCATGTATGTTAATAAATAATTATACTAAACAAATTTACCTCTTTCGAATGGTATATGGATGTCCTATACATAGGTGTCATAGTTTTTGCGTAATTTACAATTATTTAAATTCTTAATCTGTAAATCGATTTTAAAACAAAAGATAAAGTTAATTAATGTCATTGTATGACACTGTCAGTTTATAACAGTACGGTCTGGTAATTATCAAAACTATAAACATCCGTGTATGATATTTAAATTTTTTTTACTTAAAAATGACTTTTACATTCAAATTTAATTGTTCCTAAAAATGAATAATCACGCTATCTATGAAAGAGTAGACATGCTACTTTGCATTGGGGAATATTTTTAAAATTGTCTCTTAGTAGTATCCTGATAGAAGACACCCAAAAAAGGACGTTTTTGAGAGATTTCTCGATAGATTCCGTGCTACTGGTAATGTTGCATAGGTACGAAAAGTTAAATAAAAATAAACCATTTATTTTTGATGACGTCAACGAACTTGATATCCTGCTTTCTGTTACGGAAAACTCAAATACTAGTATGTACGTGAAAAATTTCGAGTCAATTGGAAATCAGTCAAACGAGTGTATGTAGAATACATAAGAAAAACCACTATCATCCGTATAAAACTCAACTACACCAGCATTAGACAGAACAGGAACGTTTAACTTTTCGTTTATAGACTTTAGAATTTGGAGAAGATCCTGATTTTTTTAAGAATGTATTTTCTACAGACGAATCTACCTACTTTTCATAATAATCGTCAGTACCGGCGCTAGGGTATAAGGCGCCCGCCTGCAAAACTAACATAGGTGCCCTTCGGCTTCTTTTAAATTAGTATTTTGTATAGCACCAGCAGAAAAAAGATCATTTTGGCGCCCCCTAAACAGAGGCGCCCGCCTGCAATGCATCCCTTGCAGGCCCGTTATCGCCGGCCCTGATAATCGTCTATTTAATAGACATAGCTTTCATTTTATTATGATACAGTAAACAAACATTTTACTGTTGATCGCCAACATCGATGAAGTGTTAATGTTTGGGGCAGTATTCTGAGCGAATACGTTATCTACCCATATTTTTTTGACAAAATCTGAATGGAGCAACTTTTTTAAATTTCTTGAAACAAGTTTTTTGGATCCATCTTAAAACCTTCCACTTAGCGTGCGAACAAACATGTGGCTCCAATTGGACGACAGAGTTCCAGTTTATTTTTGACGTGATGTTAAGAACAACCTCAACATAAAATTTAGAAATAAATGGATAGATAGATTCGGTCCATACCTATATTTGGCCACCTAGGTCACCAGGATTGACCAAGATGAATTTTTTTAAATGGGGTTATATTAAAAATATTGTAAATGCTACACTTCCTATTCTGCTACTTCAGATGATATTTTTATGAAATTAAGAATTTCGAATACTTTTGCGTCTATAACACCAGCTATGTTAAATAATGTAAACAAATCATTTAAAATCGCTTGTTGTATAAACATTTTGAACATGTATTACATAACTGATAATTTTTTACTTATACTAAGTTGTGTTTCATTTTGTATTATTTATGTATTTGTTTTATTAATAGGTCTGGATCCCGCGTATGAAAAAAAAGTTGATTAATAGCAAGCTGAGAATTTGTTAATAGCTTAAGGGTGTCTAGTCGGACAAACTTTGATATATGGGAACACTGGAACAAGGGAAGTTTTAATTGTGGAACAGGTTAAAAATTTGGAACGGTCAGACCACGAAAACGGCACATGTATTTTGTCCGACAGAACAGACTTAAACTCTTCGAACAGAGATTAAACTCTCTTGCAAAAATCAGATTGCTATTTATCACCAAATGGGCGTTTTAATGAGTGGAACATGTAGAATATGTCAAATGACAGGAATTATGACAGGTGATAAATAGCAGTCTGATTTTTGCATGAGAGTTTAATCTCTGTTCGGAGAGTTTAAGTCTGTTCTGTCGGACAAAATAAATGTGCCGTTTTCGTGGTGTGACCGTTCCAAATTTTTAACCTGTTCCACAATTAAAACTGCCCCTCTTCCAGTGTTCCCATATATCAAAGTTTATCCGACTATACACCCTTAAGCTATTAACAAATTTTCAGCTTGCTATTAATCAACTTTTTTTCATACGCGGGATCCAGACCTATAAGATTCTATATGTTTCGTTATGTATTTAGTTATTTTCAATAACGAAAAAATTTATTTTACAAATCAGCAACTAGAAATATACCTACATATTTATTTACAACTACACTCTATAACAACTATGCCAAGATGATGGGTTTAAAAATCGAGAGTGACTATAAATATTTTTAAAATCGATGTACCGTTTAAAAAAATTGTAAATTACGCAAAAACTATGCCTCCTAGTTATAGAACATCTATATACCATTAGAAAGAGAAACCTGTGTTTAGTATAATCATTGATTAATATACATGGTGTTCTAATAAAATAACCATCATATTATGCTACATTGAATAATCCAATAATGAAACTGTAAATTTTGAACACCCTGTAAATAAATGTGTAATAATCAATCATCGAATGCATTACTTATAAGATAATTACCAGACCGTATTGTCATAAAATGACAATGTCATACAATGACATTAATTAACTTCATCTTTTGTTTTAAAATCGATTTACAGATTAATAATTTAAATAATTGTAAATTACGCAAGAACTATGAGACCTAGGTATAGGACATCCATATACCATTCGAAAGAGGTAAATTTGTTAAGTATAATTATTTATTAATATACATGGTGTTCCATTTAAAATAAGCATCATATGACCCATTAAATACTTCAATAATGAAACTGTAAATTTTGAACACCCTGTAGATATATGTGTAATAATTAATCATGGATTAAATTCAACCAATATCCAACAATTTATATGTAAAAGTAATATTTTTATAATTTCTTAAATAACTTTAGAATAAGCCTTCTTTTAAAACTTTACATTTTAAGAAAAGTCAACATAACTCAGAACACTCTGTACATAGGTATAGGGAAGCCTTATGAAACTGTACCTTGTTTGTTGGGGACAATTAAAAAATGCAATAAAATACAGGGTATTCCATAAGAAAAAATATAACTTTGATACGCCGCCGTTTATTGGGACACCCTGTATATTTCAAAATAATTTTAAAATGTAGCTTTTATCAACTTACAAACTATTAATTTAAAATTTTTTTCAAATCTTTTACCATTTTGCTGTAATCTTCCGTCCCGTTAGTGGTGACTCACCCTGTATATTCCAGGAAACAAAAAATCTCATGAATAAAAGAAAAACATTAATTGAACAAGTTAAGAGAAACAGAGTAGATTACAAAAAGGTAAACAAAGGAATATCAAGGAATGTAAAAGGAGAGTACAGGAATAAAAAATAGAAAAAACAATTGAACAAAATCAAAATAGGAAGTATTTACAACCACAGCTTGGAAGCATAATATATTAATAGTATAAAGAACAAAGAAGGCACAGATACCAATAATATAGAAGAAATTATACACATAACAAAAGAATATTCTAAAAACCTCTAGGGGAGATATGCCTGAGAGGGCATACTTTTTTTTAAATGTTTTGTAATCGATAATCGATAGAGTTAGACATGTAATAAAAATCAAAGTCAGTCCTAGGACAATTTACATACATATAACATTATTTTTTAACAATGTACACATTATAGTTTTTTTCTGAAAAAATAAATTGTAAAGTATTACATGTGCCATCTCACCCACATACATGTGGGTAAAATGGCATACCCTTGAAATAAAGGAACTAATCTCGACATGTCACAAATAATTTTTTTGCAGTCTTGGCTACACCGGCACATTCGGAATATGACCACTTGCCACAAATTTGGCATCTTATTGAGGTTTCTCGAGAACGAGATAATAAAAAGAGGCCATTACAAAAAAATGAAAGCAGCATCTTCGTCGTCACTTGTCTCAACTTCGACGGAATCGATTTTGTCGGTTCGAATTCCTCTTAAAACGACCCATAACTGTAACGATAAATTCCAATCATATAACAAAATTAATCCAGTGTAAAAACGCATAAGGGTGAAATGGCATACCTATGTTATCTAATCCATCTACTTACTATGCCATCTCAGTCAACATTGCAATCAGACAGTTTTTTAACCTAATTTTTCTTAAGCACATTTTTAAGATATAAATCGATGCAGGCGTGATAGGCATAAGGTAAAAGCACATCACAAAATTTAAAAACTTAACTTACGTGTAAAGACTCGTGAATTATAATGTGATACAAAAAAAGCCAATAAATATATTGTCCTAATTATTAAACATTCCAAAAGCTACTGCTGTCAAAATAAAACTAACATGCATAAGTTCAGCAATGTTGACAAATTCTAAGTTGAGGAACTGAAAACTGTCACACTAGGCACCAAATTTGAAATATTTTAAGAAAAACGCGTGATATGCCATCTCAGCCAGTATGCCGTCTCAGGCATATCTCCCCTACAATATATATATACACCGTTTTTTAGGCGTCAACGCCCTTCCGGTAGGGATCTATGGAGGAGTGTCACCGAGCCGCAAGCCCTTATCCCTTGCCGTACCGCTCCTCCATAGGCCGATAAGACACCAGCTTATACCAGACCAAGTCGTAGATTCTTTTCAGAATTTTAGACTACGACGTCAGCCTTTTTATTTTTCTATTCACCGGGCTGGGGCACGAACTATCCACTAGATTTGTCAATCGTGCGCCTCAGTCCGCTTGGCTATTCTGATCGACTATATCTCCCCTACAATACAAAACAGAAACCAACACAAGAAATCCTTACGTAACTACAAATAAGAATAAAAAGTATCAATTCCGACTTACAACTAGAAATCAGTAAGAATGAAATAAGAAGAGCAGTCAAGGACATGAAGAATAATAAATCGCCAGGAAAAGACGGGATAACTGTAGTGGCATTTCTACAGAAATGTTTAAATCCCAGTTAGAATAGTAAATTACATAAAATCCACAAAGAAATAGCTTCAGAACAATATTAACCTAAAATAATAAATATAAACTCGGGTCGAAAAAATTGATTTTTATATTTTGTTTTATTTTTTTTTATAAATGTAGCAATAACTCCGAAATTAAGGCATCTAGGGAATCTATAGGGAATATTACACAAAGAATAATCAGTATTTCTTAAGGACTTTAAAACGCAAAAAAATATACAGAGTGTCCCATTTGAAATAACCAAGGTCATTAGTTTTCCAGAAAAACTCAAGATCTGACAACAATGTAAATACCACTATATTATCGGCCACATCACAAGACCCTTACCAAAACCTATAACAATCGTGTAAGCTGTTTCCGAGACAATTGAGGCGTTCCATACATGAAACTCACTCTGTAAGTTTTTTCGTACCTACAGTTATTGCCTTCAATGTTATATTCCATTTCTTGCGCTATATATGCAATGGCGGTCATATAACAGTCATTTAATTTTTCTATTAAAGCAGCGAAACACCAAAACAAACACCAAAACTTTAGTATTTGAACAATTTTGTGGAAAATATAAATGACATGACATAGCGTAGGTTAGGCACATTATTAAAGTCCGAATTTGATCATTTCAAGGGTGATAAAGTACGTAATGCCTGGAATTTCATTTGGCGAACGATATGGTCTGAATAGAAGAAAGACTTTAATATTTTTGGTGGTAAAACCTAGAAAACTATTTCACATTTCATAAGGCAGGATATATTAAATCAGTTTTACGGTAAATGTTGCTCGTTAGTTTTACTTTTATTTTTAATATAAAATTAAAATATCATAATAAGTCCCGTAGATACCGTTTCTGTTTAAGAAATTGTTTCAAGTTTAAATTATTTGTAGCATTTTATACATAAGTTTATCCATATAAATATCTATGTTGATAAAGAAAGTACAAATCCAACTTCTATTGCTAAGTCAATAAACATCCCAATATACAAGCTTAATGTTTAATTTATATTTTTGTCAATTGTCGATGTCTATAATTGTGCAAAATTTGAAATCTCTATTAGCGTCCTTCCAGGCCCTCTGATTGGCCCAACTGCCAAAGTGGTTAACAGATGAATGCCTAGAAATAGAAAGTACGGCAGAAAATACGACAGCTTTAATATGAATAAAAAAAATAAAAAAATTATCAAATACCAAAAAGCGAGCACACTATGGGATGCTCAAAGATGATAATGGTAAACTTCTTACAGACATCAAAGATAAACTAAGATTTTGTCAGAAATACATAATGAAACTGTTCAACTATGAGAGAATGATACAAGAAGAACCACAGGAACAAACAGGACCGAAAATAATATGTGCCAATGAGGACAGGCAATTAGAAATGCAAAGACCACAAAAGCAGTAGCACCAAATCAGTAGGATTTAATTTCGAAATTAAATCTTAACGGTTTTTATTTACCTTCGTCCTTACTCACTGATTGAGTACTAGGAATCAAAATTCCTTTGACCTTTACCTAGATAAATTGACGTGTTGTGGAATGCATATTTTATATTCCCCATGTCTATGTATTTATCGCCGCCAGTTAGACCTATGGAATCCAGTTATGGGAACAACATCGAAATCTAACATTGCTATCATCGAGAGATTTCAGTCAAAACCCTTAGACCAGGGCGCATCTGTAAAAATATTAGTACATTTGGATGTTGAGAGGTGACTCATATTTTTTTGCAGAAATTGCTTGAAAATAACTCATATAATAATATTTAATTTATCCTCCCACTCAAAAAGGTCCGGAAAATTGTTTAAATAATCACAATGTCAAAAAATGAAGGAAAAATTCGATTCTTTTCTTCGTTTTTTGATTATAACTTTATATATTAAAAGTATTCATTTCCGAGAAAAGTTGTAAAAAAAACAAGTATTCGCATTTTACGTTTTTTAACAATTTATGCTACACTTAGGACCTTCATATTTCACCCAGAGAAACTTTATAATACAAAAAACTGTAAATTTCATTAATATCGGTTTAATAGATTTTGCAAAATAAATTTTGCAATCCAGCTTTCGCAAAAAAATCATTTTTTCAACATGTTGCAGGACTGAAAATAGAGCAGACTGCAAGTTTAATTTTTTTTACATATAGACGAATACTGCACCTTTCATTTGCAATTTGCAAAAGTAAAATCGGTTAACTACCACGGCGCCAGGAATTTTTTTAAATAAACATTAATTTTTGGTGCTACGCGCAGGACAGCGGATACGTTTGCTCTGATTGGGCATTCCAATGACCTTTGATAATGATTGATAAATTTTAATTTTTAGTATATTTCGATATGAATAAATAAATAAATTTGTTTATTGCAAAATAAAAACACATACTCTGTCCTTTGAAATAACACTTTTTTAGCAAAAACTTTCTTTGTTCATATATTTTAACTTAGAGAATAAAAGTTTATTATTTTTAAACATATGCAATTGCTTAAACAATATTTCACAAACAATAATCAAATTAGTTTGATTTTTGTTGAATTAAAATATTAAAATACAACAAAATATAGAGCAAGAAAATAATATATTAGATAAAGATTGGAATAAATTTTATACATTAGGTAAAGATTGGAATTAATGTTTATTTAAAAAATTTCCTAACGCCGGTGGTAGTTAACCGATTTTAATTTTGCAAATTGCAAATGAAAGGTACAATATCTTTCTATATGTGAAACACATTTCAACTTGCTGTCTGCTTTATTTTCAGTCCTGCAACATTAAAAAAAATTAATTTTTTTTTGCGAAAGCTGGATTGCAAAATTTATTTTGCAAAATCTATTGAACCTATCTTAATGAAATTTAAAGCGTTGTTTTATTAAATTATAAAGTTATTCTTGGTAAAAGTTTTTTTCGTAATTATTGCTATTTTACAACAAGGGTGACAATGTTTAAAATTTTTTGACCAATCACATATTGTAGAAAATTTAATTATGCAACTTTTATGTCGTGCAACTTTTCTCGGAAGTGAATATTTTTAAAGTTATAATCAAAAAACGAAGAAAAAGATCGAATTTTTCCTTAATTTTTTGAGCTTTTTGAGTGGGAGGATAACTTAATTATTATTATATGAGTTAATTCCATGCAATTTATGCAAAAAATGTGTCACCTCTCAACGTCCATCTCAAAACAGATCCGCCCTGGACTACCTGCGCAATATGTAGATGCTCCTTGGTTCGTAACAAACCCAGACATTTATAATGATTTTTATAGAGATTATTATAGAGATGCCAACGGTTACTGCAGTTGCAGTGACCAAACAGCTTAGCACAAACTACCTAAGGCTACGGCTCCACGGGCGGGAAATTGACGCTAGCAGTAGCAGTAAAATGAACTTAAGGTTCCGCGGAACGGAATGGGAATAGCCGAACTGAACCGACTACGCACAAGTCCTGTAGTCGGTACAGTTCGGCTATCCCTATTCCGTTCCGCGGAACCTTAAATTCATTTTACTGCTACTGCTAGCGTCAATTTCCCGCCCGTGGAGCCGTAGCCTTAGACGCCTAGAGTAGAGCAATATCCAAACACACTGGCAATTAATCTGCTTGACAACAGTGAAGAAACCCGAAGGCCGAAAATAAGATCACCTTTGGATCTACCATTCTAACAGCAATTGTACATATAAAATTAATTTTAAATTGTGATAATTTTATTTTTTTTTAATATCAATGGAATAATTAAAAGTTATAAATTTTAATTCTTTTTAACATAAATGTTAGAATGTAACGGTGCATACATGGAGTGGATCATTGGACAAACTCTCTTTCACGACATTGTATGCTTATTGATATTGTATGATGTAAAAAATTGCAAAATAAACATTAAACAATACTTAAAGTTTCGATTTCCACTCCAGAAATCGTTGTCAAAAGAAGAAACTAAGAACAATAATTTGTTAACAAGGTGTGTACCACCGCCAAATTGTTATTGGCGCTATGTCACATCACTGTCAAGAAACAATTGTACTTGGGTTATGATAGTCTGTAAGAGCCAGCTATGGCTGGAACTGGAAAGATGAGGGTTGGTGTTTTCAATGCTTCGTGATACATGAAATTCTGATTATTTTGTATATTTTTGCATTAATTATCTGTGTTCTATGACTCTTTGGGGCAAATAAAGTTATATGTATTGGGTGTTGCATAATATGTGTAGTGTATGTGGAGATATGTGATTCACGTTTCTCTGTCCATTATTGGCATCTTTTTTTGTTCACATCTTCTTTAAATATTGGCAACCAAAGTCTGCTGGATTCTGCTGATAAATTCGCTACGCATTTTTATTTTTATTAGGATGAGGGCTACTTCTTTGATTTTTCTCTTTTTCATGTCTGTTTCCTTCATGATTATTGATTCATCTTTCTACTGTGTTCTATGTCTATGTTGATTGTCCCAGCCATATTTTTATGTCTGTGATTTGTCGAAATTTCTGTTTTTGATGTATATTTCATGTTGGTTAATGACACAGAAAAAGAGAGAGCGAGAGAGAGATAGCGAGAGAGTGAGAGAGAGAGAGAGAGAGAGAGAGAGAGAGAGAGAGAGAGAGAGAGAGAGAGAGAGAGAGATAGAGATAGAGATAGAGATAGAGATAGAGATAGAGATAGAGATAGAGAGAGAGAGAGAGAGAGAGAGAGAGAGAGAGAGAGAGAGAGAGAGAGAGAGAGAGAGAGAGAGAGAGAGAGAGAGAGAGAGAGAGAGAGAGAGAGAGAGAGAGAGATAGAGAGAGAGAGAAAAGAGAGAAGAAAGAGAGAGAGAGAGAGAGTAAGAGAGATGAATCGATCATTTTCGAAGCTTTAAGTCTTCTTCTGCCCATTCTACTGGAAGCTCATAGTCAGTCTTAGATCCGCACGATTCTATGAAAAACTGACTTTTTCAATGTTTTCCTATTTTAGTTTATCGGACGTTTACAAAATAAACTACATAAGAAACGCAAATAAAATCAATGTAACTATTTTACTTGCGAAAATCGAAGTTTATTTTATTTAAATATAATGGTTTGTTCCACAAAAACCTATTTTCGTATTTACTTTGTAAAATGCGAATAAAACTTCCTGCATCTTATTTTACTCACAATTTTTAACTTTCGAAAGAACCTTTTATAAACAGGGTTGGAGTAAGGAGTAAAGTCTGCTCACAATGAGATGGTGATATAAAATGCTCTTTTTTGTTTAAATTGATTTCATTTTGAAGTAAAAAATTATTAAATAATTGTTATCACGACTTAAGTATAGTCCAAGTGTTAACAATTTTTAGTGTTAAACAGGTGTTAACAATTGTTTTTTCTTCTAAAAATGAATTTTCGTTAGAACAAGTAATTTTGGCTCTATCATATAAGGATTTAATGATTCCCTTTTTAACGTTGATGTTGTGATTTGATTTGTAATTGAGATATCTGTTGGTGTGTGTTACAATTTCATAGGTCAAATTTATTTTTTATCGAACAAGACATCGTAAGTGTTCAAGATTTGCTTTTTGGAATGATATCAAATTCTGATTTTGATCGAATTACTTTTAGTTTACAAATAATTTATCAAAATTCATACCAAAAACAAAGAAATATACATTTAAATAAATTTAATATTCTTTTAGGGGAGTTCGGTCCTGGCAGGTATACTAGTTGGTGCGTATTTGTCAGCTCCAAACAAAATAGTTATTTAGATAGTAGCTAATGAGTAAAAAATTTTTATTTTCGCATATATAAGTGTATTATAGTGCGTTCAATTATTGTACGTAAGTACTCTTTAAAATTATATAAATCCAAGTTATTTCACTGGAATTTATTATTTATCAGAAGTCGGTTTGATACAAAAAACTCTAAACACGTTTATTCGTTATAGTCCTGTCGCCAGGGGGGGTACAACGGCCTTCTTAATTCAGATGGACTTACCCAAGTTTTTTTTATGTATTTTGGCCCGTAGAACACGAATTTTTTGGGTAACAGTTGATCCGGATGTCGATTAGATTGTTATAAACAAAGAAGTTGAGGAATTACATAACAGCGATTTCTCGCAAAACAAAACAATTTTTTGTATTTTTTGGGTCATTCTAACCAAAAAAATGTTCCTACAAGTTTTTTCGTAGGATGCATAGTTTTCGAGATAAACGCGGTTGAACTTTCAAAAAATCGAAAAATTGCAATTTTTGAAGCCGAATAATCTTTGAATAAAAATAAAATAGCAATTCTGCTTACCGCCTTTAAAAGTTTAAGTCAAATTTTATCTGTTTTGAATATTTGCATTGCTTAAAATTTATTTTTTGATTGTTAAAAAAAGCTATACACACATAGTGTTTCCCGTGCCTAATACATGCGTTTTAATGCATGCTACGTAGAAATAGCCCTGCTTGCACTTTTACCTCCTCTACCTACTCATTCGATTTTAAATGAGAAATCATTGAAAACATCACTCAAGCACTAGGTGTTTATAGCTTTGTTTTAACAATAAAATAATAAATTTTTAGCAATACAAATAATTAAAACCGATATAATTTGACTTGAACTTTCAAATGCGGTAAGCAGAATTGCTATTTTATTTTTTAATCAAAAGTTATTCGGGTTCTAAAATTGCAATTTTTCGATTTTTTGAAAGTTCAACCGCGTTTATCTCGAAAACTATGCATCCTACAAAAAAATTTGTAGGAACATTTTTTGGTTAGAATGGCCCAAAAAATACAAAAAAAATGTTTTCTTTTGCAAGAAATCGCTGTTATGTGATTCCTCAACTTCTTGGTTTATAACAATCTTATCGACATCCGGATCAACTGTTACCCAAAAAATTCGTGTTCTACAGGTCAAAATACATAAAAAAAACTTGGGTAAGTCCATCTGAATACAGGAGGCCCTTGTACCCCCCCTGGCGACAGGACTATTATCTATAACGACATGATAAAATCACCTGTTGTAAGACAGGTCCGTATTTCAGGATTTACTTAGTTTTGAATAATAAATAAAATATGTCAAATCCGACTGCCGGGACTTCTGACTACAGGAGCGCCCAAATGGAAAACACTACTAAAACTTATTCTACTGCTTTGATTGAACCACAATTTCCAACAAAAGAACAAGCCATTGTATTCCCATCCATTGAAAACCTAAACTTCAAGATTATCTGATTTCACTAGGAAAGTTGATCGAGCCCAAAAATATCCTATTTTCCTCAAGGCTTTCTAACAACAGAGTGTGTATGTACCTTGCAAACAAAAATGTTGTTGAAAATTTCATGAATAATTATGGAGGATCCATAGAAATTTAATAACCAAAAAGTCCAAGCACGCAAACTAATCACTCATCACAAAGGCTAATTCTGTCAAACGCTTGTCCCTCCATACCGCATGCTGTATTAATTCAAGAAATTGAAAAATTGGGCCTTCAACCCATGTCTCCCATGTCATTTCTCAAGATAAGCGCCGGTTTGCCGGAATTCAACCACATTTATAGTTTTAGACGACAAATCTTTATCACACCACCGCTTGCCCCAATACCTGAATCCATATTAATGAATTATGATAACACCAACTATAGAATTTATTTTGCACAAGATTCCTTGATCTGTTTTTCATGTAAAAGGCCAGGCCACACTGCAGCAAATTGCAAAACAATCCAAGAATCAGTTTCTGAAAATTATAACCAAAACCCCCACTCCCAATCATCTTCGCAACCCATACCTTCCGAAATACTTTCAACCAACCCCTCAAAAACTCCAACCTCACAACCAATTATCAATATAGATACAACCCAGTCCACACAAAATAGCTCAAAACGCAGTTTGGATGACATTGTTACACCTCCTCTAGCGCAAGATGCTAATTCAGAAAACGAAAGTCTTGAACATTTGTTAAACCTAATGTTGCTCCAGCTAAAAAACCAAAGAAAAGTAAGGGAAAGACTCCAACTCACGTACTCATGGAACCGACCAAGGCATTCATCTCAGAGCAAAACCCTTCATTTGTTCTTGATTTTGATCAAATATCCGATCTATTTGAAAATGTTTATGGTGCACAGTACCCAGTCAGCATCATAAAAAACTACACTAGCGAATTTGAAGCTTTAGTGAAAATGCTAACAGCAATATACCAGTATTTCAAACAAAGATCGATTAAAGCTAGATGTACAAAAATTAGAAAGAAACTATTGAAGCATTTACAGATGGCTTACTCGGATACTGAGGCATCAGAGACTGAAAGTGAGTTTTCTCAAGAATACAGTCATGAACTTCTGTGACAATCCCAAATTTCAGTTTTATTTATTATAAATGGGCTTCTCATCAATTTTGCAGTGGAACATTAACGGTTTCTATAATAACCTTCCAATGCTCCAAATAATTCTGTCCAGACACAATCCAGATATAATTTGTCTTCAGGAGACTAATTTCAAAAATGAAAACATACAAGCTTTAAAAAAATTTAAAAATTACTGCAAAAACAGAACTAACCAAGATAAAGCCAGTGGTGGAGTAGCTATCTTTGTAAAAAAGTCAATTGAAACTACAGTAGTTCCTCTCCAAACTAATCTAGAAGCAATTTGCATTAAAGTTAACTCGAGTCCAAATATCTACGTTTGTAACTTATACTTACCTTCATCAACGCAAGTAGACTCAGAAGCATTAACTGAACTCTTACAACAAATTCCCCAACCCAGGCTTATTTTGGGCGATTTTAATGCTCACAACTTTTCATGGGGCTCTTCTACTATAAATACCAGAGGAAGATTGCTGGAAGAGATATTTGAACAGTCCAACCTTTCAGTCTTAAACGACGGCAGACCCACTAGATTTAATATACAGAACGGTGAATCTTCATGTATAGACCTTACGATATGCGAACCAGGTCTGACCCCACAGCTCACCTGGGATAGGCTGGATTTCTTGTATAACAGTGATCACTACCCAATTTTTATTCATAACAACAAAAACCAACGTGGACGGACATTTATCCCAAAATGGAATTTAAAAAAACCTAACTGGAATCTTTTTTCAAATTTAGTCGAAAGCAGTATGACCACATTTAAAAGCACCTCAAACATAGACGAGACCCTTAAGAACATTGTTACCATTATCACAGAAGCAGCAGAAAGAGCAATAGGAAAAACTTCATACATAAAACAACGCAACCCCGTCCCATGGTGGAACCATGAATGCAAAACAGCAGTTGAATCTAGCAAAAGAGCTTTTAACAAATACAAGCGCTACAAGACTCTCGAGAATAAAATTGAATATACAAAACAACGTGCAATAGCCAAGAAGACAACTAGAAATGCCAAACGCCAGTCATGGACTCAATATGTATCAACGTTAAATGCAAACACTCCCATGACTGAAGTATGGAACAAAGTCAGAAGAATATCTGGATTAAACAGCAATCAGAATATCAAAAGCCTCGAGAGAAATGGAAAGGCAGTTACTAGTAATACTGAGATTGCTAAAATCCTTGCTAACACATACAAAAACCGATCCAGTAATATTAATTATAAAAAATCTTTCATTAATTACAAACAACATGAAGAAAATAAGAAAATTAGCATTACTCCTAACACAGATGAACCGTTAAATTTACCCATTTCTCACTTAGAGTATACGGAAGCATTATCAAATATTAAAGAAACTAGCGCTGGCCCGGACGATATTCCTAGTATTTTTATTAAACACCTTCCAGCGAGCGCTCACAAACAACTTCTAGATCTGTTTAACATTATTTGGCTTCAACACAAATTTCCTGAAAAATGGCATGAATCCATAGTAATACCTATACAAAAACCTAATAGTATTAAGACAAGTCCCGAGTCATACAGACCGATATCTTTAACATGCGCCATGTGTAAGTTACTAGAAAAGATTATTAACAATAGACTAAGATGGCACTTGGAGAGACAAGATTTGATTATTCCAGAACAAAGTGGTTTTAGAGACCAAAGGTCAACTATAGATAATATCATAGATTTGGAGAGTGACATTTCTGAAGCATTCGCACTAGGGGGTAAATGTCTAGCGGTTTTCTTTGACATATCAAGAGCTTTCGATACAGCCTGGCACGACTATATAATAAAAAAATTACATAGTTGGAACATTCAAGGTCACAGCCTATTCTTTATTAAAAATTTCCTTCAAAATAGAACTTTCAGAGTTAGGACAAATAACATAACATCAGATATAATGTATCCAGAAAATGGTATCCCTCAAGGCTCGGTTATAAGTCCTACTCTCTTCATAGTGGCAATCAATGATATCCTCAAAAACCTAAAATCGCCTGTAAAGGCACGAGTCTACGCAGATGATCTTGTAGTTTTCTGCAAAGGTAAAAATATACAAAATATATTTCGTCATACACAGAACTTTATACAAGACTTAGAAATCTGGTCACAAAAAACAGGTTTCTGGTTTTCCGCTGAAAAAACTCGCTTCATCCTGTTTTCAAAGAGAAACGTCACAAATATCCCCAACCTAAGACTATGCGATGAAAACCTAAAGCGTGCAACGTCAATTAAGTTCTTGGGCATGACATTCGAAGAAACCCTAAGCTGGAAACTTCATATAACAAATCTGATGTTATCTTGTCACAAGCGACTAAATCTTCTAAAAACTCTGGCCAATAAAGAATGGGGTGCGGATCGCCAAACACTTTTAATGTTATACAGAACATTAATCAGATCAAAATTAGATTATGGGTCTACTGTGTATTCTACAGCGGCTAAGACGCTGCTGAAAAAGCTTGACAGTCTTCACAATCTCGCTTTACGTATAATATCTGGAGCTTTTCGCACAACACCAATCGAAAGTCTGTATTGTGAAGTTGGAGAACCCTCCTTAGAAGACAGAAGAGTTTATTTAAGTGTAGCATACGCCGCAAAAATCAGGTGTAACTCAAAAAACCCTACTATACAAAATTGTTTTACAGAAAAGTTCCCAAATCTCTTCATAAATAAACCAAGAACGGCCAAACCCTTCTACGCAAGAATTAGAAGCTACTTAAATCAAATAAACTATGCGTTCCCAGAATGCTTTCCTTCCAAACTGTCCTCAATTCCTCCATGGCAAATAAAGAACCCTCAGTGCCTAACACACCTCATTTCTTTCGATAAACATTCAACAAACCCACAGTTAATCAAATCCGCCTTCAATGATATACTCCGCAATTACAAGGAGTATACACAAGTATACACCGATGCATCTAAATCAAATGAAGGCACTGGTGCTGCAGTCATAACCCCAACATCAACAAATAAATACAAACTCCCTTCAGAGTACTCTATTTACTCTGCTGAATTATACGCTCTATACCAGGCCACCCTTGCTGTCAATGCGTCCAGTAATACCAAATATATCATAATTACTCACAGACTCTCTAAGTTCGGTACAGTCAATCCAATATGTCTACCCATCTAATCCTTTGGTCATCAAAATAAAACAAGAAGTTCATACCGCTCAACTGAATGGAAAAATTATCATATTCCTCTGGATACCATCCCATATTGGAATTCAAGGAAATGAAGAGGCAGACAACGCTGCAAAAGAAGCTGCAACTAGTGATAGTGCGGAGTGTACGGAAACATTTACGAGTGCGGATGTGAAAGCGGCGGTCAAACGTAAAGTGCGGTATATGTGGGAAGAAAAGTGGAAAGTGTCATCGGCCAAGCTACGCGAAATTAAAAAATCGATAAAACCCTGGCCAACATTACCAACAAGTCGGAGAGACCAGGTAATATTAACGCGACTCCGATTGGGTCATACGCGATTAACTAATAGTCATGTGTTTTCCTACAAACAAGAACCAAGATGTGACAACTGTGAAGAAAAGTTAACAATCAAACATTTATTGGAGAATTGCGCAGCATTAACGCCAAAGCGCATATTGTACAATATACCAAACAAACTGAGTGACATTTTAGGCCTACAGTGCAATATGTCAAATTTAAAGAGGTTCCTAAGTGCAATTAACATTTTATACAATATATAAAAACACAAATGTAATAAAAATTATTGTTCACCACTATTGTTTCGCTAATAGCCAATTTGGCTGATGCGATTTTTGTTAATAAAAAAAAAAATATTCTTTTAGAACAAAATAGTTTACATGCTTTTGATAACCTAAATAGAAATAATGACATATTAGCAACTGAAAATTTAGTATTGTCAAAATGTTTAAACTATGCTGTTACTCATCCATCTATTCCAAAATTAGACATAATTAGCTCAGTGGAAAAAATATCCCAGTGTTTACCAAATCATGAAAAAGAACAATATAGGGTACTATGTAAACTTAAATTGGAAAAATCTAAAAAAATTTAACAGAACATCAGCAAAGAGGAAATAAAAGCTTTAAAAACCTTAAAAAGTGACGACTCCATAACAATCCTACCAGCAGATAAAGGAAATGCAACTGTAATAATGGATAAAATACAATATGAGGACAAAATTACAGATCTAATTACAAATGGAACTTATACCAAATTAACGAAGGATCCAACGAAGACACTGGAAAACAAAATTTATAGAACTTTATTCAAATTTAAAAATGATCTAACGTAATATCAAAGAAAATTAATGACACCTCATTACAGTAAGACACCATTTTTTTAATGACATTATGACTGCTCTCTGCTCTTATTTCTGCTACTATTATAGTTGATCCCATTGCCGTAAGTATACCTAAATAAAAGAACTAATGCCTGGTTGCACCAAGAGATATTATTAAGACGTTTCTTAAGCTTAAATATATAGGCCAATCAAGTTAGGTTTTTACTAGACATAACGGAAAAGACGAGGTTTGACAGTTGAAATGTGTAGTATGAGATATTACAAAAATACTACCATCTTTGGATTCATCAATTTTTTAGTGGAACATTTTTTAAATAAACAATCAAAACGCCAAACTTAGTTTTTTATTCATAACTTAAAAACTTGTTTATTTAGAAATTTGACGTCCACAGGTAACTTTCTCAGAAAAAAAGATACATCGAATGAGATACTCTAAATAAAAATCGGTTAATAAACAAAAAAGTTATTGCAAAACGGATGACAAAATCACTGTTTTTGAATATAGTTAATAACAATTTTATTGTTTGTTAAAATACGTTTTAATATACCCAGAATTTAGGGCACTATGGTGTTTGAATGGTGTGCAAAAAATGGTCCAGATATGTTAAATAGTTTTCGTAAAATTGAATTTGTTTATAAAATTTTTTGAAAAACGATCTAATTTCTGAGGCTGGTCCAGTTAATATGGCTGAATGTATCTCAATAATCCGGGGCTCATTTCCTTCGTTAAGATCGTTAAGATGTATGCTAACAGTTTATGAAAAAAAAAAGTAAAAAAAATTACATATACGTACACAAAATTATTTGTTAATAAATAGCAGTTTTTAAGCTTAAAAACAATTACAATAATTGCGTAGAAATTAGATCAAATTAAATGGCAATAAAAAATACGGAAAGCTGGTTAAAATACACAACTTTCAAAAAAATTTTTTAGGTCCTACGACCCTTGGGGTCTGAGATAGCACCTTTTTTTGAAAAAATCACTGTTACGTTAATTAACAACACTAAAAGCTGAAATTAAACAATCTTTTATAAGAAAAGTCAAAGTTTTTAACAAAGTTTTTAGTAAGAAAAAATGTTAAAAATTGTTTAAATAGGAGTGTTATAAACACAGAGTATTTTGCGTTCCGACTAAAGTAAAAAATAGCGGGCGTAGTCGACTGACTTAATAGTGGGCGCGGTTGGCGACCGGCATGCGGCAGCAACTATTAAAATTACGTTATCCCGACCACAAAAATCCACTTTAAGGTGAATGACAAATTTTCGTCATTCCTTATGTTTTCGAGGTCTCTGAATCCGAATATGGAGTTGATTTTTTTCTAGAATTAGTGGAACATGTTCAAAAATCAAATTTTATGCAAAAATGCGAAAAATTAATTTTGATGATTTTTCAATTTTAACTCACTGTATTTTTGGTCGCTGTAAATATTTCCCTTTGAAAATTTTACTGTGTTATCTTTGAAGCATTTAGATAACAATGAGATTTGTCCAAAATGACTTAACACGTTAAAAGAGAAGTTGTTAATTTTTAAACATTTTGTCGTCAGATTTCGTTAGTTTCATGTTTACTTAAAAAAGTTAAGTGACAAACTTTTTAGTTTATAATTTTAATTAACACAAAAATAAAATATAATTTATGAAGAAGTTTTCCAAAAAAATTTAATTTAAAATATGCAATAGGAAAAATGTTATGTGACTGTATAGACGAGCGGCACACCCCAAAAAAGCTTATTTCTCGAGATACTGATAGTAATTTTGGTCATACTTTATATTTTTGATGGTGCTCAAAACTAAAATTAGGGTTGTTTTGAATTTTACGTGGGGGAATATCAAAATCGCAACTTTACCCTAAAAATAAAAAAAATCACGTTTTTTGAGTTTAATTTGCTACAACTCTGTTCCATTGTAATATTTTTTTCTGATATTTTTATAGTATATATTTCTCACCTTTCTGAAGACAATGGGACCTGCTTCAATATTTCTGTCTTGCCATAAAGAAAGTTATAAATTGTTTGAAGTAAAAGGTGCAGATTCTTGAATTGCAAAGTTTAATCGCAAAAGTTGATTAACAAAATTTGAAATTTAGCTGTTGAATTAATTTTATGTTAAAATCTAGAGTACAGAGAACAAAATGTTTTATAGAAAAAAAGTGGTGTAACTTTTAATTTTAAGAAAAACGTGATTTCATTTTTTTTATTTTTAGGGTAAAATTGCGATTTTGACAATGTTTCCCCATCTAAAATTCAAAATAAAACTCATTTTCGTTTTCAGCACCATAAAAAGTATAAAGTAAGACCAAAATTAGCCATTCACCACACCGTGGTTGATATCTCGAGAAATGAGCGTTTTTTTGGGAGGAGTACCTACCACGTACCACTCGTCTATAAGGTTGCGTAACTTTTTTTCTGTTGCATATTTTGACTTTGTGGCCTTTTTATTGTTATTTTTTAAATATATTTATTTAAAATATAATTTTGCTAAATAAATGTGCAACATAATAATTAGGGAGCGGATTTATATGCGATCAATTTTGATGAAATATGCGCATATATATGCAGTAAAAAATTACGAAATATGCGCAAAATATGCACAAAAATTAAAAAAAATGCGCATATCGAGAAACCACAAATTTTCTGTTCTATTCTATTCTAGGAAGTTCTTTTAAAGGGGGGGTGGCAATATTATTTATTATCTTTCAAATAATATCACTATTCTTTATATATGCAATTTATTCACATTTTTTACAAAAACTGATACCCCTAGTTACCTATTTAAAATAAAACAACAATATCACTATTACATCTTCGAATATAATTCACTACAATGTGTTTTTCCAAATTTTTTACGAGGAAACATTTTCTTTGATCAGATAAAATATTTTTATAACTAGAAAAACTCCATTCAACATCAACAGAAGTAATTTGGGTGTATAGGGCTTTTCATCGATTGTCATTTGTTTCGAGCTTCTGTCATGTGTTATATAATCTGTGTATAGTATTAATATACACGGATTATACTACATTTGACAGAAGCTCGAAACAGATGACTGTGAATGAAAAGCCCTATTTAAAATAACTTGCTAAAGCCGAAAATTCTGCACCAAAATCAATTTCAAAATTTCCATTAAAAATTTCGCATATTATGTCCTCCAAAGTTTTAAAGCCGTTTAAAGACGGGATCTGATCTAAAGCATGAATATTTTAATTTCCGTTAGAAACTCGTAAAACTATGGTTAAAGGTGTAAATTCTCTTAACAATAGGGGATTTACAAGAATCACCCGAATTATAGCTATTAAATTGGGATACAAATTGTACTAAATATAATAAAATTAATAAAATTCGGATTTCCCGGTAATCCATCCTTCATCATTTTAACATCCTACAATCAGTTTATAACGGCGTACTATAAGCACTATAAGTACTTTGTATAAAGTATTTTCTAAGAAAAAAATTAAAAGGCAGTGAATGCGCCGCCTCTCTTTAGGTAGTTCTCGAATTAATAGCGGGGAAATATTTTGTGTCGAATTAAAAAAATTTAATTTTTTTTGGACTTAAATGTTTTTAAATAGGCACAAAATATGCATGTTTCTTTAAAATATGCAAAATTTAGTAAAGTTCTCAAATATGCGAAATATGCATGTAATATGCATTTAGCATAAAATCCGCTCCCTAATAATAATATTCATAAAATTCAAGTTTCTACCAAAATATATAAATATAATATTAAGCTTCAAATCCGGTATACTGTCAATGCTAAAAATGGGCTGCAACGGTCTAGCGCTAGCGAATGATAGTCCGCGAATTTATTCTCATTCGGCTGCGCCCATCATTTTTTTTTACTTTAGTCGGAACGCAAAATATTTTTTTTTATAACAATACTGTTTAAACAATTTTTAACATTTTTTCTTGCAAAAAACTTTGTTAAAAACTTTGACTTTTCTTATAAAAGATTGGTTAATTTCAGATCTTAGTGTTGTTAATTAACGTAACAGTGATTTTTTCAAAAAAAGGGGCTATCTCAGACCCCAAGGGTCGTAGGACCTAAAATTTTTTTTTAGAAGTTGTGTATTTTAACCAGCTTTCAGTATTTTTATTGCCATTTAATTTGATCTAATTTCTACGAAATTATTGTAATTGTTTATAAGCTTAAAAACTGCTATTTATTAACAAATAATTTTGTGTAGTACATGTAATTTTTTTTACTTTTTTTTCATAGGGTATTAGTATACATCTTAACGAAGGAAATGAGTCCCTGATTATTAAGATATATTCAGCCATATTAACTGGACCAGCCTCAGAACTTAGCTCGTTTTTCAAAAAATTTTATAAACAAATTAAATTTTGCAAAAACTATTTAACAGATCTGGACCATTTTTTGCACACCATTCAAACACCATAATGCTCTCTAGTTTAGGTATATTTAAACATATTTTAATAAACAATAAAATTGTTATTAACAATATTCAAAAACAGTGATTTTGTCGTCCGTTTTGCAATAACTTTTGTGTTTATTAACCGATTTTAATTTGGTGTATCTCATTCGATGTATCTTTTTTTTCTGAAAAAGTTACCTGTGGACGTCAAATTTCTAAATAAACAAGTTTTTAAGTTATGAGCAAAAAACTAAGTTTGACGTTTTGATTGTTTATTTAAAAAATGTTCCACTAAAAAATTGATGAATCCCAAGATGGTAGCCTTTTTGTAATATCTCATACTACACATTTCAACTGTCAAACCTCGTCTTTTCAATTATGTCGAAAAACGGCTTATTTTTTACTAACTTGATTGGTCTAATATTATTATGTATCATTTTATCAATCAAAGATAGAGTAAAAATTTTAATTTTTTAATTATAACGCGGGCACATAAATTTGATACACCCTGTATATTGTAACTATTTAGTAGAAGGTAGCTTTTACGCAGTGGGTCTATCCTTAATGAGTTTTTCCCTGAAGACTTAAAGACATTTGTAAACAAAGTGAAGTGAAAATACAATTTATTTCAGATTATAATTTAAAAAGATTGTTTGTTACGGGAAAGGTACTTACTTACTTTCCGTGTCCGGAACACCAACAACTTTAAATTCTGTATTTCCAATGGTTGGCCACATAGATGGCCCTGTCATTTGCTATAATTAAGTCTTGTTCTGTGCAGGTCTCTCTCATCTCTGTGCATGATAGTAGATGCCGGCTGGTCTGAACCGCGCCACAGTCGCAGGTATCGTCCTCCTGGTATCCCCATTTTTTCAGGTTACTAGCACAACGTGAAACGCCGGTTCTTAGTCTGTTTAGCGCTTTCCAAGTCGGATACGGTAAATTGTGTCCAGCAGCCATTTCCTCCGAGGGAGGAAAATGTGTCGCAGTAGTTGACGCTTGCCATAGGTGTATTCGGCGCGTCTCTGGCGCTTCGGGGATGGATCTTGATGTTTTCAGGAAGCTTTTCCGAGATCTTAGTCTGCTTGGCTGAGTTTGGTGGTCATATAAGGGGTGTCTTCGGTCCGTCTCCTGCTTTTTCCGTTCTACCTCTGACGTGACCTTTCTCCTGATTGGTGGTGGAGCAATTCCAGCAATGGGGTATACCTCTTCGATAGGTGTCGGTTTCAGGCAACCCGATATTATACGGACCGTTTCATTTAGAGCCACGTCGACGTTCTTTGCGTGAGCAGAGTTTGCCCATACTGGTGCTCCAAACTCCGCGGCCGAAAAACATAATGCCAAGGCAGAAGTGCGGAGAGTGTGTGGTTGTGCTCCCCATTTTGTATTAGTTAGCTTGCGGATGATATTATTTCTGGCACTTACTTTCTTCTTAACATCTTGACAGTGGTATCGGTAAGACAGAGTTCTATCCAGACGGACGCCAAGGTATTTTGGCGTCTTGTTGTGTTCCAGCATCTGACCACGCCATTCCACCTCCAGCGACCTTCGGGCATGCTTGTTTCTCAGGTGGAAAGCACATACCTGGGTTTTTGTGGGATTGGGTTTCAGATGGTTTTTATCATAGTATAGAGCTAAGTCTCCCAGGGCATCTGTCAGCTTCACTTCGACTTCATTGAAGGTTCTTCCCTGAGCTGCCACCGCTGTATCATCAGCGTAAATAAATTGCCTTGTTTGTTGGTGTATGGGTTGGTCGTTGGTGTATATGTTGTATAGAAACGGCGCGAGGACACTTCCCTGTGGTAGCCCATTTTTTTGGTCCCTCCACCGACTGTTCTTGGACTGGAGCGTTACGTAGAAGCGTCTATTCTGGAGGAGACATTTCACTAACCTTGTTAGTCGGAAGTCCTTTGTAGTTTCGTAGAGTTTTGCGAGTAGCGAGTAACGGGAAAGGTAAGATCCACAGGTAGCTGTAATTATTAGTTTTTAGGAAAATAAAGGTAGAGAGATTTGGAATTTTATGTCTGTTTGTTTAAGCACAAGAATATTTGTATAATTTCCGGAAAGTGATTAGGATGAGTAGAAGTATTGTTTGAAAGAATGCCTGGTTTTTTCGAATGAAAAAGAGGAATGTGGAAAGAGAAATGTTTCTGATTGGCTTGGCAATTTGGAATGGGGAAAGGGAAGTTTGAATGTTGAGACAGTTTGAAAAAGAAAGATCATTGTGTGGCCGGCATCCGAGAAGGGCAGTCGAAAAGTTTTCGCGGATAGTTCAGAAGCAAGTACTAGTGGTTGTTTGTTAGTGGAGAGTAGCTGAAAAGTGGAACGAGAGACAAATCAAATCGAGAAGAAATACCTCTTTGATTCTGTAAAGTCCAAGAGAGTAAGTTACAAGAATTATCGTTATTAAAATTATTTGTGACACCAAGTAAAAAAGATACTTGGGTCTCAGGAGATTATTATTGAGAGAAAGAGAGGAGAGAGTTCTGGAGTTTATTGAACCAGTACTGGTCAAAAGCGGCCTGGCTTGTGTTTTGGAGAAATAGTTGCTGGTATGCTGCTGGATTGATGCTGAGAACGGAGAGGGCTTTGATTGGTAGCCTAACATAATCAACAAGGAAGAGCTGTTTGGGTTAAGAGGAGACATCGTTGTGTGTGTGAATCAAAAAGGTGAGTCAATAACTTATGTGGTAGATGTTCTTTATAATCAGAAGTTAAAAATTTTGCGTAAAAGCATATGAATTAAGATTCCAACATTTCAAAAATTTAATAGGAAGTATAAGTAGTTTTGCAAATACCTAAATTTGTTTGTTTAGCTTATTTTATTAATGGTATTAGGAACAAAGCGATAAATATTTGTTTGAATTAGATTAATTATATGGTAAAAGTTTCATTTGGACAATTATACCCACAGGATTTAATTGATGGATTTTCAGAGCATTGCTTTTGATAATAAAGGTATTTGTATGTGATTATTTATGATTTTTCTATTTATTTCCTTTTCCTATTTTATCCCAATAAGGATCAACTAAGAGTTACTGAAGCCACGAGGAAGGATAAGTATAACCTAAATAATTTAGTTAATTTTTTTGACAAAAAGACACCCTGAGATTTTTTCTTAAATTTTTTTGTACGATTTGCGTCAATTCAATAATTAATTAATAAATACTAATTAATATAAAATATGTAAATACTAATTAATATGTAAATATTTATGCTGGGGCCAAACTAGCGTCTAATGCCGATAATTATCTCATTATTTATATCTTTAATGCAAACAATGTGATAATTAATGACATTAGACGCTAGTGTGGCCCAGCATTAAAGTATAAGCTGAGCTGTGGTAAGCTGGAGCTGGAGATCTGTTGGTGCAACCAGGCACAAGGGCGTCATTAATGTTCAGTTCAGCGGAATGGTATTGTTCGATTTGTGAAATTATATAAACAAGTGATCGTTTCATAAAACAGGTAGATCTCTTGTTTATGGAATTTTACGCCTTATACAATAGTAGCCCGCTACTAATAGTAGCCTTATACAATAGTAGCCCGAAAGGGAAGTTTGAATGTTGAGACAGTTTGGAAAAGAAAGATCATTGTGTGGCCGGCATCCGAGAAGGGCAGTCGAAAAGTTTTCGCGGATAGTTCAGAAGCAAGTACTAGTGGTTGTTTGTTAGTGGAGAGTAGCTGAAAAGTGGAACGAGAGACAAATCAAATCGAGAAGAAATATCTCTTTGATTCTGTAAAGTCGAAGAGAGTAAGTTACAAGAATTATCGTTATTAAAATTATTTGTGACACCAAGTAAAAAAGATACTTGGGTCTCAGGAGATTATTATTGAGAGAAAGAGAGGAGAGAGTTCTGGAGTTTATTGAACCAGTACTGGTCAAAAGCGGCCTGGCTTGTGTTTTGGAGAAATAGTTGCTGGTATGCTGCTGGATTGATGCTGAGAACGGAGAGGGCTTTGATTGGTAGCCTAACATAATCAACAAGGAAGAGCTGTTTGGGTCAAGAGGAGACATCGTTGTGTGTGAATCAAAAAGGTCAATCAATAACTTATGTGATAGATGTTCTTTATAATCAGAAGTTAAAAATTTTGCGTAAAAGCATATGAATTAAGATTCCAACATTTCAAAAATTTAATAGGAAGTATAAGTAGTTTTGCAAATACCTAAATTTGTTTGTTTAGCTTATTTTATTAATGGTATTAGGAACAAAGCGATAAATATTTGTTCGAATTAGATTAATTATATGATAAAAGTTTCATTTGGACAATTATTCCCACAGGATTTAATTGATAGATTTTCAGAGCATTGCTTTTGATAATAAAGGTATTGGTATGTGATTATTTATGATTTTTCTATTTATTTCCTTTTCCTATTTTATCCCAATAAGGATCAACTAAGAGTTACTGAAGCCACGAGAAAGGATAAGTATAACCTAAGATAATTTAGTTAATTTTTTTTGACAAAAAGACACCCTGAGATTTCTTCTTAAATTTTTTTGTACGATTTGCGTCAATTCAGTAATTAATTAAATAAATACTAATTAATATAAAATATGTAAATACTAATTAATATGTAAATATTTATGCTGGGGCCAAACTAGCGTCTAATGCCGATAATTATCTCATTATTTATATCTCTAATGCAAATAATGTGATAATTAATGACATTAGACGCTAGTGTGGCCCAGCATTAAAGTATAAGCTGAGCTGTGGTAAGCTGGAGCTGGAGATCTGTTGGTGCAACCAGGCACAAGGGCCTCATTAATGTTCAGTTCAGCGGAATGATATTGTTCGATTGGTGAAATTATATAAACAAGTGATCGTTTCATAAAACAGGTAGATCCCTTGTTTATGGAATTTTACGCCTTATACAATAGTAGCCCGCTCAGCTGTATAGTAATAAGTCTCTAGTTCTCTGGTTAAACTATACTAAAGACTGGTTCTCCCTCTTATCAACAATAAATTTTATATATCATTTTTTCAGGTCATATCAATAGGTAGGTACTCTTTTTGTACACGATTACCTCTACATTAGCATTAACAAGTACTCCTCTCTTTTTACATTTCCCTGTTATTTCCATAACCCTTTACGCACATTAAAATCGTCGTATTTACATTGTAGATTATAGAGTTTAGATTTCTTGGAACTTTTTTTATAATGCAATTCAAGCACTCCGAGTTCGTCTTGAGTGATTTTACTTAATACCTTTTTCAATAGGAAATGGTTGAATGCTCGAATATATGAAATTTACGGAAATAAAAGGCAGATATCGAGCACTGAGTTTATTTAATCTTGCCCCAGTATACTTTCGCTATCTAGAGCATCTCCATGGGCATCTGAAATAAGCAAAGAAAACGCCATTCTAAAAGGAAGAAAAAGTTAGAAACTTCGACAAAAAATCGAAGATGGTGTGACAAAAAAGTACAATAACGTTTCTTATTTACTTCGTCAATAAAAAGAAGGTATTATCCTCGAATGTCATCTAATAAAATAGTTTGGTAAAATAAAATAGTTTAAGTTTTATTTTATTTGATGACATTCGAGAATAATACCTTCTTTTTATTGACGAAGTAAGTAAGAAACTTTATTGTACTTTTTGGCACACCATCTTCGATTTTTTGTCGAAGTTTCTAACTTTTTCTTCCTTTTACAATGGCATTTTCTTTGCTTATTTCAGATGCCCCTGAAGATGCTCTAGATAGCGAAAGTATACTTGGGCAAGATTAAATAAACTCAGTGCTCGATATCTGCCTTTTATTTCCGTAAATTTAATACCTTTTTATTCATTTCATGTTTTGGCTAAATTGTAAAGGTAGATAAAGATATTCTTAGTAGTCGATGGTATAAAGTTTTGTCTTCGCATACTACTTGCCATAATGTACATTTGTCCATTATTTTTGGAGGTTGTACCAAAACCGCAGTCATTCTCTTCCAGATCTTACTATGTTGTCAACACCGTAAATCTTTTTAAAGCTATACTTCATTAGGCGCGAGTGGGAAAATGTTGAGAGTGAATATTTATAAAAACGACAGTATGAAGTACGCGCACATTGACAGTCTGAAGTTGGTTGCTAAATCTTTCAAGTTACGTATGTATCAGTGCAAATAAAGTGTTGTTCTGAAGCTATTTTCTTGTGGCATTTTTGTAATTAAAAAGTTTTGATGGGAAATAAGCCACAATTTTACTAACAAAATAATTTTATTAACGTTTCGACGTTCAAATCGGATGCCGTTGTCAAAATACAAAAAATAATAATGAATTAAACAAAAATTGTTGCTTAGTTGTTGCTTAGTAAAAAATTTTTCTAATAATTTATTTAATCTGACTTATTTATATCGGCAATTCAGACATATATTATACGTTTTAAAGTAGAAGACTTTAAAATGATATTGCCAATATTTATGAGTTGCGTTCCTGGGACGATTTTACTGAAAGATAGTTCATTCGATTACATGAAATCAACCCCAACTCAAGAATATCCGTCACAACAAAAGTAAGACTAATTATATTATAGTTTGAGAGTGAACTAAAGTAAGACCTAATACTTACGATGTCGGGATAGCATCACGAGGTTTTTTCCTGGTTTTCCCTCGTGATTTCCTTGGAACCTCTAACGCGAGAATTTTACTGTCACCGTTGCATGTGGTTGTCTTTTTAAAGACAGATCACATGTTATGATTTTTTTTTGTGACGGATATTCTTGAGTTGGGGTTGATTTCATGTAATCGAATGAACTATCTTTCAGTAAAGTCGTCCCAGGAACGCAAGTAAATATTGGCAATATCATTTTAAAGTGTTCTACTTTAAAATGTATAATATATGTCTGAATTGCCGATATAAATGATTCATATTAAATAAATTATAAGAAGAATTTTTTACTAAGCAACAACATTTTTGTTTAGTTCATTAATATTTTTTGTATTTTGACAACTTCATCCGATTTGGACGTCGAAACGTTAATAAAATCTGTTTTTTTAGTAAAATTGAGGCTTATTTCTAATCAAAACTATTACAAATAAAATGTGAAAAGCATATTGGTGCTTTTAGTAAATATATATAGTATGGTATAACTAGATCCAAACCTAGACATCCAAAGTGAAAGTTATCATTCAACACCAAATTGTTCTATATGGTCCACATAATGTCCAGAAAAAAGTCACACCATTTTTAGCGTCGGGTTTGGGGAGCGAGAGGGGGGAGAAATCGGTAAATTCGTAGTTTTTTAAGTTTTTCGTCAATATTTCTAAAACTATGCGGTTTAGCATGAACAACCTTCTATACAAAAATGTTCTACATTAAATTTGAAACAAAAAAGGCCCCATGCATAATCCTTCTAAAATGAACGGTTCCAAGGTTACGGAGGTAGTAAATTATAATTGGTCCAAAAAAGGATTAACCCAGACATTAAAAGTAAAAGTTTTCCTTCAACACCAAATTGTTCTATATGGTCCAGATATTGTTCAGTAAAAAGTTACACTATTTTGAGCGTCCGGTTTGGGGGCAGATGGGGGAGAAATCGGTAAATTAGTAGTTCTTTTATGTTTTTCGTCAATATTTCTAAAAAATATACTTTAGCGTATACAATGTTCTATACAAAAATGTTCTACATCAAATTTAAAACAAAAAAGGTCCTATACATAATTGTTATAAAATCAACGGTTCCAGAGTAACGGAGGGTGAAATGTGGAGGTTTTCGATACTTTTTATATTTTTTGGGCAATTTATAATATTTTTACTGATTGAAAGAAATTTTCTTTAACAGGATTTGCTATTTCAGTGCCCGATGGTATGTTAGTGATAAGCCCTTGAAGAAACGTCAACCTCACCACCCAAAATCATCATCAATTGCCCAAAAAATATAAAAAGTATCGAAAACCTCCACATTTCACCCTTCGTAACTCTGGAACCGTTGATTTTATAACAATTATGGATAGGACCATTTTTGTTTTAAATTTTATGTAGAACGTTTTTTTATAGAACATTGTTTACGCTTAAACATAGTTTTAGAAATATTGACGAAGAACGTAAAGAAACTACTAATTTACCGACTTCTCCCCCATCTCCCCCCCAAACCGGACGCTCAAAATGGTGTAACTTTTTACTGAACAATATGTGGACCATATAGAACAATTTGGTGTTGGAGGAAAACTTTTATTTTAGATGTCTAGGTTAGGCCTTTTTTGGACCAATTATATTATACTACCTTCGTAACTTTGGAACCGTTCATTTTAGGAGGATTATGTATAGAGCCTTTTCAAATTTAATGTAGAACATTTTTGTATAGAAGGTTGTTCATGCTAAACCTCATAGTTTTAGAAATATTGACGAAAAACTTAAAAAACTACGAATTTACCGACTTCTCCCCCCTCTCCCCTCCAAACCCAACGCTCAAAAAGGTGTGACTTTTTGCTGAACATTATATGGACCATATAGAACAATTTGGTGTTGGAGGATAACTTTCACTTTGGATGTCTGGGTTATGTCATTTTTTGAATCAATTCTATCATACTAATATAATTTATTATAATTTTTGTGTCTTTAGATTTATCTTCGTCGGGAATAGGAATATAAGTATTAAAATATGATGAAAAGAAGTTAGGTATCAATTTTATTCCATTGTTACCTAATTACGGCCACATTACACTGACTTACACCGGTTGTTGCCCCAAACCGTAGTCAAGCAGTGTCGAGTGCGGTTATGCTTTGGCTGGGTGACCGCTTGGGAACACCTCATGTGGTTGCCTTGCATTACTTTTTTTTAATTTTTGGAATTAATAATCATCATTATTTTAAGATTTTTTTTTTTGGAAATTAGTAAATTAGCTTAATATTTAAATAAACTACAAATAAACTGTTTAAAATATATTTATTTCATTGAAATCATATAATAGAAGTATAACTTCTTACGTGCGTACATCGAACAAAGTACACACATTCTTTTTTATTTTATATTCCTTTACCCTATAGGTATATTTTGGATATAAATTGTATATTAAGGTTCTTGTAATAATCTAAAAATTTTATAATTATATAACGTTCACGTTCAATTTTAAGCGAGTCCGTCACTACATTCTTGAGGAACGAAATTTCTTTTTGCAGTACAGCGGAGTGACATCAGCCAAATTGTAAAATGGATATCACAGGAGTTTGATTACTTTGCCACCAGCACTGAAAGACGTTATATTTATTTATAGGTTAGGGTTAGGGTATCCTTACTCCGCTATTTCATTTCATTTAAAATACGAAGATTGTCCTACTTTCGTTGATTTCTTTGTAGAATATTGGTTTGAATTTATAGTGTATTTTATTCGTAAATTTATATTATATACAGGTTTTTTACGAAGATTACTCAATAGACCTATCTCTAAAATGGTTTATAATATAGCCTATTACGGTTAATTAATAAATATTAGTTTCATCTCTTTTTGTTACGCAATGTATTATGTTTCCCATATTTTTTGCGTTATTTTGCCGGTTATTAGCGCGTTTATCTCTGTATACTCTGTTTATTTATCAATCAACGCTATTACATACATTGAAATTATTAATAGTAAGCAAATTTTCTGAGGTTGAAAATTTGAAAATAAACAAAAAATAGATAGACAAAATCAATGCTAAACCGAAATTTTCTCCAAAACTATTAGCTTTGGAACACTAATACCAGAAATCACTCCACTTATTAGAAACTGGGCCTGCTACAAAACCTGCGTGGGCCCAGCACGAAGCGTTAATAACCGCTATGAATTCCAAGATTTTATTGGTTAGAACTACCCACGTGATATCTGTGTTCGTATTGGTCAAATGATTAAGAATGACAGAGCGGGATATTTAGATACCAATATTGTATGCAAAGTGTCGTTTCAAGAAAACAAGTCTGCTGACCGAGGATAACGGATAAATATTTCTTGTTTATCTTACAATTGACAATTTTTGTGATAGAAATAAAAGTGTGGTAGAAAATAAATATTGAAAAACAGTATTGATTAAAAAAACACTATTTATTCGTTTCTACTAGTCTGCTTTCTAGACTGTACCTAGTCTCATAAAATATTTCTTTTATCTCATAAAAAATATAAACAATTATTGTATAGTAATAATATTATTTTGATTTATTTTATTTGTTCAATACAAACACAGCAGCACTAGAATAGATCTTATAAATTAAATTATAAATGCATGAAAATTAAAAACAGATAATTTACATAAAAGTAAATATACTGGATATGGGGAAAAGTAATTTAGGGAAAATTTTATGTTATATTATATAATTATGATTTTCTTCGGCATTTTGTGAAATATAGGGCATGTTGTGTCTTGTGTCCTTTTAAAATGTCTGAAATTTCATATTTCATTTACATTTGGATTTTTAAACGTATGTACCTATCACTTATTAATATGTTGCTACGATTTTTGTTTCTTTGTGGAGAAAAACCGTTTCTGTGGTTCAATGTTTTTACATATTGAAACTTTTAAAACACTTCAATTTTTTTTATGCAAATTTTGATTAAATTTTTTGTTGCATATAGGTATATTTGACAAGACAATCTAAAAATTTCTGTCACTTAAATTATCTAAATCGGGTGTATGTATTTACAAGCATCGTCAAATCTTTATGATCTTTTTTATTGCAAATTAAATTGATGTTACTTAAATCCTTAAAGTCGTGGTTTCACTATCAAATAATTTGATCAAACAGTTTGAGCAAACTCAGGAAGTGACGCCACAACTGCAGTTTGTTCAAATTATAAAAATCTAGTGGTCACACTATCAGTTTAGTTTGATCAAATTTTGTATTGAGAGTTGTGGTAGTATGTACATATATCAAAACCCACAAGCATTCCAACACTTTAACGAATAATAAGCCCCAAACTCTCTCTCTCTCTATTGTAGAAGGGAGACAGTAACTAACCAAGAAGAAATCAAGTCCTGATTAGGAAAAATCTAGAAAACAAACAAGAGTAACTATTGGCTACAAAAGCTGCTGTACAAAAATCAGTGTGCACGCTAAAGAAAGCAAAGCAGGGAATGTTCAACGAAACAATTTTAAGGTGTAGCTAGGCCACGATTGATAAACATATGCAGGAGCTCACAGCTTAAATGATGCAGTCGCTACTCAATAAAGCTAGCTTGTGTCGGTGGCTCAATATTTATTAGAAAAAACTTACATAGTTAAAGTAGGTAAGTTAGTATGAGTCTTCTAAAATAGCATAAGCTATGTTTTGGGTTTCAAATATGCAATAATTAACACTCCCAGCGCCAGTGTATTCTTTTAGATACACACTGTCCTCAACACTGTGTACCGAAAAAGATACACATGGCTTGTTGTGTTCGATCTGTTGTGTCACCTAAAAGGACACACTTACTTAAGTTTTTATATGTAGAGAATAATGCTATGGCCTGCGACAATTTCCTGGTATAACTGGGTTTGGCCTTACGACATGAAAAGATAGGTTGTATGTAACTAGAAATTCGTATGAAAAATGTTGCCATGTATGGGCCAAAACAATTTGCTCCAACTCATTATGCAGGGAAAGATTCAAGGAAAATGAAGCATAGGGAGATGCTATACGCTGTACGGATGTACATCAAACGAACTTTTCAGAGCAGCCGTCTCCACAGTCCTAATAGCTATAATTCGTCCGCTACAACTTTTCCCATATGTCACGATTCATTTTCAAACAAATTAAGTCAAAACATAAAGTGTTTGTATTCTTTTCACACCTTTTTTTGCACTGATATATTATACATAACTTGAAAGATTTAGCAACTAACGCCATACTTCCTGTGTGCGCAGAATAATAAAAATTCACTACCAATCGCGCCCAAAGAAGTATACTTCAAAAATCTGTATAAACTTAATATGTCCCATTTTTGCCAAAGTGAGATTATTTGCTTGATATACTATTTCTTTAAGTTGGTAGAAATTGTTATGTTTATTATGAAGATAAAATCCTTAAAAATGAGAATGATAATATATAATATCGTGGGCATACTCCAAAAACTGACCAAGTCAAATATCATGGTTTCGAGATAACCGATGTTGAATATTCTGTAATTTTTTTTTGAATTTTTTTTTAATCATTTTAAAAGGATATGTATTTTTTCTTTCCAAGTATTAAATGGTTGAAGTTAGTGATTCTAAATAGCTCTAAAAATCGCAATAACCTTTTCGTTTTTAGAAAAAAAAATTTACTTGGTCACTTTTTGATGCAGAAATTTGCTCAAATTTAAATCGTGGTCACAAAAGGATGGTTATTGGTCAATAGTAAAACGCAAAGAAAATACTTCTAATTTTATTTATTTACAGTGTAAGGCTGAAGTTTCAAATAAAAACATTTACTTTATTTTTTAAATTGGAAAATATTAACAAAAATGTAAAAGTCTCTCTACTAGAATTAATCTGAATCCGAATAGGAGAAGTTGAACTAATCTTAATCCGAATCGGACAATACTGATGCCTCTGGAGCAACATATTTCCACTCTCTGATGGTATTGACTGGTACCCAAGGATAGAATTCAGAGGGAGTTGTTCCTGTCTTACACAATGTTAGAAGATCCTGCTTTTTAAGTTTGGAAATAGGAATTTCTTTGGAGTATAATAGTAGTTGAATCTTTTATAGGATTTATAACTCGTTTAGTATGTCCAACTACAATGAATATAAGAAACTCTGGATCACTATAGTTGTACTTAAATAATATATAATGTGGTGTATCTGCTTCATATCGCATACATTTAATTTCTAACCAATTAACACGATTTCAGTTTTCGTCAATGGTTCTATTTTTAAGAATATTAGCAGCTAGGGTATTTACATATACCAAGAAAATCATTTAATTCTTGTACATTATATGAAATCACTTTTTTTGTTTCGGCCCGTCTAAAAATGTGTAACCAACCACCGATCATGCATAGTACTGGAACATTATTTTTAGCATTTTTTATGGCAGTGTGCATGTAATCTACTTCCATGTAAGAATGCCTAGATTAAAAATAAATTATGCTGCACAATACTTAAATTGCTGTTTTATACGATAAAATGAAAGATATTAATATCTATTTTTCCAACACGTGATCGTTCAACAAATAAACATACAACGTATACGTAAAACTAAAACATCAAAAAGTGACCAAGTCATAATATCCAATTGTCGCAGTTCAATGTTGACATGAATAAATCTCAATCATATTTCATGCAAAAGTGACCAAGTCAACATGTTCATTTCTTCCTGTATATTGATACGCATACCCAGACATAGACATTTTATGTAATGTGTGTTGCGGGATCAAACCATATAATTTTGCCTTGGGCATTTTTTCAGGTATTCGGTTACTTCTTTCGAGTGGCTTGGTCACATAAACTAAAAATCGATAAAAATTGACTTGGTCAGTTTTTGCAGTATACCCACGATATGTCCGCTGTGGTACTTATTAGGTATAGCAGAACTTGATAATATACAGGGTTTAACAAAAATACAGGTCATAAATTAAATCACATATTCTGGGACCAAAAATAGTTCGAATGAACCTAACTTACCTTAGTACAAATATGCACATAAAAAAGTTACCTTTGAAGCTACAAAATGAAAATCTATTTTTTCGAATAAATATATCGAAAACTATTGGAGGTTTTTTATTGAAAATGGAAATGTGGCATTCTTATGTCAGGAATATCTTAAAGAAAAACTATAGTGAAATTTGTGCACCCCATAAAATTTTTATGTGGATTTTGTTCCCTTAATATCCCCCAAACTTTTGTTTACGTCTCAATTAAGTTATTATTTTGGTACCATTAGTTAAATTCAATATTACATATGTATTAAAACTTTTTTGCCTCTTAATATTTTTTCGATAAGGCAGTTTTTATCGAGTTGAGGCTTATTTTTCAATATGTTTACATAAAAATTTTATGGGGGTTTTGTTCTTTTAAACCCCCCAAATATTTGTGTACGTTCCAATTAAAATATTACTGCGGTACCATTAGTTAAACACAGTGTTTTTAAAACTTTTTTGCCTCTTTGTATTTTTTCGAAAAGGCACCTTTTATCGAGATGTGGCTTCTTTTTTAATACGGTTCAAAATATCCCTAAAAATGTAAATCATAAATAACTTTTCATATTATTACCAAGTCTCCATAATCGTACTTTAACACTTAACCATATACAAATATGTGGTGGATTTGACAAATATTCGAAATATCTCGATAAAAACAGACTTTTCGAAAAAGTATTAAGAGGCAAAAAAGTCTTAAATACATTGTGTTTAACTAATGGTACTACAATAATAATTTAATTGGAACGTATACAAAAGTTTAAGGGGGTTTAAAGGAACAGAACACCCATAAAATTTTTATGGGGTGTCCAAATTTCACTCTAATTTTTTCTTAAGATGCTACTGCCATAAGATTGCCACATGTCCATTTTCAATAAAAAAATCTCTAATAGTTTTCGATATATGTATTGGAAAAAATCAATTTTAATTTGGTAACTTCAAAGGGCTGTAACTTTTTTTATGTGCACATTTGTACTAAGGTAAGTTAGGTTCAATCGAATTATTTTTTGTCCCATAATATGTAACTTGATTTGTTATCTTGAAATATGAAATATGCCCATTTACTTTTTGTTTTTGTGTTGGCAAATCATAATGTATCCTGTATTTGTGTGTATTCTGAAGAAAATCATTGAAAAAAGTTATTCATTAAAAAATTATCTAATACCATTTAATAAAAATTTCGTTACACTGGTAATGTGGGAAGTTGAAAATAACATTGGCAACTCACTTTGAAAATCTCAAGAATTTAGAGGACCTTTCAAACTTTCAAAATGCTCTACTGAAAAATTAGGTTAGATAGTTATATTAACCTTTGCCTTAACACTACAAGAAACCAACACTATTTTAAACTTCTACCGTTCTTCCACCTCATTCCACCACCAAAAACGTCATTTTTTTGTTTTTATTTTTTTTTTTTAGGTGGGATGCAATCAATTTATAATTCACACTACATAGTGCGGCCGATATGTGAAACAATTGCACATTTAATGATACAAGCATATAATTTGGACCACATATACTACACATATAAAGGTTCAAATTTAGATATGAGGCCATCTCAGATTTTTGCCTTTTAAAAAAATGGCGGGCATTCAAAATGGCGACTATAAATATGTGTTTAATAGTACCATAACTTTTGAACGAAAGGTCCGATTTCAACCAAATTTGGTATATAGGTTCTTTTTTTGATTTACAAGATGGTTGTGGTGAACCAGAAGAATCGGTTTACCAGAAATTGTGTTTTTACTAGTTGTTTATGTAAAAATATGTTTTTTTTTTCAATTTTTTCCCTCTGTATATATTAATTTTTCAAAAAGGTAATATCGCAATTGAAAAAAACGTAAAAATATTTTGTAGAAAATATTTTGGAACTTTTTAGTTATGTTAATTACCATTTAATAAATGCATAACGTATCTTCACATGTACCCTATGTGTGGCCGATTCGTGGAAATATTATAAGAATTATTGTGCATTTAATGGTAGAAGCATATAATTTGGACCACATATACTACACACATCAAGGTTCAAATTTAGATATAAGGCCATCTCAGATTTTACCTTTTACAAAAATGGCGGGCATTCAAAATGGCGACTATACATACGTGACTAATAGCACGATAACTTTTGAACAAAAAGTCCGATTTCAACCGAATTTGATATATAGGTTATTTTTTTGATGTGTAAGACCAAGGTCTTGAACCGGAAGAATTGATTTATTAAAAGTTGTGTTTTTCCTGATTTTTATGTAAAAACATGTTGTTTTTTTACCGATTCTTTCACCCTGTATATATTAATTTTTTAAAAAGTTAATGACGGCGTTGAAAAGAGCGTAAAGAATTTTTTAGGAAATATTTTGAACTCTTTAGTTATGTTAATTACCAATTAATATATGCATAACGTATCTTCACATGTACCTATGAACCTATGTGCGGCAGATTCGTGCAAATCATATAAGAATTATTGTGCATTTAATGGTAAAAGCATATAATTTGGACCACACACACTACACATACAAAGATTCAAATTTAGTTAGATATGAGGCCATCTCAGATTTTGTCTTTTACAAAAATAGCGGGCATTCAAAATGAACCTGCCGCACATAGGTACATGTGAAGATACGTTATGCATTTAATAAATGGTAATTAACATAACTAAAAAGTTCAAAATCTTTTCTAAAAAATATTTTTACACTCTTTTCAATGACGGTATTACTTTTTTCTGAAAAATTAATATATACAGGGTGAAAGCGTTGAAAAAAAACAACATATTTTTATATAAAAAACAGTAAAACCACAACTTCTGGTAAACCGACCCTTCCGGTTCAAGACCTCGATCTTATTCATCAAAAAAGAGCCTTAATGCCAAATTTGGCTGAAATCGGACTTTTCGTTCAAAAGTTATCGTGCTATTAGTCACATATGTATAGTAGCCATTTTGAATGCTCGCCATTTTTGTAAAAGGCAAAATCTGAGATGGCCTCATATCTAAATTTGAACTTTTGTATGTGTAGTATATGTGGTCCAAATTATATGCTTCTGCCGTTAAATGCACAATAATTATTATAATATTTGTAAGAATCTGCCACACATAGGTACATGTGAAGATACGTTATGCATTTATTAAATGGTAATTAACATAACCAAAAAGTTCAAAATATTTCCTAAAACATATTCTTTCAATGGTGGTATTACCATTTTAAAAAATTAATATATACAGGGTGAAAAAATTGAAAATAAATTATTTACATAATATAAAATAGTTTTACATAAAAAACCAGGAAAAACACAACTTTTGGTAAACCGATTCTCCCAGTTCACGACATCGATCTTGTAAATCACAAAAAGAACCTATGTACCAAATTTGGTTGAAATCAGACTTTTAATTGAAAAGATATCGTGCTATTAGTCACATATGTATAGTCGTCCATTTTGAATGACCGCCATTTTTGTAAAAGGCAAAATCTGAGTTTATATTAGTAAATCATATCTGAATTTGAACCTTTATATGTGCGGTATATGTGGACCAAATTATATGCTTGTATCATTAAATGTGCAATTCTTATAATATTTGCACGAATCTGCCGCACTAACAGGTATATTTTAAAAAACAGGTCCATTTTTTGCAGATCAGTAGGCTGAGTGTGCATAACCTACAATAAATGCATTTTTTGGATAAGAAATTTTTTAAAGAAAAGATGGAATGACAATTTAGGAACAGAATGAAAGGCACCGTTGAAGAAAAAACAGGCAGTACTGACTATACAGGGTGTTTCATTAATAATTGTCCATATAGTAACTGGAGAAACCTTAGTACAAAATACGAAGGTTTAACCTAAATTACTTAAGGCTATGGGTACATAATTCGCAAATATTTTACGTGAATCCCTACTTTTTCTGTCTTTACACGGCAAATGACGTGTAGTAAAATTCACATTGGTATGGATATGTAAACATTACTAGAATGTCATTCTACTTGAAAATGTCATCATTAATTTAAAGAGATGGCTTTTGAATGTTCTTGGATAACTGTTATTTTTATAATTGCAAATTATTAATTCAGTTAATAAATGTGATAATTTTTTCACTAACTATGTATTCAGTGATTGTAATAATTTATTTGTAGGTACAACAAAAACTAATACTCAATCGAGAAAAGAGGAAAAGTGTTAAAGTGATTTTTTAATAATATATTGAAATGGAACGCTTACAATTTTGAACATCTTTAACAACAAAATACTTGGATCACAGAATATATATTATCCTGATGTATTCTCTGCTTGGATCTTCCACAAATAATACACAATAAATAACTTTTTATTAAGTTCACGTCTTAAATAAATTATTTATCAAATACACTATATATCAATAATATTTAATCAATAACTCAACATATTCCCGATGCAATGTCAAATATTTAAAATTGTCACTGATTGTCAGTGTCTGACTGACAATATATGCTGACAATATTATATTCGGCTGAGTGCGTTGTAAGACAAAGATAGATTTGGAAAATATTACCACGGCATTATGTTTATTTTTTTCAAATCCTGAAAAAACCAATAAATATTTTTGAAAAATTTAAACGCAGAATGAAAGACTAAATTATTACCGAGGGCCGAAAGTCCCTTAGAATAAATAAAAAGTTTATTTTGAATGAGATATTTGAAATTAAAAATCACACTAACTTTTCTCTTAGTTTTTCATCCCTGTAACTTATTAAAATAAACATTATAGAAGTTCTCAGGGACTTTCGGCCCTCGCTAATAACGTAATCTTTTATTCTGCGTTTAAATTTTTCAAAAATATTTATTAGTTTTCTCAGGATTTGAAAAAAATGAATCCCCATTTGAATAGCATTGCAGCCGGAAATACGTTCCGATCCTCTTAAATAAAATGTGGTTCCTTAATGAGTTACAGGCTGTTTTATCTAAAAATTTAAAAACTATTTTTGCTCAGCATTTTTAAACTATTCGACGTATCCTTTTCATACTTGGCAGAAAGTATAGGTACTATACAAACTACTAAATTCTGTTAAACAAACGTTTCTGTCTATTACCAGAGGCGTACGACCTAAAAATGGCACTAAATTAGTAATTCCTCCAGTGGCGTAGAATTTGAGAAGGGCCAACCATCCACTATCCCCTGTCGTACGCCTCTGGTAGTAGCTAGAAATGTTTGTTTATCATAATTTAGTAGAGTGTATAGTAGTCGCACTTTCTGCTAAGTATGAAAAGGATACGTCGAATAGTTTTAAAATTCTGAGCAAAAATAATTTTTAAATTTTTAGTTAAAACACCCTGTAACTCAGTAAGAAACCACATTTTATTTAAGTGTTTTAGGTTAATTCTTCATATTTTGTGCTAAAGTTTGTCCAGTTACTACATATATGGACAATTATTAATGAAACACCCTGTATAAACTTCAAAATCGATCAAATCAAGGTTTTTGTTGTATGTTATATATCTTTTAAAATAACTGAGTCCTTTAGGATATTAAAAAAGGGGAGAAACACGTTAAATTCCCCAAAATAATACACCCAAAAATCACCCACGTATGCAATTCACAACTTAATCTTATAATATCCATTAAACAATCCTGTTAAACAACTGCTATATTAAAGTACTGCCTATATAAAAGAAAAAGAAGAAGAAGAAGAAATTTTTTTGGAGCTGGCTGCAGGTCTATTTTTTTTGTAATTTGTGTATTTTATCAAAAACTATATTTTTATTTTTTTTTAGATTTATCCGTCAGGCGCGACCTTCAAAAAATCCAAAAACTGGATTTTATAGGGTTATTGGGGATTTTCCCCATTTTATAGACTTCAAAATCGATCAAATCAAGGTTTTTGTTGTAGGTTATATTATATCTTTTGAAATAACTGAGTCCTTTAGGATATTCAAAAAGTGGAGAAACACGTTAAATCCCCAAAAAAAAATACCCCCACAAATCACCCATGTATGCAATTCACAACTTAATCTTATTATATCCATTAAAGAAACCAAGTAAAAAAAATCTGTAACCCCAATAAATAATTAGGTGTTGTCAGGTACATAAAAGTTACCATGATGAATGATTAACGAACATCAATTACTAAGAATCAAATCGCCTCAATAAAATTTTCAACGTTCTACTTATGTCTGCCTGGCTTACACGCCGTATATCCGTGTCACGAAAAACACGGAAACAGGGGTGTTATTCCGGCAAAAAAAGTACCTGGGTGATTATGGTGATTAAATTACCATATTAAGTAGTCAGTCATAACGAGAGTGCAAGTCACGGCCAGTAAATTTGGCGGTCAGTTGTAGTAGCATGACATTTTCAATTATTTCCCTTTTTGCTGACGAAGTGACCCATTATTGATATTTCAAGAGTAAAAAATAAATTCTGAATAGGATACTACTGTAATAATAAGGCAACTTATTTCTATTTATTTGTGTAAGTAATTTTTAGTTTTAACTTCATCATAAACTTGGTATATGAAATGTATTAGGGCGTTTATTTGGCTATTTGTGGAATACTGCTACTGTGAGTTACTGTCTCGGGAATTCAAACCCAGAAATTACGCTATAGAGGATGAGACAGGTAATATGGTAAGCGATATGGATGCGGTTCTGGAGACTTGGAAGAAATACTGCACAGAACTCTATAAAGCTGAAACCTCTAACATTAATCATATAACAGCACTGCAAGTCTCAACAACAACCCTAGAACCAGATATTCTAAGGTCTGAAGTCGATGAAGCCATAAAACACCTTAACCTTAAAAGAAATAAATCAACTGGTTGCGATGACATCACGGCAGAACTTTTACATAACATGGGTGAACGTGGTATCCAATTAATATGGAAACTGTGCAATCATGTATGGAGAATCGGCAAATGGCCCAGTGATTGGTGTACCGCACTATTTACTCCCATTTATAAGAAGGGCGTAACCACAAAATGTAGTAACTACCGAACCATCTTACTAATTTCACACCCAAGTAAAATTCTGTTGAGAATTATCAAGTGTCGCATGCAGACATACCTGGATAGACAAATACGACAAGAACAGGCAGGCTTCGTGAAGGGTAAAGGCACAAGGGAGCAAATCCTTAATATGCGACAACTCATTGAGAAAGCACGAGAATTCAAAATTCCGATGATCATCTGCTTTGTGGATTATCAGAAGGCATTTGACTGCGTAGACTGGATAGTTTTGTGGAAAGTTCTACATGAGATGGGGGTTCCTGATCATCTGTCAGCTCTGGTGAAAAGCCTATATGAGAACAGTGAAACCAGAATAAGAATTGAAAACCATAAGTCCGATCCTTTTAAAATAGGTAGAGGAGTCCGACAAGGATGTATTCTATCTCCAAGTCTTTTTAATTTCTATGGGGAATATATAATGAGAAAAGCACTTGACAAATGGAATGGCGGTATTTCTATCGCACGAAAGAACATCTCAAATCTCAGATATGCAGATAATACAACATTAATAACTGCATCCGAAGAAGAAATGTCCAGCCTGCTGCAACTAGTGGAAGCCGAAAGCAATAGATGTGGTCTGAAGATCAATAAACAAAAAACAAAAATTATGATAGTAGATTATTCAAATTCACTTCAGACAACAGGAGCCTTAGACCAGTTTGAAGTGGTCAACGAGTTCAATTATCTAGGATCCTACATCAGTAATACAGGATCTTTTGAAACAGAAATACGTAGGAGAATAGGCATGGCCAAAAACGCTATGAGTCGATTATCGAAAATCTGGAAAGATTGCTTCTTGTCGAAGAACACCAAAATAAGATTAGTACGTGGCTTAATTTTTCCCATATTTAATTACGGATCCGAAACATGGACAATGAAATCGGACGACAGAAAAAGGATTGACTCCTTTGAAATGTGGTGCTGGAGAAGAATGCTTCTGATCTCATGGACGGAACACAGAACAAATCACTCAATCCTCCAAGAGCTTAGTATTCAGACTCGACTTTCCTCTATTTGCCTCTCCACCGTCTTAAAATTTTTCGGCCATATTGCAAGAAGAAGTGATGATAATCTTGAGCGACTTATAATTTCGGGAAACGTTGAAGGGCGCAGAAGTAGAGGTCGCTCACCTACTCGATGGATGGATCAAGTACAGAAAGCCAGTGGAAAACCATTCTCTGAATCCATGAGGGAAGCTCAGGACAGAAGCCGATGGAAAGAGATAGTTGCTCGTATTATAGGGCATCACGACACTCAGCAATAAGGAAACGACTGAGGAGGAGGAGGAATACTGCTGAGAATTCATACAAAAAGGTTGCAACAATCCTCTGAAAGAAGCTGGCGCAATAAGAAGAAGAACAAGGAATACTGGGAATATCACAAACGTATAGGCAAACTCATTTATTGTTGGGCTGAAAAGTTCGTAGGCTTACACAGAAATAATTTTTTTTGATAAAATTTGATTTTATTATTCAACATAGTTACCTTCGAGGGCGATACAATGATTATAGCGGTCATACAACTTTTCAATACTCTTTTTATAGTACAATTTGTCTTTAGCCTCAAAATGAGCCTCAGTTTCGGCGATTACGTCTTCATTGGTGCTAAATTTTTTTCCAGCGAGCATTCTCTTCTCAGCGAACAAGTGATAGTCGCTGGGAGCCATACCTGGTGAATACGGTGGCTGCGGAAGCAATTCGAAGCCCAATTCATGAAATTTTGTCATCGCTTTCATTGATTTGTGACACGGTGCGTTGTCTTGATGAAATGGCACGTTCTTTTTCTTCAAATGGGACCGTTTTTGTCCTTTAAACGCCCCAATAACGTAATGTAATTAGTCGTCGTTAATAGTTTTTCTCTTTTCAAGATAGTCGATGAATATTATACCATGCGCATCCCAAAATACTGATGCCATAACTTTGCCATCCTACTGTTGCGTCTTTCCACGCTTTGGAGACGGTTCATGGCGTGCACTCGGCAGACTGTCGTTTGGAGTCCGGTGTAAAATGATGTAGCCATGTTTCACCAGGTTTGAACCTACTGCTTCCCCTTAGTTGAGAATAGGATTACTTCAAAACAAAAACTGGGTATGCTAAAATCTTCTGATGTTCATTTTGTACCTTTTTCTTTGACAAAAGTTGGTTTTTTTTCTGAATTGTCTTTAATTAATTATGCTTCTAATAAATTAAAAAAAAAATCATTTGTCTACTTAATTCATCATAAAACATTAAAAATCATATTTATACTAAAATTCAACCGATATTACAAAAATTGAAATCAAAAATCTTATTGTCGGTATCAAAAACTTCAGCAATCAATAATGAGAAAAAAAAATTCGAAAGAAAGTGGTAATAAAATTAGACCATATTCTGTTAAAAATATCATGAAAATCTCCTAAACATAAAGAAAATTTGAGCTTAAAATTGCTGAGTAAATGATATTAAGTCTGGACGTCCATTAAAATAATTACATAAAACTATTAATGAGAAAAACCTACAATAGCAAAACAATTAATCTAAATTTTTGTTACTAGCTCAGTTCAGTTCGGTTCAGTTCAGTTCGGTTCGGTTCGGTTCGCGCGTGAATGGCCACTTTTACGTCACAAAAAAATAGTCTCTATTTCTCTAATTGAAATGCAGTCTTACATGACCTCATTCGAATTAGATAAGTATATTTGTATTATAGAAATTTAAAGTTATTTTATATATTATACCAATAATTATGTTACTTGAAGCAATACAAAGTATTCTTCTTAAATAGTACCTTTTTACTGTAGGTATTGTAACTTTTTGTACCGTGGGTACCAAAATTCTCTTCAATCATTCTATTTCATTCTTTAATCAATCATAATTCGTGATTCAGATACATCATTAGATAGTTATACCTCAAGCCTACCAACTCGTTACAGATATTTAGAAGTGATCAATAAATATAGTATGAGTAAATAGTGTTTTACCAAATCAACCCTCTCCTCACGGTAACCACCCCGTAACATATGGAGTTCTATTATCTGCGATGGCGATCCTGGCAGGATCGCCATCTAATATAACTGAATATGTACGTCAGTCTGGGAGCTAAGGGTGGTAGTACTTCAGGTTCTTTTCAATGTTAAGTAGTTAAGGGAGAATGAAACATCTTACCTCGACGAACACCAAGTTTATTCTGTCTTTTTATTATATTATTTTAAACAATCAAACTATGTTCTTGCAATCATCCACGGGTTGCTTATTCAGCACCCATGGCTCAATATTTAGAACACCTAATATTTATGAGGATCGGTACGTTTTTTCGGCTGCAATGCTATTCAAATGGGGATTCATTTTTTTCGAATCCTGAGAAAACTAATAAGTATTTTTAAAAAATTTAAACGCAGAATGAAAGATTGCGTTATTAGCGAGGGCCGAAAGTCTCTGAGAACTTCTACAATATTTATTTTAATAAGTTACAGGGGTGAAAAACTAAGAGAAAATTTAGTGTGATTTTTAATTTCAAATATATCATTCAAAATAAACTTTTTATTTATTCTAAGGGACTTTCGGCCCTCGGTAATAATTTAGTCTTTCATTCTGCGTTTAAATTTTTCAAAACTATTGATTTTTTCAGGATTCGAAAAAAATGAACACAATGCCGTGGTAATATTTTCCAAATCTATCTTTGTCATACAACGCACTCAGCCGAATATAATATTGTCAGCATATATTGTCAGTCAGACACTGACAATCAGTGACAATTTTAAATATTTGACATTGCATCGGGAATATGTTGAGTTATTGATTAAATATTACTGATATATAGTGTATTTGATAAATAATTGATTTAAGACGTGAACTTAATAAAAAGTTATTTATTGTGTATTATTTGTGCAAGATCCAAGCAGAGAATACATCAGGATAATATATTCTGTGATCCAAGTATTTTGTTGTTAAAGATGTTCAAAATTGTAAGCGTTCCATAACAATATATTATTAAAAAATCACTTTAACACTTTTCCTCTTTTCTCGATTGAGTATTAGTCTTTGTTGTACAAATAAATTATTACAATCACTGAATACATAGTTAGTGAAAAAATTATCACATTTATTAACTGAATTAATAATTTGAAATTATAAAAATAACAGTTATCCAAGAACATTCACAACCCATCTCTTTAAATTAATGATGACATTTTCAAGTATTCTCCTTTTCATGAACATTTTTCAGTGCGTCACAAATTATAGAAAAAAAGGTAAGTCCGTGATAATACACATTTATGACATTTATTCTAACGTGACATTTTAGTTAAATCTGACAGTTGTCAAATTTTATTTTCAATTTGGAATAAAACCAAATCAATTGTGTCTATTGCATTTATAAAATGGTATTTTCTTTCATTTGTATAGTCTTATAAATTGTACAGATTATATTGATAATATTATTATTTTATTTAATAAATAATTCTTTTTTGATTATGGCGCCATCTATCGACAACTAGAATAATCACCGAACTAGAATAATTACCAAAGTATTCAGAGACGTGCCTTTTTTTCTGTCACATACAATTTAATGCGTTAGAGAGAAATCGAAAAACTGTGACGCACTGAAAGATGATCATGAGAAAAAGAATAGAATGACATTCTAGTAATGTTTACATATCCATACTAGTGTGAATTTTACTACACGTAATTTGCCGTGTAAAGACAGAAAAAGTAGGGATACACGTAAAATATTTGCGAATTATGTACCCATAGCCTTAAATAAACAATGAAGGTAAATATTAGACGATATTACACAATCTTGACCCAGTTCAATATTGGACATTATTTAATATTAATTCATCTTCTGATACTTATAAAAATCTTAATCTCATAATCTTATTCCAGGACACTTTGTAATTCGCTTAAAGAGCTTCAAACACTTTTCAGAATCATCAATTTGTTGTTGTTTTTTTATCTATTGTGAGCTCTTGCGACACTCTCTTTGCACATAGCTTTCGCATACCCAAATATTCATGCACAATATATCCAACACGTTCCTTTGATATCTCTGGAGTCTCAGCTATCTCTAGACTTAGGCAAATATGCAAATAAAAATGTATGAAATATGCGCATAAATATGCAGTATTTTACCCAAAAATATGCAAGTTTATCTAGAAAATATGCATATATTAAAAAATATTTACAGCATTTCCAAAGATTTATGGTAAAATTGTAAAATACTGAATTTGAATATGTTTAATATATCACGAACACACATATATCACAATCTAAAGTTGCTGGGACTTTGCCAGAGTCTTATATCGCAATATGAAAAGGTTTTACCCAAATATTTGGCCAATTTGAATAATAGGCGGCGACAAGTCCTTTACCCTCTACGTAAACCATATCATGAATGCCACAATAGGCGGCAGCAAGTTTTTTACTTACTCTTACACCATCACCATAATATGATGAACACACATTATCACAATCGAAAGTTGCTGGCTTGGGAATTTTGGGAGTCTTATGTCGTCACAAATAAAGCTTAACCCGAATATTTGATGTAATAAACAATACATAAAAAGCTTTGTAAGATGCCAATTAAAATCTAATACAGTGTGGAAACAATGCAGTATGGTAATACTCTGGGCTGATTATCGGAGAATTGGCCATTTTTGGGAAAAGTTATTTACCAGCAATTTTATTACAGGTATGCAAAGTCCGCAGATAGTGTGCTACTTTTTTTATAAACAAAATGACGCTCGAAAATCGTGTTTTTTCAATTTTTGCTCTATAACTCCAAAGATTTTAACTTTACAATAAAAACACCCAAATAAAAATTCACCGTAATTAAATTCAGCATAGAGACATTGTTTTCCCGTTTTTCTTCGACGAAAATTTTCCTCGGAAAGTGTGGGTTTTTTCCAGCAAAATCTTTAATTTTCAACAATTTTAGGTAAGTAATTGTTTATCAATAATTCTTAAAAGCTCTTTTCGTATAGTTTATAATTCCAGGAGCTGATGGAAATTGAATGAACAGTTTAGCAGCAATTAAATTGTTAATTAAAAATTTACGGTCGCTATAATAACCAGAATAATTATGATGCGTAAGAATAACTACGATTTTTGTATAAACAGGCACTCATCATCCAGCCTCAAAAGTCCACTGCTGAACATAGGCCTCCTCCCCTCGTTTCCAACCCCATCTATCCTGCGCCGCCCTCATCCAGTTTTTATTTACCTTTCTTAAGTCGTCAGTCCATCTTGTAGGCGGTCGACCGACGCTTCTCTTGTCTTCTCTTGGCCTCCATTCCAATAACCTCTTCGTCCATCGCCCATCTGTCATTCTGGCTACGTGTCCTGCCCATCTCCACTTCAACCTGGCTATCCTCTCGATGACGTCAGTCACCTTTGTTCTTCTCCTGATTTCTTCGTTTCTGATTTTGTCTCGCAGAGTTATTCCTAACATTGACCGCTCCATTCTTCTCTGCGTGACTCTTAGTTTGGTAGCCGAGGCTTTAGTTAAGGTAAGTGTTTCTGATCCGTACGTCAAGACTGGGAGGACGCACTGATCGAATACCTTTCTCTTTAGACATGTGGGTAACTCACTTTTAAAAGTTTCTCTCAGTTTTCCAAATGCTGCCCACCCAAGACCGATTCTTCTCTTCAGCTCATGAGTCTGGTTATCCCTGCCAATCGTAATTTCATGTCCCCTAATGTACTTTACAGGATTGAAATTGGACTATTTAAGCGATATCAGGAATATTGTAAATTAGGTTGGAGAAAATGGAATCTCAAAGGTCAAAATCGGCATTCGTTAAAAAAATGCATTTTCTCGGCTTCCCATGGAGTAATTTTCTTCATTTTTTTTGTTCCCAAGTAACTCGAGCAGAGCCATCTAACTAATGCATTATTAAATGTCAAAGTTGCTTTTGTTTTGTTCTAATAAATTAATTTATTTAGATATACTTTTTTTTTAGATAAACTTAACACAAGTGTACCTTATAACGTTAATAATACAAATATTCTCATTTGAAAGCTGTATAATTATTTAAACAATATTTGTTTAAACACATAAACATTTTTGTTATAATAAATAAATTAATTTATTATGACAAAACAAAAGCAACTTTGACATTTAATAATGCGTTAGTTAGATGGCTCTACTCGAACTTACTTTACTTGGGAACAAAAAAAATGAAGAAAATTGCTCAATGGGATGCCGGAAAATGTTTTTTAACGTATACCGATTTTGAACTTTGAGATTCCATTTTCTCCAACCTAATTTTTGATTGGAATTTTGCTATTTTTGTATTTTAGTATTTTAAAGGTATGAAAATTGGTTTAAAGAAGGAGGACCAAAATAAAAAGTTGATGGTTTGAAAATTATGATCCTGTTGTTTAAATCTTTGCCGTACATGCCGGTCAACTTTGACCGGTTGTATCTCAGGAACCACTTATCTCAATTTTTGGGAGTGATGGAGGGTACCTTTTAATTTATTTATCCCGTCTATAAGTGGAAAGTTTGATGCGCCACTGGCGACGCATGTGCCACTAAAAAGTGACGGCACAGTGTTCATTCGTTTTCTTTTAGACTCTACTATTTAAGTTATAGGGTCTTATCGTGCCTAAAATTATTAGCAAATTTCTCCTATAGCGGCTCTTAGTTTACATAATATAATAGTAAATACCGACTTCTGCAGTTGATTCTACATTAGGGTGGAGCGCTGTTATATGGAGAAAAATGAAATATGAATTTTTACAAACGCGGGGTGCGGAATCGACGCTACTGTGGTAAAGGATTGGAAAAGTTAATTGTCATTTTTTTATATTGTGACTATAACATATGCCCCAACGTGAGTCAAATTTTGAAATTTGAAAAAAAATTTTTTTTTTGCATTTTACCTACGCGGGCTGTGGTATCAATTCGCTTCTAGGATATGAATCGAAAACTTCAATAACACTTATTTCTATTTTTATCAGAAAAACTGCCCCAGCGCTACTTAAATTGATCTATTTTGAATTTCGCGCCAACCCCCGACCTAACGCTGCAACCAAAGAGTTATAACCTGTCACAGGAGTCGACCTTCACTCTCCCACTCAATTTCAATTATAAGTTAGTAGAACATAAAACCAACTCTAGCACAACACACTAAACTGCAGAGATTACGGTGGGCAGGGCACGTGGTCCGCATGCATGAGAATAGAATCCCCAGAAAATTGCTGAATGCAAGAATGCAGGGAAGAAGACCGGTTGGAAGACCTAAAAAGAGATGGGAAGACGAGGTCGATGAGGATGCCAGGAACTTCCTGGGAACGCGTTCATGGAAAAGAACAGCGGTAAATCAAAATGATTGGAGAAGCTTATTGAAGGAGGCCAAGGCTCGATTTGGGCTGTAGTGCCATTGGATGGATGGATGGAGAACATAAAACAATATTGGCCAGAATTATTATAGTTTTCCACGATAAGTATATAACATTATTGAAACCTTATGAAGGCAGGAAGGACGAACGAATACGGTTACAAAGAGAAGCTATTAAAGTTTGGTGAGGATAGCAAGAAATTGTTTGATATTGTAACTTGCAAATGTTTAGAGTTCAGAGATTGCAACTATCCTAGAAACCGAAAGATTCCAATACCAGAACGAAATTTCTTAATCGACCAACGAATTGACCATAAAATAATGATTAATAGTTTAGATCGTGAAGCGGCCAAAAAAATTGAGATGGATTTACATAGATTACACCAACAAGAGCAACGTGAAGAACAAATAGTCTTGCAAATAGGGGTGGAATCTATTCCTAGTACTTCTAAATTACCTACAACTTCAAAGATACGACCGCATGTTCAACAGCCAGATACATTAAACAAAAGCGGTGAAATTGAGGACTTCCAATCGCAATCGATTATTTCCACTTCTTCACTCACAATGACTGATGTCACATTTCCGGTTGTTGCCAGAACATTAGATCGTTATGGGGTTTCATATCGTGCTGGAATAGCAATCATTTCTGCAGCTTTCCACGACATTAGTCTTATTACTGAAAACGATTCATCACGGGTTATAGACAGAAATAGTGTTCGACGAGCTCGTTCTAACTAGTACTTTGTAACTCTATTCTGACATTTATTTTCTCGAAGTCTATCGATGTAAATCAAATAATGGCTGTTGGTTGTGATGGGACATTATTCGTTTATTGGAAATCAAGCTTCCACCTCCACCTCCACTCAAATGGATCATATGCCAACTACACGCCAATGAACTGACTGATCTTTTTCAACATCTAGATGGCACTAGAAGTGGACCAAAAGGTTTCACAGGCCCCATTGGCAAGGCAGTTACTAACTGTGAAGTATTACCCATTGTTCCGTTTGATGCAATTAAATATACGTTGCCCGATATTACCAAATCGACACAGGAATTAAGCACCGATTAACTATATCTACTACAAAATGTCAGTATATCAATAGTGGACATTGCGATGAAAATGTTGTGAAAAAAAATCCTGGTAAACTAGTTCACCCTAGATGGTTGACAATGGTTAATCGGATATTGAGATTATATGTCTCAAGCCAAACTCCGTCAGAAAACCTAATTATACTAAGCACATTTATTTTAACGGTCTATGCTCCTATGTGGTTCAGGATCAAGACTAGGCCAGTTTGTATTTTTGGTGCCAAACATTTATATGATACGATAAAACTGTCGCGCTATTTACCAAACCACTTGAAGAATGTTATTGTCCCAGTCATACAGAGAAATGCATTCTTTGGACATTCAGAGAATCTACTACTAGGAATGTTAGCCGACAACAGACAGTGCGTCAGAGAAGTTGCACTCGCAGAATATTAAAGATCAGAGAGACATCATACATAGGAGCCTTACACATTTTCCAAGTACCTACTTTAAATATGTATGCTGATGATTACATCGATATAATAGATTGAAAAATCAAGACAGAACCTCCACTTACGAAGAATTTAAGTACCGAAAGAATATCTCAGGCCATTATAGGCCATCACGGAAAAATTCCGTGTCACACACAATCCTCTGAAAGGTGTGTCAAATTAGTTACAGAAGTAAGTGCTGCCCTCTGTGGGTCACAGAGGAGAGACGAATTCATTAAGAATAAGCTCAAATCATGCCTTTTGATGCCTAAATGTCATACTAAGAAAGACTATCGTTCACAATGTTATATTGACTATTTTTCTTTTTTTTTCTTCATATTTTAGTGCTAATAAAGCTTAAATAAAATAAATAAAACATTATCGTTGACTCTAGTTGACTCTATCGAATTTTTTTTAGAAATTTTTTTTTACAAAATTCCAAAATTTTAATCATCGTGGGGCACTTTTCAGACTGAAAATACTAAAAAATGTCATTTAAGTTTTTATTCGAAAATGAAAGACGCATCAATTCCGCACCCCGCGAAAATGAAATTCGAAAAAATAAATTTGCGCTCCACCCTATTCTACATACAAGGCAAGATTGAGGGTAAGAGTGGCCCTGGATGTAAATGTATATCCTGGCTGGCCAATTTTGGGAGGTGGACTGGTCTAATTAGAGCTACTGTGAATAGAATAGGGTGGTCAGTTGGGTCGCCAACATCTATAGAAGATAGGAACCTATAGAAAAAGAGGATTTTGCGATTTATTTTTAACAAAATAAACGCAAAGCGGACAAAAACGTTAACCAAATAGTAGTTGGCATCAGCTCTTTAACATTTGCTGATTTTTTGTTTTATAACCAATATCCTGTCTTCTATTTTTTAATTTTTTCTTTTGATTTTGTAGGACTAATACTTTAGTTTGTTGTTTTCTGATTGTGAAATAACCATTTTATTGGTAAATGTATTTATTATGCTCTAAGGGTTCTGTTAAATGTGATAAAAATCCAAAAATTGCTTTTCTATTATATTAGGCAAGTTTTAAAGGCCAATAAAGTTATACAGCAATGAGTGTATGGATGTTGTTTTTTCTTTTTCCTCAGTTGAATAACCGCATCTAAAAACTTAAACAGCTCATTTTATATTCATTGAATCTGTAATCACGTTTTGTATTTAAATTCTGCGCTTGTACATTCAGATCGTTACTGTTTAAAATTATTTCTTGTTTTACAAAGAAAATGCTTTTGATGTTAAGAAATTTTATCAAATGGAACATACGAGTTTATGTGCTTTTGTTCTTTCGAGTTGTAACTTTACGCTTTACAACATCTTTTAGTGTAATTGAAATTACTTGAAATTTTGAAGTTTACTCTGTGTGACTCATAAAATATAATAGTTTGATGTATAAACAAGTGTTTAAAATGTATTTCATGTAGTCCGCACCGTATACAATTAGATTAGAAAATTTTGACTTATGTATCTGTATTATGTCTAAAATATACATAGTTTCAAAAGTTATGCATCATCTAAAATCATGCTCATTTTCAAAGTTGATTTTTTCATGAACCGATTAACTGATGACGCTAATTTCTTTTATTACTTTAGATTTCTCTTTGGTATTTATACAATTACATAAACAAAGGTTTACTCAAACTTCTTTTTTGTATTTATATCGGATGGAGAAAAGAAATGATTTTCTTATGTGAAGTTTGAGACATCCTGTAGGGTACAAGTGTGAGTGTAGATCGAAATCGTATTGTAGTCTTATGTTTTATGAATATTTTGTTTTTTAAATGTTCCTGGTCCCTAATATCCTCAGAAACAAAGAAAATAGACGGTTTTATTCTTTAAAACCAGTACATGGAGGAAACAGTACAAAGGTTGCGATATTGTGTTGAAAGATCGCATTTGGAGTGGTTTATAGGTAGGGATAAAAAACCGGTTTACAGTACTTTACCAATATATCGTAGAGCTGTCAGAGTGCCGTTAATAAGAACTAAAGGTGATCTGTTTTAAAATTAGCTTGTCTTGCGGTATGACATTCAATAGCCAAGTCTATATTAAATTTCTCACCTTGAAAACGTCTTACCCTTATGCGCTCATCAGAGCCACCCAATCAAAACCTAGATTCATCACTGAAGCAGACCAATTTCCATTTGTCATTCCAGTTTGGGCGAGCTCTGCACAATTCTAACCGTCGGCGTCGAGCCGTATGCTGTAGTGTCAAAGGTAACACCAAAAGCGGACGGTAAACTCTCAGTCCCATTTCAACTAATATTTGATGAATTGTTCCTCTTGAGACGACCTTTCCTGTAGCCGCAGTCATCTCATCTCTTAGTTCACTCAAAAAAATTTAGTTCGTAATATGGATTAACAGTGATTACTGAATAGTGTTTCGTTGTCACAACAATTTAATTTGTTGTTTCAACGAACTTTTAGACATTGACGAATGTATTTGGTTATTGTCACAATGATTGAATAATAATTGTGAGTATAACTAGAGTACATTAATCAATAACACTCAATTTATTCAGCCAATAACTTAGTTTCGTATATTTAATAAATAATGTTCATTCTGGCAGCAACTCACGTTCTTGATTTCGTAGATGACAAGCAATTACCTTGGTTGATCGTGACAACGTACAGATTTCATTAAAACAATGTACAAATGTTGTTAATATAGAGTAATATATGATTATTGAATATATGAAAATTGATTGTTGTGACAACGAATGCATTAATCAATCTACTACTGCATTTAATACCGACAATCAATGCGGTCATTGTGACAATAATAGTAGTTGTTGAGACAATAAATGTTTTGCTTGACCATTTGAAAGTTAACGGCTTTTCCTTATCGTGATACCCCTAGTTTCTCTGTGTTACCGAAGTGCCGAATAATAATTGCATTTCGTTTTCAAGTGTAGTCCGTAGTAGAAGGAAGTTTTTGTGTGTCTATTATCGTTAAATTTCGGTCGAATTCTTTTTAAATGCATTCATTTTTTTCAAATCCTGAGAAAACTAATTATTATCTTTGAAAATTTAAATGCAAAATAAAATATTACAGTATTATCGAGCATCTGAAGTCCCTGAGAACCTCTATAATGATTATTTTAATAAGTCACAGGGGTGAAAAAGAGAAAATTTAGTATGATTTCTAATTTCAAATAGGCATACCATTTAACAGAAACTTTTTGTTTATTCTAAGGGACTTTCTGCCCTCGGTAATAATGTAATATTTTATCCTGCGTTTAAATTTTTCAAAAATACTTATTAGTTTTCTCAGAAGTCCAAAAAAAATGAAAGCGTTTAAAAAGAATTCGATCAAAATTTTGCACCTGCGCTCTTAAAAAGGATTAAAATGTTATACATTTTTGGAATCACTATTTCAAACGCTTTTAAATAAGCTGTCACATGACGTACTTTCCCATTAAAAAAAATCAAAGTTACGCCGCGCCTGTCACCTGAAGAGGGATCATGTAAAGTTCGAAACATTGATGTTATAATATACTTTGATTATTTTAAAAATCGACCTGTCCGAGCGTTTTGCTTATGTGCTAAAAATAAATAAGTTAATAAGGGGGCGGGGGAGTGTAACACTTATTCCAGTATACTGTATAAGTAAAATCATATGAAAAATCACACAGTGTAAAGTCCTTTAGGTTAAGGACAAAAAAGGGGGATTTAAAAAATTATTATTAATCAATTAATATCATACATTGGGCTATTGCATTCAGTAATTATTAATATAAAATACGTTCATAGTAGGAATGAACGAAACTGATTGTCAGAATGAATAGAGTTGATTGTAAGAAAAACCGTATTTATTGTGGGAATGAACGGAATTAATTGTAACAATAAACGGAAATAATTGTAGAAATAAACGAAATACGTTAGGAGAAATAACACTGTTATTGACACAACGAATAGTCTTCGTCGGTCAATTAACCACGTTGCTTCAATAAATAGTGTTCGTTGACTCAGTGAACAGAGTTCGTAATACTAATAAAGTGATATTATGGTATACATAATGAATGTTCATCCATTCAATAAACGTAATACATTGGCTCAACGAACGAAAGTAATGAATTGATGAACATCGTTTTGTTGTCCCAATAAAACCAAGAATTGGACAAATTTTAAGTATTGCGTTTGTTGTCTGAATTAACATTTTTATTGATATTACGTACCTTTTTCGTTGAGTGTTGATGTGCACTATCGGGTCAATTTTTGAGAGCAAGGAGTCTAAGATGGCGCAAATCACGGCCTTGTAATATTCTAGGATGTCCAGACCCTCCACGACGCCGATAAGTCTCATCATTGGACCAACTCCTCTAAACTATTAACACAGTTAATGGATTCTCTTCAACTCTTGGTGAAATTTTGCGTAAACCAAAACAAGCCCCCCTACTGGCCGAAGATAAATTTCCGAAGACCGCGAACTCTTAACATTTGGATTTTTTTGGTTAAATCAAAAACAATCCAAAATGATTAAAAAAAAATAAAAAAACTGCAGTTAAAGAAAAGATACTGATGTAAAAACTTTATCAAGTATATATTTTTGGATAAAACTTACAAAGAAATACTTTTGATCCAAATAAATAACCGTATACTGTTGGAGAAATAAATTCCCAACATTAATATTTAGTAAAACTATATTTTGTTTCAATATTTTATTTAGTGGTTTGCGCCTTGTGTACACTTCACAAAGATGTTTCTATGTTTTTATGTTCTATAATTCAAAGTGTACACAAAGGCGCAATATTCAAAAAAAAAGTTCGTTGCCAAGGTGTTGTTATATAGAATAATAAGATAATAAAAAACGGGAAAGTAGGGCGTGTGTCCGATCCCACACAAAAATTACTTTAATACCAAAAGTTTGTGTTATTGTAATAAAATATTAGTTGTGAAAAGTGTCTTTAGTTATTCCTAGCTTCAGAAGTGTAAAACCAGTGTAAAATTATTTCCTTGGTGTTGCAAAAATCCAACATCAAGTTTGATCCAGTCGAGCCGGAAATAAAAAGAAGCTAGGAATTACTCAATTTCCAGAAGGTAAGAAACACACCTAATAAAAAAAAAAAAGAAGAAATTATTGAACAAAAAAGAAATTATTAGAAAAGAAATTACAAAAAAGAAAAATCATTAAAAAATTAATTTTGTAAAACGTCAAGCTCATACAATAGCGCCATCTATGTAAAAGAGGGCGAACGACCGACGTCGAATGGTTATCAAGCGATCGAGAGAAATAATCGATGTTTTATGAAATCGATCATATATGAAGTGACAGAAAACTGACATTGACAGTGAATACAAAATTAAATAAATTGACTGTTTGTGTTTTGGTTTGTAAATAATCGTCAACATTTTTGTTATTTTGATATTTAAAATAGTTTTTTTTACCTTTTAAGTTTTAGGTAGATTCATATAAAAAAAAAAAATGCCCGCTAAAAAGGATATTGAAATGCTAAAAACTAAAAAATCTCAAGAAATTCAGTCTATTAAAACTATTACAAGGTTTGTTGAAAAACATTTGGACAAAGAAATTTCTGAATTAATAATTAATCAATTACAAACTAGGAAAGACTTACTAATAGAAAATTTTAATAAACTTCAAGATCTTCATTGTGAAATTTTATGTTGTGAACAGGGGTATGCAGATTCCATTGATAATATTAGAGAGGAATACTTTGACACATTAGCTAAAATTAATAGTCAACTCTCAAAAACAGTAATACAGAGCGTAAGTACTAATCCACAAGATGTAAATAATTCTTTTTATTCTTCAAATATTCCACGAATAGAAATTCCTTGTTATGACGGCAAAGATTTAACAAGTTATAGACCTTTTATAGATTTATTTCTAGCTGTTTTTGATAGAAATAAGTTACTGCAAAATGTTGAAAAACTTTTTCATTTAAAGAATCATTTGGAAGGAGAGGCAAGAAGCCTAATAAATGATCTACCTCTAACAAATGACTCTTATAATGATGCATTGAGAATGTTAGATAACCGTTATAACAATGAAACAATATTAATAAATTCTCACATTTATTCACTACTTGACATTCCCTCCATTCAAAAAGGAACTTCCACCGCCTTACGTGAGTTCATTAGTAAAGTGAGACAGCAGTTAGGTGCACTAAAAAACTTAAAGCAACCCGTAGAAAGTTGGGATATGATCCTTATTTGCATTTTAACTAAAAAACTAGATCACTATACTAATAGATCATTTCAAATTGATAGGGACAACTCAAAATTGCCAAATTTAAAAGATTTCTTATCTTATATTGAAAATAGGGCTACAGCTTTAGAAACTGTAACCACTCCAGATAAAAAATGTAGCACTAACAAAGAAAGGTATCAAAAAACTCACTTGGCTACAAGTAAAGTCAAATTAGAAACCAGGTGTAGCTTTTGTTCATCCTCAGGCCATAAAATTTATAATTGTTCCAGTTTCAAATCTGTTTCAGTAAATGATAGAGTGTCTTTTATAGACAGTCATAAGGCTTGTCGAATTTGTTTGAATAATCATCCTGGTAGGTGTAAAATGAGTTTCAGGTGTTCAGTTTGTCGAAAAGAACATAATTCTCTTCTGCATGTGGACAGACAAACTCCATTAGACAGCACTGGACAGGGTAACAGTGGTAATGCAGACGATAGGGTGACTACATTTGGTTCAATAAATGAAAACATTAATAATGTTCTGTTACCAACAGTGAAGGTAAAAATTAGAACAAAAAGGGGTGATTATATCACTGCCAGAGGTCTCCTGGATACAGGATCTCAAATATCATTAGTAACAAGTAGATTGGTAAGTAAATTAAACTTAAAAACATTTAATAATAATGTCAATATCTTAGGTATTTCTGAGAATATTACCAATGTGCAAAAGGCTGTAAATTTAAAAATTGAGTCATGTGTGTTTGATTATAGCACAAATATAAAATGTTCTGTGGTTGATAAAATTACTAGTGATATACCACAAACAAATTTCAATGTTTCAAATTTAAATATTCCTAAAAATATTAAATTGTCTGATGATGACTTCAATAAATCTGGCACAATTGATATATTGTTTGGGGCAAATATTTCATTTCATATTTTGCTCTCCGATAAAATACAAGTAGACCAGATTATATTACAAAATACTCTATTTGGGTTCATAGTTAGTGGTTCTGCTCCATCACTACAAATTTGTAATTTTTCTGCTTTTCATTTAAGCATGAAAAATAATTTAGAAAATATTGTTTCTCAATTTTGGGAAACCGAGAAGGTTCCAGAAATTTTTCCGGAATATTCGACAGAGCAGGAAGCTTGTGAGATTAATTTTGAAAATTCTTTGCAAGTAATAAATAATAAATACCAAGTTAAATTACCATTAAAACAAAATCTACCTGATTTGGATTTAGGAGATTCATTTTCTGTAGCATTAAAACGCTTTGAAAATCTAGAAAAAAGATTTAAAGTCAATCCTGAGCTGTACTCTCAATACAAAAGTTTTATTGATGAATATTTAGCTCTAAAGCATGCAAAAATAGTAAGTCTTAGTACATATGACTTAAATAGTGGTTCTTTATACTTCATGGCTCACCATCCAGTGATACGTGAAGACAAAAAAACAACAAAATTAAGAGTAGTCTTTGATGGCAGCATGAAATCAAAAAAGAAAAAATGCATCAATGATTATCTCTATAATGGTGCTGTAGTTCAAAATGAGCTCTTCGATATTCTTGTTCTTTTTAGAAAATATAATTACGTCCTTTTGACAGATATTAAACAAATGTATAGAATGGTTTTGGTACATCCAGACCATTGCCAGTTACAAAATATTTTGTGGCGAGAGAAAAATGGCAGTTTACAATGTATTCAACTTCAAACTGTAACATATGGTTTAAGAAGTTCTTCCTTTTTAGCTACCAGATGTTTGGTAGAATTAGCCCGAACTGAAGGTAAACGCTATCCTTTGGCTTCTAAAGCTCTTCTTAATAACACCTACGTTGATGATATTTTGTGTGGGTGTGACACAATCGAAGAAACGATAAAACTAAAAAATGAACTTATCTCGCTGCTCAAATTAAGGTCCTTCGAGTTGCACAAATGGTGCTCAAATAATTTACAAATTTTAAATGATATTCCTAAAAATAAACAAAATTTTGATGAAATTAACATCAGCAAAAACGATTTAACGGTAAAGACTCTGGGATTGACTTATGATACAAAAACAGATAATTTTAAATTTAGTTGTCCAAAAGTTGATATAAATGAATGTGTAACTAAAAGACAGATTCTCAGTTTTGTTTCCAAATTTTATGATCCTTTGGGATTAGTGGGCCCAGTTTTAGTAGCTGCTAAGGTAATTATGCAAAAACTTTGGTTAAGTAAGGTCAAATGGGATGCTATAATTTCCAGTGAGTTACTTGACACTTGGAAAAATTTTGTTGAAAGATTAATGAGCATGCCCACAGTGACTGTCCAAAGAAATTTAAACTTTACTGGTGCTCTTCATATTGAAATAGTTGGCTTTTGTGACTCCTCCTTGATTGCATATGGAGCTGTTATTTATGCGAGGACTATTTTTGAAAATAAAGTACATGTAAATTTGATTTGTTCCAAATCTAGGATTGTTCCTATAAACAAAAAACTAACTATGCCAAGACTTGAACTGAACAGTGCTTTGTTGCTTTCAAAACTATCTCACAAGGTTTTTGAACTGTTAAAAGATAAAGTCAGTAAGGTATTTTTATATTCAGATTCAAACATTGTCTTAGCTTGGATAAAATCCGAACCTTTGAAATTGAATCCCTATGTTGCCAATAGAATTATTAAAATTCAAGAAATGACATCCGAATTTAAATGGTTGTATATAAACACTAAGGAAAATCCAGCAGATTGTCTTTCTCGTGGACTTGAACCTCATGAAATTAATTCAAACAATCTTTGGTTTAATGGTCCTGAAATTCTTTCAAATATTGAATTCTTGCACTTTGAAATTCCATTTTCTACTCCAGACCATTTGCCTGAATATAAAGTTGTCACTTTAGCTAAGGTCAAACCAGAATCTTTCTTCATAAAATTCTCTAGCTTAACAAAACTTCAAAAAATAGTGGCTTATTGCCTACGATTTGTAAATAATATAAAAAATAAAAATAAAAAGATTACTGGAAGTTTAACAGTTGTAGAACTAGAAAATAGCCTTAAAACCATTATTAAGTATGAACAAAGTTTTCATTTTTCTGAGGAAATAAAATGTCTAACCAACAACACAGCAATTAAGTCTAATTTAAATTCTTTATATCCTTTCTTGGACTCTCAGGGACTGTTAAGAGTTGGTGGTAGACTGGAGAACTCAGATATTTCTTTTAATAAAAAACATCCTTTGATCGTTCCCAAAAACAATCATATCACTGATCTTTTGATTCACAGAGAGCACTTAAGACTTTTACATGCAGGTCCGAAACAAGTTTTAAGTTCATTAAATCAAAATTTTTGGATTATTAGTGCCACTAAAGAAATTAAAAGGATTTTGCACAAATGCGTAACCTGTTTTAAATGTAAGGCCAAGTGCAGTGAACAGTTAATGGGATCTCTTCCTGAACAAAGGGTACGTTCATCGAGGGTCTTTCAGAATGTTGGTATAGACTTCTGTGGTCCCTTCCAAATTAAACAGTCACGGATTAGAAAGTCTATAACGACAAAGGCATATATAGCATTGTTTGTTTGCTTTTCTGTGAAGGCAATTCATATGGAGTTACTCTCTGATCTAACAACAGATACTTTTTTAGCTTCATTAAAAAGATTCATTTCTAGAAGGGGTAAACCATCCAAGATCTTTTGTGACAATGGTGCCACATTCAAGGGAGCAAATAATCAACTTCAAAAACTTCTAAACGACAACATTAAGTTAAACAACTTTTGCCTTGATGATAAAATTGAATTTTGCTTCATCCCAAGTTATTCTCCAGTATTTGGGGGTCTATGGGAGGCCGGGGTGAAGAGTGCTAAATATCATATAAAAAGGGTGATGGGAAATAATATTTTAACATATGAGGAGTTTAATACTTTGATTACTCAAGTTGAAGGAATATTAAATTCAAGGCCTCTTATGGCAATTAATAATGATTCCTCTGACTTAGAATATTTGACCCCAGGTCATTTTCTAATAGGTGCTCCTTTGACAACTTTCCCTGAAACTAATTTAACTGAGATTCCTGAAAATAGATTAAAATTTTGGAGGTTGTGTGTTCAAATGCAGCAGCATTTTTGGCAAAGGTGGTACCAAGATTATCTAACACAACTTCAAAACAGACCTAAATGGAGAAAATCGTTGCCAAATTTACAAGAAGGCATGCTTGTGCTTGTAAAGGAGGACAATGTTTCTTCTTTTGGGTGGCCTATAGCAAGGATTAATAAAGTTATTCCTGGTAAAGACGGAAAGGTAAGAGTGGTGGAAGTAAAAACTAAAAAGGGAACATACTTACGTTCTGTCACAAAAATTGCTGTTCTTCCAATTAACGATGAACAAATTTAAATTATTTATTTTTTTTTTCAATTTATAATAATAAATAAAATTTAACTTTATAACTATTTCTATTTAAATTTAAAACTTTGTAAAAGTTTTATACTTATATAAGCAATAAATTCTTTAAAAAATGTGTAAAAAAAAGGGGTGGAATATATTGTTTTGGTATCAAAACCAAGGCCCCCCAGCATGTTGGAGAAATAAATTCCCAACATTAATATTTAGTAAAACTATATTTTGTTTCAATATTTTATTTAGTGGTTTGCGCCTTGTGTACACTTCACAAAGATGTTTCTATGTTTTTATGTTCTATAATTCAAAGTGTACACAAAGGCGCAATATTCAAAAAAAAAGTTCGTTGCCAAGGTGTTGTTATATAGAATAATAAGATAATAAAAAACGGGAAAGTAGGGCGTGTGTCCGATCCCACACAAAAATTACTTTAATACCAAAAGTTTGTGTTATTGTAATAAAATATTAGTTGTGAAAAGTTTCTTTAGTTATTCCTAGCTTCAGAAGTGTAAAACCAGTGTAAAATTATTTCCTTGGTGTTGCAAAAATCCAACATATACAAAGTGTTGCATTCTTTTGACAATCAGTATAATTCAATAGGAGATAAGCATTCGGTAACAAGGAATTATTCTCCTCAGTTATACCTAATCAATAAAAATTACTAATAAATGGAATGAATAATTCATCGGACTAATCTAAATATTAACTCCCAAAAAATAAATTATTCCCTTTTGAAGGGATTGCTTCATATTTGCCGATTTTATTTCAATTAATTAAATTACAATCATTGCTCAGTTATCTGGACAGTCGATTTTCCTCTGAAACTAAGAAACGGCCCTTCTTGATTGACGGATTGGAGAAGGCCGAGGAGAATTATTGATATATACGGTGTATAATAATAGATACATCATGATTCTTCTTATAAGTGGAACAATATGGCTAAACTATTCTCGGATTTTTTGGTAAATCCATTAACTGATATCACTTGAGCCTAATTCATTGTTTTGGTTTCTAGATGACATTTGACAAATGTACGGAATACGATATTTTATTCGCGCCAGCGTTTAGTCGTACGATGTTTTTAAAATATTATGTAGTTGTTAAACTCGGTTAGCTCAACTGAGACGCGTTTTGACAGATTCATAGTAGGAAAACTACAACACAAAAATTCCTATCTCACGCTATTAACAGCTCTAATAACAATAACTCTTTCAATAAAAAAGAATGATTGAAAATACTGGGATTGTATACTAAACTCATAATATTTTGTGGAATTTAATTCTTCAAAATATTTTTATTTTGTACAACAAATATGTAATTTTCTCATTTGTTATCGCTAAATTATATTATGGAGTAAATAAATAATTATTGATTGGCATAACATTTATGTTGTTTACGTTTGTTTACTCTTAACACTTTCTAGTTCGTGTGCTTGGTTTTATAGTAATTTACAGCCACGTCTAGTTTGTCAAAATGTAATATGTAATGACAAAATAATTACTAAAATTACTAGACAGTTGTGGATCAGATTAGCGAACCGACTATAATAAACAATATTGCAATTTTATGTTTCTCCTTCTAGAACTTATCGCGCTTGTGTAGCCTTTTGTTACAAAGGTAGCATATCTCACAAAATTATATTTTTTGAATTATTCATCTTTTTTCAAAAATTATACAAGAAAAAGTAGAATTTTGAAGATTGGTAACTCATTAATGAACTCAATGTTACTTGATATTTTCACAGTAATTAGTATAGGGAACAGCTCAATAAACAAAGTTCTCCTTAGATGCCAAAATATGCTTTTATCTTGAGGGTTGTAGACATTGAGACCCCTTCTCGGGGGTAGACATTTTTTTATCAAAATAACTTCAGGCAACATTAGAGCGCCTAATTTTAAGTAAAAAATGTTGTATAAACTTTTTTAAAACTTAATACTTTTTGAGTTATTCATGATTAAAAATTTGCCATTTTTATTGAAAAGTGATAATTCTGGGACGGTTTTTTGCTAATAACTTAAAAACTATGCATCAAAGGACAAAAAGTGTAAGAAAAATTTTTGTAGCTTACTAAAAAATAGGTGCATTCAACTTGAAATAACAGAAACATGATCGTTTTTACCGGTACATTGCTATAAATCCTTTTAAGGGCTTGGAGCACTGTTAAATGTCGATTGCATTCAAACTAAGCAAAATACGGTGCTAAAATATTGATTACTCATATATTTTAAGAAAAAATGAGCAGTATAATTTAATCGTGCATCCACGGGAATGCATGGTTTTTGACAAAACTAAGATCATTATAGAACGCACTTTTAAATTTTCTTAAAAATCTGCCTTTTTCTCCATGTAACTCCAAAATGATAAGAAATACGAAAAAATGATGCAGTACAAAAATATTGGATTTTTTTGACAAACATTTTAATTTTTTCTTTACTGTAGGATAAAAACTGTCAGTGATATCACTGTAGCATAAAACTGTCATTGATATCACTACTTGTTAGGTTGATAGCATGAATATCACCATTCTTGCGACCCTTTTAAAAAACCCAGTGATGTGGGAGAGAGGGGATATGACATAAGAGATGCTCTTGTGTTTATTAAATGGGACCACTTGATTCGACACTTTTGGGGAATCCAATATGGCGGCGGGCAGGTTTTTATGTTATACGTGGAATATATCTTATTAATTAATTATTAAAATTATTAATTATTTATATTTTTATATAATGTACTCTAATTTTATAATTATATACTTTATATAGAACAGAATATACTACCAAAGAGTTGTTCCGCCATATTGACTTCCCCATTTAGCCCGTGAAAGCGATCCCATCTACTTCACCTCATGTCACATCCCCTCCTTCCCACATCACTGCAAAAACCTTAAAAAAATAAAGATTTTGAATTGACGTGATTAATCTAATTTATAGTCCTTTAAATTTTCTTTAAAATAGTTTTTGAATGGATACGATATTTTTATAACGAACGGAGTTATTGTAAAAAAACCAAACAGCTATTTTTTTTTTCAATTTTGGAGCACATACAAATTTTGGAGCAGACGTGAATGAGATCTCGGTATACCTACTACTCTTGCTATTTTATCTTGCTTACTCATACCATCTCTCTCAAGATGGCGGTTACTATACCTTATCCTCTTTTTGATACTTATCACTTTTTTTAAATCCTTTAATAGTGGAAGCTCTTCTTTTTATATTAAATTTTTGCTTAATTTGGAAATTCTATTATTTCTTTGTACGTAATGTAAAAATTTTTATTTACAAAAAGAAATATTCACTACTCGTAATAAATAATCATAATAAACTAAAAAAAATCTCGTGCGTTTGATACCACGTAAGAACGTGTTAATACAAAATATAGCCAGAGAAAAAACATTATTTTAGTTTATTAGTTTTAACCATGCGACGTGATTATCAGATAAAAAGGCATGTAGTAAGAACCTATATTTGGTACAAATGTATTTCCTGTGCTTTATGGTTAACAAAGAAATATTATAGTTAAGCATTATATTGTAAATTTTTTCAAACGATGTGCTTTCCGATTATTTGTTTTAAATGCTTAGAAAATTTTAAAATAAAATATTAAATTTAGCAGGGTACTAAGAAGTATTCTCTATATGTCATTTTGCTCTGATGTTTCCTTTGTAGTCCATTTACTCACAGTTTTTGCTCCAAATTTTAAAGAACCGCTTGGATTGACATGAAATTTGGCATACACGTAGCTAACATGTCAAAGAAAAAATGTGATACATACAGTATGTCCCTGTAAGTTGGAACCATATGGAAAACTTTTTTATTATTAATTTGACGAAAAAAAGTTATTCTTTATAAAAATCTCTGCATGGTCTAAAACCTAATATTCAACCATCAAATGTCAAATTTTATGAATATTATACGAGGTATGTCGAAAAATATGAATTTCGCTCAAGAGTAAAGTAGCTTTATTTTTCACAATATTGAAAATTGTTATTATGAAAAGTTGTTAGGAAATAATAACTATATCTTCTTCTTCACGTGCCATCTCCGCGACGGAGGTTGGCAATCATCATGGCTATTCTGATCTTAGATGCTGCTGCTCTGAATAGTTCGGTTGATGTGCATCCGTACCATTCCCTCAAGTTACGCAACCACGAGATTCGTCTCCTACCTACACTTCTCTTGTCCTGGATTTTTCCCTGCAACTGAAGTATGTTGTATCTCTCCTTACGCATAACATGTCCCAGGTACTGCAGCTTTCGTGTCTTGATGGTTTCCAATATTTCCAGTCTTTTGTTGACTCTTCTCATGACTTCGTTGTTTGTTATATGCTCGGTCCATGATATCTTCAGGATTCTTCTATACACCCACAGTTCAAATACTTCCAACTTTCTGGTATTCGATGCGTCAAGTGTCGATGCTTCTATCCCGTAAAGCAGAGTCGAGAAAATATAGCACCTTGCCAGCCTAACTCTCAAGTCTAATTTCAGTTCTCTTGCACAAAGTACCTTTCTCATTTTATTGAAGTTTGTTCTTGCTTTCTCTATTCGAACTTTGATTTCTTTGGAATAATCGTTTGTGTGATTGTGATTAATTATTGTGCCAAGATAGTTGTAGTTTTCTACTTGTTCTAAAGTTTTACCTTTAATTGTCAGGCTTTCATCATTATTTTGGGTTTTTGATATCCTCATAAATTTAGTTTTCTTGATGTTTATCGATAATCCATATTCTTCTCCATACTCAACTATCTTGTTCATTAGCTTTTGGAGGTCTTTAGGGTTGTCTGCTATTACGATAGTTTCGTCCGCATATCTAATGTTGTTAATTGGCGTTCCATTTACATTTATTCCTGCTGTTTCTCCCTCAAGAGCTCTTTTCATAATTTCTTCAGAGTATGCATTGAATAGTAGTGGTGATAATACTCACCCCTGTCGCACTCCTCTTTTAATTTCGAACTCTTCTGATGTGTGTTCGTTAATCCGTATGTGTGCCTGCTGTTTATAATATAGATTTGTTATAATTAGAAGGTCATTGTATTGTAATTGTTTTGCTTTGAGGCCGTCCATTAGCTGTTTGTCGCGGACTTTATCGAAAGCCTTGTTGTAATCTATGAAACAGACGTACATATCCTGGTTCACGTCCAAGCATCTCTGGATTAGTACGTTGAATGCAAATAGTACGTTGAATCCAAAGAGAGCTTCAACGGGTACCTACGCCTCTACGGAATCCAAATTGGGTTTCTTCAATATCCATATCAAGTGTTTGGTAAATGCGTTTATGAATGATCTTTAAAAACATTTTAAGTGTGTGAGATATCAGGCTTATGGTGCGGTGGTCGGTGCATTCTCTAGCATTTTTCTTTTTTGGGAGACAAGTAAATGTTGAGGTCAACCATTCATTGGGTATGTCACCCGACAGATAAATTTGATTAAAGAGCTTTAAGAGGACATCTATGTATTCATTTTCTATTATTTTAAGGATATCAATAGGCAGTTGATCTGGCCTCGGGCTTTTTCCGTTACTGGTGTTTTTTAGTGCATACAATATTTCTTCTTTTGTAATTTCTATACTTGTTTCTCTGTTTTCGGAAGATATGTCTTGTAGGTTTCCTCTTTCGTCATCGAAATTTCTTCCATATATTCTTTCCATCGTTTTAGCTTTTCTTCAGTCGTTATAATAGTATTTCCATTTTTGTCTAAAAGAGTTGTGTTGTGGTTTATTTTTTGCAGCCCTGCCATTTCTTTAACCTTTTCATGCAGGTTGAATAGATCGTATTTGTTCTGAAGGTCTTCTATCTCTTTACATTTTTCCTCATAGTAAGTTTGTTTTGTCTCTCTTATCTTTTTTCTGATTTCATTGTTAATTATTTTGTAATTGTGATTGTCTTTGTTCTTGGCTTGTCTTCGTTGGTCCATCATACCGAGTATCTCGTCGGTCATCCAGTTGTCTCTCTTTCTTATCGGTTCTTTTAATATCTCTTTGCATGGAACAAGTAGGCAGTTTTTTAGTGTTTCCCATTGATGGTTTATCTCGTAGGTGTTAGTATCTAAATCAAAGTTTTCGTATATTTTCTGTTGAAGTTTGTTTTTATATCAACTTCTTTCAGTTTTCTAACATCTATATTTGGAGTTTTTTGGGGTTTTTTAATACGTTTAAGCTTAAGTGTGACATTAGCGATTAGTGGGTTATGATCTGATGTGACATCTGCTCCTGGATAAGTTTTAACGGATTTGATGGTCTTACGATATTACGATATCTCTCGATATTACTATATAACTATAGTATGCAATTACATCCTTCTAATAAAAAAAAATCGATAATTTTTCTTAAATTCTGGATAACCAACATTATTTTCATTTATTTCATTTATGATAACTCTTTTGTTATTAATTTTACGAAAAAACGTTAGTCTTTAGAAAATGTTCTGCATGGGCTAAAGCCTAAAATACAACCATCTTATATCAATTTTTATCAATTTTATACGAGGTATGTCAAAAATATGAATTTCGATCATGAGTAAATAAAAATACCTTTATTTTTCACAATATGGAAAATTCTGGTTATTAAAAGTTGTTTAAAACCTACATTCCAATATGTAATTACATCCTTCTAATTGAAATACTCTGAACTATAAAGGTACTTTACTCTTGATCTAAATTCATCTTCTTTGACATATCTCGTATAAATTTGATATAAGATAGTTGTATTTTATGTTATAGACCATGCAGAATTTTTTATAAAGAATAAGTTTTTTTCCTAAAATTAATAATACAAGAGTTATCATAATTGAAATAACTGAAAATAATGTTGGTTATTCACAATTTAACAAAAAATTTTATTTTTTTTTCAATTAGAAGGATGTAATTACATATTAGAATATAGTTCCCAATTCCAAACAATTCCAAATTTTTCATAATAATCATTTTCAATATTCTGAAAAATAAAGCTAGTTTACTCTTGAGCGGAATTCATATTTTTCGACGTACCTTGTAGAATATTCATAAAATTTGATATTTGATGGTTTGAATCTTAGGTTTTAGACCATGCAGAACTTTTTATCAAGAATAACTTTTTTTCGTAAAATTAATAATAAAAAAGTTTTCCATATGGTTCCAACTTACAGGGACATACTCTATATATAAAGTAAGTGATTTGTTTGTAAGAAAGGGGTGAAAAAATATACCTACGTTCAACATAAGCAACTGAAAAATAAACTGACTAATTCTAAGCAACCTTTGAGGCAGGTTTATATGTATCCAGTAACTGGCGCCAGTCGCACTGGAACGACAGTGCTGGCATGGTAGTGGCATCATGTAAACGCTTTTTTGTTTCAGTCCAGCGCTGTCTCGAATAGAAAGCTGGTCTTTTTCATGCCAGTGGCCCTCGTCCGCGTCCCCTTTAACCCCGTGCCAGTTGTTGTAGACACGTGTAAACACAGCGTTCCAGTCGCTGGCGCTGTCGTACCTGTTGTTTCAGTGGCAGTATTAGGATTTTTAATAAGAGTGCCAGTGAGATTGGCGCCAGTTACTGGATACGTGTAAACGAATCTATCCAGCACTGTCTTAGTCAAGCACTCGCATTCCGGTGAAACTGGCGCCAGTTACTGGATACGTGTAAACGTTACTTTGTTCTATAGCGTTTTTTTCACTAAGTTGATACTTTTTTAGTTATTTGCGAGTGAATATGTTTATTTTTCAACAAAAAATAAAAAACGTTTTTAGACGGTTTTTCACAAATAATAAACGAGTTGTAGCTAATGAAAAATAAGTTCATATTCGTCAAATTCCAAATGGAGTATTTCAACGAGAAATAACCAAAAAATGAAGTACTTTTTGGGAAAACCCATTAAAACTTTTTTGAAGTGTTTTGGTAAAGAAAATCGGGAATATCATCCCCTAATTAGCAACTCAAATAAAATTATTCGTTACAGCTTCACAAGTTGCTTTACTTATTTTTGAATAAAAAATTTGGTTTTAAAGTAAAAGTTTTTTAATTTTTATTTGTGGGAAAACGTGTTTTTTTTTTAAAATAACGTAAAAATTATTAGTGATACCAAAAATCTTAAAGAGTAAAAAAATGTAGATTTTGCTTTTATGAACATATGAACTTTTTGTTTTTGTTTAGGACCATTGGCTGTCAAAAATTTGCATATACTCGCTATTAGTGACTCGTTCAAGCCCTTTCAACTATAGCTCTTTCTAAAATAAGCAGTTTGAACCGATAAAACTTACTTACATACACGAAAAATACATACACGAGTAAAGCATCTTGTGAAGCGGTAACGATTAATTTTATTTGGAATGCTAATGAGGGGGTGATTTTTAAGATTTTTTTTACAAAAAAGGGGTCAACTTTATTTTGACGTAACTTACTTACTTTTGATGCTAGAAACTTTTTAAAAAAACAAAAATAAAGCTTTTTCTATACACTTTAAGGACGACGTGATTAGTTTTCCCCGAAAAGTGTTTCATTTTTTGTGCTTCATTTGAAATTTGACGAATATGAACCTACTTTCCATTAGATACAACTCTGCTTCTACTGGGTCTACAGAATTTATATGTACATACACCGTTTTATTTTTTACTTTTTTATAAGCTATATTTTTAACTCATTTAACAACGTGGTTATTTTGTTGAAAAATGAACATATTGACGTGCAAATAACTCGAAAAGTATTGACGGGAAAAAAGGTTATAGAACAAAAGTTGCTTAGAATTAGTCATTTTATCTAATTCCGGACTTATTTTGAACGTCTGGTTTTTCATCCCCGAGAAGGGGATGAAATTCACCCACAGGACAAAAGCACACATCGGCATAATATCACTTTTTTCTTTAACATGATCTTTTTAAGCTGTTCTTTACACCGTAAAATACAACATAAACCGTGAGTAAATGGATTAACTATATTGTAAATTTTTTAAACGATGTGTTTTCCTATGTGTCCTTAAATGTATAGAAAAATTAAAAATACAATATTACATTTAGCAAGACATACTAAGAAACATTCTCTAATATGTCATTTTTACTATTGTTTCGCATTTATAAATTTTGTTCTAAAAGGTTGAAATGTTATCCCGAATGTTTTAAATGTTTCCTTTTTGTCTTTTTCTAGAGAGTTGACGGGAATTTATTCCTATGGAGGACAGTTGTACTTTTCCCTCACCATTGTCGTTTAATAATGTTTATTTAAAAAGGGAACATTCTTATCTCTGAAATGTAACCTGTATATTTCAATGCCTGTGCATCTCTTCACAAACTCTCAACACGTTCTGTAACCGTCAAGGGAATTATTGTAGTGCTTAAATTCACTTAGTAGTATTTTCTTGAGATATTCTTGGATTATAACACAGGCCAGTGTGAAGCATTTTTGTCTATATGACTATTATAAAAATATATATTTCACATTTTTATTTTGTGTCTGCTTCTCACTCGTCCCGTCTGGATCCTCTTGCATGTATGTTTGCCTGGAAGGTCTACATGCCAGAGAGTAAGTAGTTCTTGAAATTCAGGAGTTGTAAACAGCTCATGTAAAATCGCAATTCCCAGTAGATAATATGGTTTATTTTGTTAAAATTATTTATAAATTTTTAGAGCAACACTGAATGGAAATGATCAAAATTTCGATTGGTTTTATTCCTGAAATTTTCTTCATTTATTGACAATTGATACTCTTAGCCATGATACTGGCAGCATTTAGATATAATCTAAAGATTATATCTAAATGCTGCCAGTATATGAGCAGAACGTTCTAAATTGAAGTCTATGCTACCCATAATATTTCATGCAATGTATAAGATGTTATCCCGTGGAAGCGTTTTGTGGTTTTGTAGAAAGACCTGTAGGAAGACCGTGTTTCTACAAAACACTGGAATTCTTTTTCCATCACGTCGCCTTTGAATCCTAACACGACCATTTGCTAATAGAGCTTAAATACTCCGGAAAACAAAGAGGAATCCGCTCAGTCAAAATAGGCTTCTATTCCTTATTGGACTTGTGCCAGTCAACTGAGTACAGGGAAGCTAAAATTCATTAATTTTTAGACGAGTATTTTGTGTCGCTCATTCTATCGAATTAAATGTTTTTACCAGCTCTCGTTTACTTCTAAGCTATATCTTTCACTTTTTTATTTTTTCCTTTTTTTTTATATTTTTTAATATTTTTGTTATTCAGTGTTTTTATATTTTTGTCATCCAGTAGTTTTTCAACGTATATTACATCTGTGCCATAAACGTTCCTGTTTTTTGAATATTTCATCTGATGTTCAACTTTTTTGTCCAGGATTAGAGGTCTTTCCGTTTACCACATCGACATCTGTTGCAATCTCAGTATATTATCCGCGAGTTTTCTATCAGCACCACTGTTGCCTCATTCTAGTTAGAATGAGTTACATAGTTGTTGGGAAGTTTCTTTTAATCTTTTTATGGAGCTGAATATATTCTGTTTACTATATAGATCCTCTATGTTGTCACATATTTTGTTTATCCACTTTTCATTTGCAGATTCTACTTCTTGTTATATTTTTTGTTTTCCTTAGTTCAGTGTTTCTTAAATCTAGCATGGGCAGCTTATGGAAAACTCAAAGACATCTTTAAAAGCGATATACCAAATTCTTTAAAACGTAAAACATTTGACGAAACTTTGACATTGACAGCTACAACTTCTAAAATGCTGCAAATAACTCAGAGGAAAATTGAAAGGTCAATGCTGAGTATATCGCTTCGTGACCGAGTTAGAAATGAAGACTTAAGACGAAGAACAGGAGTTACCGATGTAATTTCCCGAATTGTCACCCTGAAATGGAACTGGGCCGGACACGTCGCCCGAATCAGTGATGGGAGGTGGAGAAGAGATTACTTAAGTGGAGGCCGAGATTAGACAAAAGAAGTAGAGGAAGGCCTCCTACTCGTTGGACTGACGATCTCAAGAAAATGTCAAGAAATTGGATCCAAAGTGCTCAAAATAGAGCGCAATGGACAAAAATGAAGGAGGCCTATGTCCAGCAGTGGACGCAAAGGGCTCGATGATGATGATGATGTTTCTTAAGACGATTTTTAGTGGTCGGTCATTCTTGCGGCATAAAATGCTTCTATCATTATAAGTATTTTCTAGTATACATTTTTTAATGATAAAATCTTTTATAACAATAAAATAAAAATTCCATTTTTATTGTTGCAATGCGAAGGCAAAACAATCTTATTTCTCACTTAGAATACGGAGCGCAGTCCAGCACTCTGAATCGACCATTTTCGACTCTTGTTGGAGTCTCATCGGAGAGAACGTAGGCCTGCATCTCCATACTCTAAGTCAGTGGTTCCCAACCTTTTATGTCTGGCGACCCACCTTCTGATGTTTTTTCGTATTCGCGACCCATCCCTCGCCCATGATATATATTATGTACGCTTCTCAGCTACTGTAAGAGCCACGTCGCGACCCACCTAAAATTTGCCCGCGACCCACTAGTGGGTCGCGACCCACCGGTTGGGAAACGCTGCTCTAAGTGATTAACACCGAGAGTTTATCCCCTACACCGCAACTGACGTGAATGGACTAGGTGACTAGTAAGTGTCATCTGGCAATTGAAAGATGAAGTAGTTTTCAATCCTAATAGCAATAATATTAATAATATTTATAGGGGAGTGCATATAGATTTTCACTTCGGAAAAAATCAAGAACTTTTTGTAATTTCATTAAGAATTGTTTAATAAACAACATATCAAAAAGTTCTACTCGAAAAGTGGGTGCTTCATTTTTTATTAAACAAATGAACTGCGAAAATAGATGTTTTTTTAAATAATTCCGAAAATATAAATTTTTGAAAAAAACTGACTTGGCCAATGAAAAATTCAGAAAATTTTACAAAAAAAAACTTATCTAAAGATTTTTCTAAAATTAAATCAGTAGCTTCTATATTTTTTTATTTATAACGCTAAAGTCACCCTTCTCACAAACATTGGCACACTGTAAACGAGCCTACGGCGAAGTGCACGGTTCAGTTTTTTTAATGTAATTCTTGAACTGATCGATCAAATAAAATTTTACAAATTGAACATGAAAGAAGAATAATTAAGCTGTCTTAGAGTTATAATAAAAAGAAACAAAATTTATGAGCATAAGTACGGTGTGGGCTGAAATTGAGACTTACATGAATTTTGTTTAAAAATGATTTAAAAATGTGTAACTAATACAATTTTTCTTATAAAACTCTCAATTTTGCACAACTTACCTTTCAATCATCTTACTAAACGATGTTTCATTCAAAAAAAATCTCAAAAATTTAATTCAAATGATACGACGTCTCAAAAAATGTAATTTTTGAAAACTTCATAGTTGTACAGAATTAACACCAATTTAAGACGGTATTACGCAATTTTCAACAGATCTATTACAGCTTTATAGATGTTTTTTTAAAACTCAGGATGGAGTCTATGTAGTCTAAAATGCACTAAATTATTTTACTTTAGAAATGAAATAAACTATTTCTTTTTGAGAGAATTAAGAAAGATAACAAAAATGTAATACAAAAACCGAAAATTACCAGCTAATAAATGTTTATACAAAGTGATCAAAACTTTTTTATGTAAAACTTAACTAAAATACATTTAATAATAAGCTTCAACAATAATAAATGTTCAACAAAAAAATTTTTTTTAGCTTTTATACAGTATGTCTGCGTAACTTGGAACCTATTGATAACTTTTTTATTATCAGTCTTACGAAAAAAGGTATTCTTTATAAAATACTCTGCATCATATATAATCTAAGATGCAACCATCAAATATAAAATTTTATTAATTTTATACGAGGTATGTCAAAAAATATGAATTTCACTCAGGAATAAAGTACCTTTATATTTCACAATATCGAAAATTGTTATAAAGAAAAGTTGTTTGGAATTAAAAAATATGTTTCACTGTCCACCTACATCCAATTAAAATATTGTGAATAATAAAGGCACTGGACTCTTAAGCAAAATTCATATTTTTCACATACCTCGTATAAAACTGAAAAAGTTTGATATCTGATGGTTTTATCATATATTCTAGACCAGGTGGAGCATTTTATGATGAATAACTTTTTTTCGTAAAATTGATACATAAAATAGTTACAATAATTGTAATAAAATCATGATGGGTGTCCGTAATTTAAGGTCACTTAGAGTTTGGAGTAGCAGGCCTACGTTCTCTCCGATGACACTCCAACAAGAGTCGAAAATCGTCGATTCAGAGGGCTGGACTGTGCTCCGTATTCTAAGTGAAAAATAAGATTGTTTTGCCTTCGCATTGCAACTGAATAAAAATGGAATTTTTATTTTATTTTTATATTGGTCGTTACTTCTTTGAGTAACAAGGTCCATTTTCTGTTGGAATTTACCAGCTGAACAGACGGGGTCGTGAATTGTAAGCTTTTTGAATTCCCTCTTGTCTTCTTCGCTTCAGCATCCATCTGGCTTGCAAATTTTAGAAGTCATGGAGGTGTTACCAAGGAAATGGACCAATAAGTTTTCAATTTAAAAATCTGTTAGTAATATTTTAATATTTTTAAATATTATTAATATTATTGCTATTAGGATTGAAAACTACTTCATCTTTTATAACAAGTTTAATAGTTTTGATTAAAATGTTTATTTATATTTCTTTGTTTCAGGTAAAACTTCTTCTGGTAGCACTACTAATGGTAAATATAATTTTTAAAGCCTCGTATGTCCACCATATTAAAATTACGAAGGCAGTTAGTCTTAGATCATGATCTATTATAGGGTTTTAATTAATAGCGATTAGCTTTAACTAGCACAACATGTGTGAGATATCAAAATTTTTATTAGTATCAAAGAGCCGTTAGTGTCATTATGCGTGGAATATAATATTGTTAAAATGTCACCCCAGCGTTGGTATCTTCTTCTTCTTCTTAGCTCAAGCGAGACTTGTTAGTCTGTGGCACGTGGTCATCAGACCTTTGTACCAGACCCTGTTCTTCTCCTTAAACTTTAATAAATCCTGTGGCCTCAACGAAGGCGAACAGTTTTATTGTTGGTAGTTTTAAGATCTCTTCTGCTTCAAACCTAATTTGACCAGTGAAGTCCTGCCTTACATCACCTAGCACACTGCAATGGCATAGTATATGTGTGGCAGTCTCTTCTTCCAATTCGTACTTTCTACCTAGGTTCATTCACCTTACCTAGGTTGTATAGGTGATTTCTTAAACGGCAATGTCCAGTCACTATTTAAGTGACCGTTTTGATCTCTCGTTTATTGAGGTTCATCAAACTGTTCGAGAGTTTTTTTTTATCAATATTCTTGATTATTTTTTTAGTTTGAGTGGCTCTCCATTTATTTTGGTGATTCTTTATCAGCCATTTCTGAACCTCGTTTTTCATATCATCTTTAGTGATACCACAGAAAGGTTCTGGGTCTTCAAAAGTTTCTCTCGAGCCTTATTTCGCCAACATATCTGCTCGTTCGTTCCCATGTACCCCTTCATGACCCGGCACCCATATTAAAGACACTTTATTGTCTTTTGCCAGGCTGTTTAGGAGTTCTTTGTAGTTTCTCACCAGTTATGATTTGGTGATAGTTTTCTTCACAGCCAGAATATCCGATTGGCTATGTGTGTAAATGTCGATCCTCTTAGCTTTAGGGTCTTCATCAATGAAGGCCACCAAAGCAAAAACTTCAGCCTGGAACGCGGTTGTATGTTGTCCTAGGCTGTAAGATTTATTATAGTTACATGTTTGCCCAAAGACTCCTGATCCAGTACCATGGGCAGTTTTAGATCCATCAGTGAACCATATTAGGTTCCAATTAATATTTGGGACTCTAGATGGTATAATTGTGTTAATCTTCTCAGTGAAGATTAGTTCTGGCGTCATCATATCTTAGTTCATTATAAAGATGGATTCCTCAAGTATAGTCCCAGTAATGTTTGTGTGGCTATTTAATACATAATTCGGCCTCCAAGTATTGTTTGCTTTGAGTCTCAGGATGGTCATAAAGGCTACCGCCGAAATATATAATTCCAGCGGATGGGGACTTGTGACAGCCTATAATGAAGCCATTCCTGTACTAGTCAAGGTTCCTGTTATATTTAGAAGTGCTTGTCTTTGTAGGATAGTGAGAGTGATAACACAAAATTGCAAAGCCAGCGTTGGTATGTGGCATGTATCTGAAATATCCAATTTTCCATGACTCAGGTGCATACATTAGGCTAAATTGCCATAATCGATGGCATTGTTGGCTTTGAGGACCTCTATAATTTGTGGATTATTTGGATAGACTTTAAAAAATCCCACAAGAAAGTCTAACTGAGTCAAATCGCAAATAGATCTTGGTGTAAGTTCACAGTACCTCCACCTAACATGACTCAAATCGCTCATGCAGAATGTTTTATGTACAGTTCTGTGTGGCCAGCCCTAAATCCGCACCAAACATACCTTTTTCTGGATGCAATGGACGCTATTGGACCTCATCTGGAATTGTACAGTCCCAAATTCGATGATCCTATTATTTATTGACGGACCCGTTCATGTAAAAATGAGCCAGTTTCCAACTGCGCTAGAAATCACGTCGTTTTATTTAGGCTTTTAGCTTCAACTACTAGGTAAATAGTATTTTTAATCTTGTAATAATAAATAAATGCCTGTCTGTACCTGCTTGCCTCAATACCATAGCTACAATTGTGGCTCAAAATTTAATGCAGAAGCAACATTTCACAGGATTCTAACACTAATTTTTATATCTGGATCCAGCTATTGATAAATCTGTACTACCAGATATTTATATTGATTAACTTGTTCTACTTCTTGTTAATATTTTTAAAATTGTTTGTGTCCATAATCTTCGTTTTGTTTGTACTTATCTTTTTTTATTTCTCCCTCCTCACAGTGACTCTTGACTCCTTATCAAGGTACCACTTCATCTCCTTTTTCAATATTACCAGATGAAATGTATGTGCTTATTCCGACACTTTTTCATTATCGGCAATTGAAAGTTAGGAGAAGAACAAAGGTAACTGATGTCATCGAAATGATAGCCAGACTAAAATGAAGATGGGCAGGACACAGCCAGAATGACAGATGGGAGATGGACAAATAGGAGACCAAGAGAAGACAAGAGAAGCGTCGGTCGACCGCCTACAAGATGGACCGACGATTTAAAAATAAAACTGGATGAGACAGGGTTGGAAACAAGGGGAGGAGGCCTATGTTCAGCAGTGGACATTTGAGGCTGGATGATGAATTGAAAGTTGCATCTGTTATTGGTCTCTCTTATATAAATGTGAACTGATTTTACCATTTTTGTCCTCTTCCCATAATTGTCGCATTTCAGTTACCGATATTTCGTGAAATCGGCACCATAAGCTTTCCAGGGCAAAAGGTATATAGTCCAAGCTGTGGGTGAAAAATAGGTCGATTTCAGGATATAATTCAGGAATTTTTGAAACCTATCAGGTGTTGTAAAGGACGATGCCAGGAATAACTTATACTAAAATGTAACCAAAAATTTTGTGCGGTTTTTTATTTATGACGATTTTCATTTGTTAAATTTGCAATTTTTAAAGATTTTTAATTTTGCAGCTTAGGATATTCATTTTAGAGAAAAAGTTTTAAATATAAAATTATAGCAAATTAAAAAACCTACAATTTGAGCTATTAGAAGTTTAATTTTGTTAATACGTTGTTATATTGCAAAACAGCCTGCGAAAGGTCCAAAATGGCCGTTTTTTGCAATTGCCGTATTTATTGTAAAAATATTTTTTATATATTTTTTATGGCTTTAAAATGAAGATCTTTCAATACTAAATATAAAAAAAATAGTAGTGCCCGATTTGTGAACTTGTTGCTTAGATATTAAAATTTGTTTATCCCAAGAGGTCAAATGTCCAAGGCTATAACTTTTTGAAAAAAAAATCGTACAGAGTTGATCCAAGATCCACTCTCCTTGTAAAGACTTATATTTTCATATTCTGATGTAAATAAATGCGTATAACATTTTTCAACCCCTTATTTCGGGTTTGAAAATAAGGGGGAAAATTTCGTTATAAACATTTAGAACTGAAGCCGCCCCTGTACATCCTATGAGTTTCTAACTTGCAGATTATTATTGTTAAAGCCAAAAATAAAGATTCAAAACCAAATAAAAATATTTTACGACCAACTGAAGCCGAGATAATTGTTTTTGTTTTCTTAAATCGTAGTGACTTTATTTATAACAATTAAGAAATTATTTCACAGTAATTGACTAAAGAAAGACTGATATTATCTTAAAATAAAAATTATTTTGACCGAAAGTTACATTTAATCATTAAAAATGGTTTTTAAAGTGTACTGAAGATTTATTTTTCGTTTCGACTGTGATTTATTGTGTCGGTTGCCCTTAGCAACGGCTAGCAACTTATAATACATTGAATCACGGTTTGCGCTTTAAATTTTAAAGCACCGCTTGGATTGACATGAAATTTGGCAAACACATAAATAATATGTTAAAGAATAAAAATGATATTGGGCCTCTGTGTGCTTTTGTCCTAGGGGTGAGTTACCCCTTATAAGGGGTGAAAAAATATATGTTCAAAATAAGTTCGGAAATGGATAAAACGTCTAATTCTAAGCACCTTGTGTTCTATAGCTTTTTTTCACCAAGTTAATACCTTTCGAGTTATTTTCGAGTAAATACCTTCATTTTTCAACAACAAAAAAGACACGTTTTTAGCCGGTTTTTGACAAATAACTCTAAAAGTAAGTATTTTATTGAAAAAAAGAGTTTCAACAAAAATATAGCAAATTAAAAATTGAAAAACAAAACGGTGTACGCGTGAAATCTCTAGACCCAGTAAAAACAAAGTTCTAGCTAATGAAAAAGAGGTTCATATCCGTCAAATTTCAAAGTGAATTATTTCAACGTGAAATAACCTAAAAATCATGCACTTTTTGGAGAAAAATCATTACAACTTTTTTAAAGTGTTTAAAAAAATATGTATATCTGTTTAAAAAAAAGTTTATAGCATCAAAAGTAAGCAAGTTACGCTGAAAAAAAGTTGATCTCTTTTTTTTTTAATAAAAAAACTCGGGAAAGTCACCCCCTAATTAGCATCAAAAATGAAATTGATCAATTTTACTTCAATGTTGTGTTACTCGTGTATGTGTGTCGTTTATGTCTGTAAGTTTAATCGGTTCAAAGTGCTTATTTTTGAAGGGGCAGTAGTTAAAAGGACTTGAACTAGTCAATAATCACGAGTGTATGCAAATTTAGAACAGCCATATCTTAACAAGCTTTTGCCTTACAAAAAAAAAGCAAAAGATCCAAAATATTCGTAACAACAAACACTATTTTTTTTACTCTTTGTGATTTTTGGTCACATTAATAAATTTTAAGTTATTTAGAAAAACACATTTTTTTTTAAATTAAAAATTAAAACAGATTTACTTTAAAACCAATTTTTTAAATAAGCCCTTTGAACCGATGATATTTACAGATCGAGCAAAATAACTTGTGAAGCGGTAATGATTAATTTGAGTTAAGATGCTAATTGGGGGTTGACTTTCGAGTTTTTTGACCAAAAAAAAAAGAGATCAACTTTATTTTCAGAGTAACTTGCTTACTTTTGATGCTAGAAACATTTTTTAAAAACAGATATACATATTTTTTTAAATACTTTAAAAAATGATTTTTCTCCAAAAAGTGCATGATTTTTTGATTATTCCACGTTGAAATAATTCACTTTGAAATTTGACGGATATGAACCTATTTTTCATTAGCTAGAACTTTGTTTATACTGGGTCTAGAGATTTCATGCATACATCATTTTTTCAATTTTTAATTTTCTATATTTTTTGTTTAAAACCCATTTTTTCAATAAAACACTTATTTTTTGAGTTATTTGTCAAAAACCGCCTAAAAGCGTGTTTTTTTTGTTGTTAAAAAATTAAGGTATTTACTCGAAAATAACTCGAAAGGTATTAACTTGGTGAAAAAATGCTACAGAACGAAAAGTGCTTAGAATTAGACGTTTTATCCTCTTCCAAACTTATTTTGAACATATATTTTTTTACCCCTCATAAGGGGCGAACCTCACCCCCAGGACAAAAGCACACAGAGGCCCAATATCATTTTTATTCTTTAACATGTTATCTATGTGTTTGCCAAATTTCATGCCAATCCAAGCGGTGCTTTAAAATTTAAAGCAAAAACCGTGATACAATGTATTATAAGTTGCTAGCCGTTGCTAAGGGCAACCGACACAATAAATCATAGTCGTAACGAAAAATAAATCTCCATTACACTTTAAAAATCATTTTTAATAATTAAATGTAATTTTCGGTTAAAATAATTTTTATTTTAACCTTCCGATGACCAACCTTTTTTTGTTACACGGATGACCAAGGGGGGGAAAATGACCCCAGGTCAAAAATGACAATTAACAAAAGAATGAAGTTTTTTTTATTATTTTTATTTTTTTTTATTTTTATTTTTTTTTTATTTTTATTTTTTTTTTTATTTTTTTATGGCATGGATTTTATGTCATTCGGCCAGTCACAACATTAGTATTAGTGTCATGTGTAGTGTGTATGTTGAGTAAGTGTCTTGTTACTTTGCAAAGTCGACGTCATTAGCGTAAAACTACTTGGAATTACACATTATAGACGGTATTTTATTAAACATCAACTTCAGAATATATTTTTTATTCGTAAAATATAGAGAATTTTTTTTATTTCAAAATATGAGGATATCTAGAATGATATTAAAGTCAAATAAAAAAATAATGAGTTAAAAATTGAAAATACTTTTGAATTTATTAAAGAAAAACATACGCTGGGGTCACAATTTCCCTCGCTTGGTCATCCGAAGGTTAATATAATATAAGTCTTTCTTTAGTCAATGACTGTGAAATAATTTCTTAATTGTTATAAATAAAGTCACTACGATTTAAGAAAACAAAAACAATTATCTCGACTTCAGTTGGTCGTAGAAAATTTTTATTTAGTTTTGAATCTTTATTTTGTTTTCAGCAACAATAACCTGCAAGTTAAAAACTCATAGGATGTACAGGGGCGGCTTCAGTTCGAAATGTTTATAACGAAATTTGCCCCCTTATTTTCAAAACCCGAAATAATAGATTGAAAAATATTATGCGCATATATTTACATCAGAATATGAAAACATAAGTCTTTAGAAGGAGAGTGGATCTTGGATTAACTCTGTACGATCTTTTTTTCAAAAAGTTATAGCCTTGGACCTTTGACCTCTTGGGATAAACAAATTATAATATCTAAACAACAAGTTCATCAATCGGGTAATACAAATTTTTTTTAGGTTTAGTATTGAGAGATCTTCATTTTAAAGCCTTAAAAAATACATAAAAGTTATTTTTACAATAAATAAAGCAATTGCAAAAAACGGCCATTTTGGACTTTTCGCCGGCTGTTTTGTAATAACGTATTAACTAAATTAAACTTGCCATATCTCAAATTGTAGGTTTTTTAATTTATTACAATTTTCTATTTAAAAGTTTTTCTCTAAAATGAATATCCTAAGCTGCAAAATTAAAAATATTTAAAAATTGTAAATTTAATAAATGAAAATCGTCATAAATAAAAAACCGCACAAAATTTTTGGTTACATTTTAGTATAAGTTATTCCTGGCATCGTCCTTTACAACACCTAATGGTTTCAAAAATTCCTGAATTATATCACGTTTTTTCACCCACAGCCTGGGGTAATAATGAAATAGTCTACCCATGAAAAGCTATTCGTAACGTATACATACATATAGCGATATTTGTCAGGAATGAATACGTAGCAAGGAAAGTCTCGTTAGGTCAAGAAATATGTGTGTAAATAATGTTAAATAGTTTGAGAACATAGTTTTACAAAAACAGTCTCACTAAGGTAATTTTGTTAGATATTTAATCTAGAAATCGCCTTACAGCAAAGTATTCCTTCCCAATCAATTTAAAGAATCTTAAAAATAACTTCCCTAACAATTTCCTTTACTAAAAGTTATAAGTTAAACCTAGACAGTATTACTAAACTTCTAATTGAAATTCCTTCTCTATAGTTTAACAATTTAATCTTATTTGATGTTTAACGTGTTTTATTTTACAAAAACTGACTGCCTCAGACAAAGGGGCTTCATTTATTAACCAACTTTAATAAAGCTCCTACGCGCCGTATTAACTGATTCCAGAGGAAAATGAAACAATTGCTAGAGTTTACAGGGGTTATTAGCTTCTTATTATTACTGTCATTAGTGCAGGGAACATTATAGTTATTCGTTTATAATATTTTAAACTATACAAAAAAGTGCTATTTTTTTAAATCGATATACCAATTTATCCATCTGCCGTTTTTTACAAAGTAGTAATAGTCCACAGTACATCGTCATCTTTGAAAGATGATTATAAAAGTCTTAAAAATGGTTTTAACTGTTTCGTTTGAGCGAGTCTACCACTTTCTGAAAAATTTCAGAGTGCAGGTTGGACGCGTTCCCGCGTCCCGCGTAATTAACATATTACGCTGTCGGACTAACGAAACGAGGCTGTAAATTTGTCGGACAAGTATCTTTATTAATTAAATATAATGTTATTTTAAATTGAAACTTAAGAGTTTTGTAATAAAAAAACTACCGCGGTAGAGTGACATCTTGCGGGTGTCGGACTCTACGATCGCGCCCTCTTTTCTGTCCGACAACAATAATTTATTTTATTTTAACGTATAATCTTTTGATTAAAATTAAAATTTTTATAGTTTTGCAATAACAAAACCTAACCGCGCTGGAGCTACAGTCCAATCTGCACTCTGAAATTTTTCAGAAAGTGGTAGACTCGCTCAAACGAAGAGGTTAAAACCATTTTTTTATACTTTATCTTCCAAAAAGTTGATGTACTGTGGACTATAACCATTAAGTAATATTTATGGCGGTTAAACTATTGACATGTGGCGAACATATCCATTAAAATGTCGCTCTAAGTACCCTTTCAGACTAAGACACTGGTGTCTGACACCGGTGTCCGCCACCGTGCAGCAAAGCATTGATATAAATCAGCGGTGCTCAAAGAGTCGATCGCCAAGATTTTTGAAGTCGATCGCGGAGCTGCAAGCAGTTCATAGCAAGTTTGAAAGACGCTTAGCTGATTTTAAAAAACTGACAGATATCGTAACATTCATGTATAATCCATTTTCTTGTGAATTCTTGGAAAATTTTTCACTGAAATATCCATTACTTTCAATACGGAGATCATTTCCGTCTAAAATGAGATACTGAAAAAAATTTCGGATATATACCTTAAGTCCAGAGCGACCAACACGATATTTTGATCTTTTATATCGTCTGACAAATATTCATCTTTGAGGCAAGTATATCTGCAGCTCACAGCATTCTTTGCATCAACGTACTTGTGTGAGTCCGCATTTTCCTAAATATAGGTAGTGAAATTAAAGTATCGTAATCGGCTGACCAGTAGAATGTACAGTCAAGGCCAGCAAAATTAAATGAACTATAGCCCACTCCTCAACACAAATAGTTGCATATGCAGATGATATAGTACTTATGGGAAGAGACAAGAAAAGATTAAAAGAAGCAGTAACAATCCCGGGAAAGGAAGCACGGAAAAGAGGTTGAGGCGATAAACTACCCCAGATAATTGAAATAATACTCGAGAATAATATTTCAATCAACTATGATAGCTATCGTCTACCCTAGACTAGCTCAATCTCCCAAGTTGTGAGTCCACCTTGTCCTAATCAAAAACATTAACAATGAAAATGCAGAATGGAGCAAATAAAACAATAATATTTAACTAATCATGTTTATTTTTCATAAAAGACATAATTAAAGTATCAAAAAAATAATTTACAAGACCTTGCCGAAACTTTACAGATCAGAGATTATACTTATCGATGGCACTTGGTATCTGTCTGCGGGTTCTTGGTGTCTTGCTGTTGTTCTGCCACGGGCTCTGGCGACGTGGATGTTCTGGCCACCAGGCCTACAGGTGTTGGTTGATGGTGTGGTGTCTATGCTAAATTACTGTAGCATCGCCGGCGATATTGGGGGCTCCAGGTTCAGGGAGTCCTCCCACGAGGTGAAGGGTTGTCCGGTGAAGATTCTTATTTGTCCAGAAAACTAGAATACATACAGGTACATTAGACACCAAGAATAAATGAAAGATATCCTTGCCATTCCAAGAAATAATCCAGAAATGTTGCAGAAAGGCAAGGTTATACAAAATGAATAGTATTAAATAATGTTAGTAGTTAAATAGTTGTGGATTACTACACACATATGAAGATAATAGATAATATAAAAATTTTACCATGTGGTACAACAATAAAAAGTACGAAAAGTAAGGTTAGATAGGAACATAAAAAAGATTACGGATATAGGCTTAGAAAAATGTGTACATTTATATTTAAACACTTACCCCAATTAAGAACGTCTGTTTGAAAATGTGGCTATGAGGCCAGACATTGCCTTAAGTAGATTTTAGAATTTAATGAAAAAATATTCTTCATTTTGACAAAGAGAAAGGGTTTGACTTGACATTGACAGAGTTCGTGAGTGGGGGCTTAAAATTTGAAACGAGAGACGACAGTGCAAAGGTGGTTATGACAGTGCGAAGTCACTGTCATGAACCACAGAACGATTGTATAAGAATGTGAATTCTGAGATAGAACAAGAATGTTGAGATATGCCTATAAATACCGAAAGAGGGCGCCAACCAATTTTTAACGGGAAAAAAGGTAAAACAATAGAAGAGGATTATTATTAAAGAATTATTAAAGAAAATAGAATAAAATAATTATTTGAAAATAAAATAGCAAAGATGTGACGTTTGTAACGTTACACACTCCTACCACCCATCAGAAAAATTTTGAAAGCAGCTGAGAAATTTTTCTCAAAGAAAACAAGAACAAAAAGTTCTAACCAGGAATAAATATATGTAGTAGTAATCGTTAAGAACAAATCAAAAATAAATACTCATTATAAATTTATTAAGTTAATGAATATATTGAATTGAAATTATGAATCATAAAAAGTTTTAAAGTATAAAGATAATTTTCAGATGTTACTCTGGGGAAAATAAAAAACATTACCCAATGAATTCTAGTATTCATCACACTAAAATTAGTAATTTATAATTAATAATGACTACAGAGAATATCTCTGGAGAGAAAAAAAAATAAATAAAAAATTATTCAATGAATTTTAGTATTCATTAAACTGAAATTAAATAAGGTACTGTTATAACGTAACCAGTAAAATGGTACAGTATGTTTTTTTAAAAATAAAATTTAATAATTAATATAATATACAGTTTTTGAGGGAAACGCTCAGGGGAATATTCAATTATCCAACATTGAATATTACCCAATGGATTTTAGTATCCATCAAACTAAAAATATTGGAGGGATAAATTTAAATTAATCGGGTATCTGGAGACCTTGGTACTGTACATGGACCATACCAAAGGAGCGATTGAAACCATGTTGGCACGAACGCAGTAGCCCATAACCCACGGTTAAACCACGACAGCGCTCCTCAGAGACGATAATCCTATGGTGCCATGGACCCCCCGACGCCATACCCTGGAGACCATCTACCATTGAAGGAAGATCCAGTGGTACGAATGTACATCTGCACCAAAGCTCAGGCCCACAAAAAAAAATAATAACAAAGGGGACAATGCATCTGGCATATTCAGATATGCATTGTTGAAGAATTCTGTCTTCAGAAATTCTTCTTCGGAAGTACAACGACTTCCTTTGCAAGACAACATACTATACACATAGTATGAAGTCTAATTTATAATTATTAAAGTCAAATCAAGTAAGTATATACGTTAAAGGCAAATACACAAAGTAAGGCAAATATATAAAATAGAGATAATATCTCAAATAAAGGAATAGTCAAAATGAAGACTGTCAAAAGAAAATGTTGAATGAATCTCAAAAAATATACCAAGTACTCTGAATAGGTTGAGTACCTAAAGTCAGGTAATAATAATAATAATCACATAACAATATGAGTAAAAGCATATAAATAATAAAATGCAAATGTAATTATTGATAAACACCTCAAAAAAATGTACTAACTGTACTGATATGTCAAATATGACTAAGTTCTACACAAAACAGTTACAGTAACTGCATAAAACAAGGCCTAAAAGACTAAAAGTAGGTTAGTAATGAAAGAAAGATAATGATACATAATAAATGTTATTCTCACTAAATATAAACCAGGGATCTACACAAAAGAGTAAAATACTGCATAAATATAGTTTACAAAAAATAGAAGAAAACAAGTGAAAGTAGGTATACTACAATCATACTTCAAAGCGCCACAATTCTACACCAGATTTCTAAAAGTAGATATGCATAGAATTGTTTTAACTCCAAAAGAAATAAGAAAAAACTCATCATCCTTAAAAAAATGTAAACAGGTTTAACTGTATATCAACTGTCTCGAAGACAAAAAAAAAAAGGAACACAGATTCATATGATCTGGCCCATAATATCCTCAGAACATCATGTATCCTAGGAAAATAAAAACACTAGGTGTCTATGCAGCAACATATATGCCATAAACAACTTACAAGTGCCGGATGAGGCTTTTAATTGTATCAAAATCAAAAAAATTACCCAAGGTAAAATAATACCAATTTAAACAAGGGTATTGTCAAATGAAAAAGGTTAATATGTTTATCATAATCAGACAAAATGCTATAATATAAAGATATACAATAAGAAATATTGCTTTACCATATTAAACAAAATTATTGAGACTCATCATCACTAGAATCAGTAACATTCAACTTAATATCTTGCACATGAAAATTGCCAAGGTCTTTACCATCTAGATCCTTAAGATTATATACCAAAGGAGATAAAACTTTATTTATAATACATGGAATAAATTTGGGAGCTAATTTAGCAGAAAAATCATCCACAGCTTTTGAAAGAATGGTATTTTTCTTCCAGACTTTATCACCTACATGAAATCTTACATCACGTCTACGAAGATTGTAGCGTTTAGTGTTGATATTGTAAGAGTGACGTATTCTTTTCTGAACTTCATCAAAGATAGGAGACATATTCTCTAAAGGCTTGGGATCGAACAATTTATTATTGATGTTAACAATATTATTAGATGTTTCTTTAATAGCACCAAAGAATGAACCATCAACAGGAATGTTTCTAGCAAACGTCAAAAATGAAGGAGAAAATTGAGTTACTTCATGTTTAGCTAGACGAATGGCTTGGGCTATTTTAAGTCCCAATCTTTATGATCGTCTTGGATGAAAGATCTGATTGCAGTAACAATCGTTTTATTAACTCGTTCAGTAGGGTTAATCTGAGGGAAGTATCTAGCATTATACCAAATTTTTTGTACCTTGTATTTTTCCATCAAAGTTTTAAAATCATTGGAAACAAATTGTTTTCCATTATCAACTGCAAAGATTTGCGGTACACCAAAAATTAGAAAAACTTGATTTTCAATAAACTTGACAATAGCTTTAGAAGTAGCATTAGCCAAAGGATGTACAAACATAAACTTTGTAAACCAGTCAACAACAACTAAAAGAAAACGATTTCCACTTTTAGATCTAGGATACGGACCAAGTAAATCAGCAGATAAAAATTGAAAAGGAAAATTAATATCACGATATTGTCCCATAAAACCAGCTGGAGGTAAGTTACTAGGCTTACAAGAAGCACAAACTTTACATTTATGAAAATAGTTCACAACAAAAGATCTCATTTTAGGCCAGTAATAAAGTTCTGATATCCTAGAAAGGGTTTTAAAGACACCTAAATGAGCAGCTGTAGGATCATCATGATACATATGTAAAATTTCCTTCCTATGTGGAGCAGGAACAAAAATTTTCCATTCTGGAGTAGATTCAGAAAATTTAGATTTAGAAAAAACATGTTTATAAAGAACATTATCTTGAACCTTAAAAGCAGGATATAAATCAGGATTATCTGTAACTTTTGCTATCATATTTTTATACCAAGCATCTGTTTTTAAATCAGACAAATTTAATAGAGAAACTTGAGATGCTTCAGGAATTCTTGAAAGAGAGTCAGCTACTACATTCAAAGAACCACTACGATGAACAACAGTAAATTTGTGACAAGACAGTTTCATTATCCATCTAGCAATTCTAGGAGAAGGATTCTTCATGTTATATAACCACTGCAATGAGGAGTGATCTGTAATCACAGTAAAGTCATCACTACCCTCAATATAGCATCTAAATTTTTCAATTGAAAGCAAAATTGCTAATAATTCTTTCTCAGTAGTTGTGTACTTTCGCTGAGCTCTAGTTAAAGTTTTGCTGAAGTAAGCAATAGGATGTTCTAATCCATCATCCTTTTGAAATAAAACACCACCCACACCAGTGTCACTTGCATCACAAGCAAGATAGAAATGCTTGGAAAAATCAGGACTTGCAAGAACAGGAGCTGTTGTAAGAACCTGTTTAATTTTATGAAAAGCTTCATCAGCTTCAGGAGTCCAAGTAATAGGTTGACCTTTCTTTCTGCCTTTCAATAAGTCAGAAATGGGACTGCAAATAGTAGCAAAATTGTTTAAAAACCTACGGTAATAACCAATTAAGCCAATCAACCTACGTATCTGGGTTGTATTTGTGGGTACAGGATATTCCAAAATAGACTGGACCTTACCAGGATCAGTTCTTAACCCTTGATCATCCACTACAAATCCAAGGAATTGCAATGAAGATCTGCAAAACTGGCATTTCTCAAAATTGACAGTGAGATTTGCATCTTTCAAACGTTTGAATAGCATCTTCAAAGTTTTGACATGAGTATCAAAATCTGGAGTTACAACGATAATATCATCAAGATAATAAAAAACATAAGGTTCTAATAAAGGACCTATAACAGAGTCCATGACTCTACACATAGCTTGTGCGCTATTATTAAGACCGAAAGGTAAAACATTAAAACAAAATAAACCTCTATTTTGCACAGAAAAAGCAGTTTTCAATTTGGATTCTTCATCTAAAGGAATTTGATAAAAAACCTGTTTAAGATCAATAGAAGATATGAACTTAGCATCTCTTACTTTAGAAATAATTGTGTCAATTAAAGGCATAGGATAACTATCAGGAACTGTAATTGAATTAAGTTTCCTACCATCAAAGCAAACTCGATGTGAACCATCTTTCTTTGGTACGAGCCACAATGGCGAAGACCACGGTGTACTAATAGTTAAGGGCTCTATAACTTTGAGTTTAAGCATCTCATCAACTCCAGCATTCAAAACCTTCTGCATAGCAGGAGATAATGGATACTGTCTCTGTTTAATAGGTTTAGCATTGCCAGTATCTATATGATGTGTATACAGATGAGTTCTGCCAATAGAATCTGTAGGACCTATTTCTTTAAAAAGTTTAACAACAGAATTAAGTTGAGATTGCTGAATATCAGAAAGATTTTCAGAACTAATGATAGTATTAACTACACAAGTAGAAAAATTTGTTGCCGTAAAAGAAAAATCAGAGAAGTCCAAAGAGAGTTGAAACGACTGAATAAAATCCATACCTAATATCATTTTATGTGAAATAGAAGGAACTACTAACACTTTAAGTGATTGAGTTTTACTCAATAAAGTAACAGGTAACCGAACATATCCTAAAGTACTCTGTATGTTTCCATCAGCAGTAGTGAGTTGAATTGAAACATCATAATTAAGATTTAAATTAAGCTTTTTAAGTAAAAATAAGGAAGGAGAACCAATTATGCTGACATTACTACCACTATCAAGGAGTGCAGAAATTGTTTCATTACCTATAGAAACAGAAATATATGGTCTATTATCATTATTATGAATATCTAATAAAGGACCGGAATTGAGATGTACTTTTGAATTAGATAAATCACTAGAAGAAACAGAAGTACTAGAAGAAGGTAAAATTTCAGATTGTACTGAAGAAAACGTAGAAGTAGATTTAGATGGAAGTGGTTTAGAAATGTTTACAGATTTTTGTTCGACCCTTTTTGAAAAGTTTTTCCCGGAATATTCTTGCCTTTGCTCGATGTTCCTGGGACAGACGTTTGACTGCTTTGAGGCATGCTGTCTGTCGAAGCGTGTCCTCGCTGGTCGTTTTTTGAGCACCTCATGCATTCCGCAATAGTTACATCCTTCGAGCCACAACCGAAACAAAACGTTCTCTTGGGTTTTCTACAGACATGGAAATTGTGTCCTTTCACATCACAATTCCAACAAGTTGGGGTTGAACGAAGGGATTCTACAGAAAATTTGCAGCGTGAGGAAATTGCCAAAGCAGATTCAAACTTCTTACAATACTTTGTAAGCTCAGCAACTGACTTAACATCTTGGAAAGCAAGAGCTTTAACATATTGAGGAAGAAGACCATTGATAATTTCATCCACCTTTTCAATATCCGAAATAGATTTGGACGACCGGAGCATCAAAGATTCCATATGGGAAATATATGCAGAAACTGGTTGTCGTGAAAACTGTTTTGTGGAACGTATTTGTTCCCATAAATCTCTTTCATAGTTATAAGGTAAATAAGTTTCTTTTAAAGAAGTAACTAGATCAGCCCATGAATGAAATTTCTTTTGAGAGAAATTATTATGCCACCAAGTAAAAGCAGCACCTTCAAACAAATCACATGCAGAGATGAATAAATCTTCATCTGTGCAGTTCCTTGAAAATTTAAAAATTTCAATCTGTTCCAGAAAAGGGATTAAAGGTTGTTTACCAGAAAATTTTTTGATACCCCATTTATACACGGGAACAGGCTTGGAATGTGATATTGAAGATTCCGAACAATTAAGATTAACTCTAGTAGATGTCATGGGTTGGTCTAGAAGATCAGGTTGTTCTACAATGTTACACAAAGTACCTTCTAACTTTAACAAATTAAAGCGGATAGCTTTCTTCAACTTTTCTTCCTCTGCGGAAGATGACCGCAAACGAGAAATCCTACCAGACAAATGTTGGAGACGAGAATTGAAGGTTTTATATAGAATATCAGACTTTGTTCCTGTAAATTCAGATATGAGAATCTGAAGTTCAGTATAAGAGGCTAAAGCTTGTTTATAATCAACCTCAAAAGACAAAGGGACCGAAATATCTGAAAAACTGCGGCTACTAGTCTCCTGAGAAAGAAGACCAGTAAGAACTGTACGTTTTTCTTCAATATCATCAGGAGCAGAGACATCTCTAATGTGAAGCTCATATGTCAATTCATTTGTGGTAAGATGTGCAGGTTTCATGTTGAAGAGAAAAAAAAAATTTAATAAAAATCAAAGAAAGAATTAAAAGTACACTATCCACAAAAACTGGTTAAGTTGAAAAAAAAGAACAGACCATTTAACTCACTATAATAGTACCATTATAAGAATGAGGAAAAAAAATTATGTAAAAAAGCAACAATGTATTAAATGCGAATTAAATATGCTGAAATATAAGATATATTATAAAAATGGTAATACTCTTTACCCCAAACATTTGAAAAATGGTTAAATATATAGAAAATGCTCAAAAAGTATCAAAAATTTGCAAATACTAAGATGTACTGCAAAACATGAATATAATATTAAAACAGTATTTATTAATGCTTTACTATTTGCTACCGAACTACAAATCCACAGCTCAAATCCTTGAGTAAGACAATTCAAGTTGGGCGCCAAAAGTGAGGCGATAAACTACCCCAGATAATTGTGTGTGTGTGTGTTTATGTTTTATTGGCACTGGTTTAAGCAACCAACTGGCCAGTCAATGTGTTTTGAATTCTCTCTTTTACAAAATATATGCTTAGTATCTAAATTTAAAACTATTAGTACTACTGTTTTTTTTTACTGTTTTTTTTATTATTTTTTTTATTATATTTTTTAACATTTTTTTTATTACATTTTTTTTTTTTTATTTTTTTTTTTTATTTTTTTTTTTAGTTTTTTTTTTTTTGTATATTTTTTTATCGCGCTAAGACCTAAACCCGATTCAACCTCGCGGAGGTTTAGATCTTAGTAACTTTTTATTTTATTTAATTATTATTTTTTTTTTTATTTTTTTTTCTTTTTTTCTCAGAGCTTTAATTTTAAACAATTAACATGGTTGTACAAAATTTTATAAACATCTAGATTGTTTGATTGTAAAAGGTATATAAGATTAAAAGGAAATTGTACATTAATTTGAACTAGATTGGCAAAAAAGTTTGATATTTCAATAAAATGTAAAGGACATTCTAATAGCATATGTTGTAGATCAGCTAGCTCTCCACATAAACATTCATCATTATCTACAAGTCCTATTTCTCTTTTGTAGACTGGAGTCAGACAGTGATTACTTCTTATTCGACAAATAGTTTTGATAAAGCCTTTGTTGGAAACTTGATTAAACCATGTCTTGATGGGAAGTGTAGGCTGGATTTTTTTGTAATAATTTCCTTTGTCTGAATTATTGTATTGTTCCTGCCATTTCGTCCGTTTGATAGATCTCATAATAGAAATTATGTCTCCCATAGGAAGTTGATAAGTATGCAGAGTGGATTCCTTCGTTGTTGCTTTTTTAGCCAGATCATCTACTATTTCGTTGTTTTTTATACCAATGTGTGCTTTTATCCAACACAATATTATATTTTTGCCCGATTTCAAAGCTTCACTGTTCATTGCTATGATGTCACTGATGATATAATTTTCTGCAAAATTATGTACATTGTATTTCAATGTCTTTACAATGCTTTGGCAGTCTGTAAATATAACATAATTGAGTTCTTTTTGATTAATACATATTTTGTATGCTTCTCTGATTGCAATGAGTTCAGCTGTGAAAATTGTCATTTTATCAGGTAATCTGTTGTTTATTTTTATACTTTTTTGTGGGTAATATATAGCATATCCAACTTTTCCTTCCATTTTTGAACCATCCGTATATAATTTCTGATAACTCCCCCAGTTTTTTTGTACACACTGAAGGTGGTCTATTTTAGTAAGGAAGTCTGTCGCACGAATATTACTTAAATGACAGTTAACTGGAGATAAATAATCTTCATAATTTAGCTTTCGAGACGAGCTTTGTTCAATTTGGTGTATGTCGCCAATGGAATTAGAAACGTTGAGGAAGCTTTCCACAACTAAAAGCAGTTTCTTTTTTTCCCAGTAATAATGAGTTAGGTATGAGGTGGTTAAATGAACAATTTTATTTAATAGCAGTTTATCGTTAACCGCTGTTTTAACTATAAATTTCTCACTTAGGTATTCCCTGCGTAATGAAAGTGGAGGTTCATTAAGCTCACATTCCATGACCAATATAGGTGTGCTACGAAGATAACCAGTGCATAACCTAAGTGCCTTATTTTTGATCCTCTCGATTTTTTGGAGTACAGAGTTTGATGCTGAGCCATAAAAAATAGATCCATAGTCTAAGATTGATCTTATCAAATTTCTGTATAGTAATATTGATATGTTTGGATCAGCTCCCCAGTTACTGACACTTACAGTCTTCATGATATTCATTGCATTTTCCATTCTTCGTAATATGTAATTTGTGTGTTCTTTCCAATTTAATTTGGAGTCTAAAAATACGCCAAGAAATTTTATTGAAGTTTTATAAGGAATACTAGTATTATCAAATTGTAGATGGCTTTGAGGAACATATCGTTTTTTAGTGAAGGTAACAATGGTTGATTTACTCTCTGATATTGTTAAGTTATTATCGGTAGCCCATTTTTTTATAATATTCAATGTCGATTTAAGGTAGTTATTACATCTATCTATTGACTTATTTTCTGCATATATCGCAACATCATCAGCGTACTGTAGGATTTTTATGTGTTGAGGAAGTTTAGTTTCTAAGTCAGCAGTATACAGTATATATAATATAGGACTTAGGATGCTACCCTGAGGTAGTCCCAAAGATGTGTATCGGGAGTTAGATTGATCTCCATTTAATCTAACGTGAACTGCTCGATTAATGTATAAGTTAATGATGTTCCATGTTACTATCTCGGGTATTCCTATTTCCAACATTTTCGCGTATAGTATGTGAAGATTAACGTTGTCGTAAGCCCCTTTTATATCTAAGAACAAAGCACTAACTGCTTTCTTATAAGTAAAGGAACTATAAATGTCTATTAAAAAGTGGCAGAGGCTATCTTGTGTGGATTTACCTTTTCTAAAACCAAACTGACTTCTTGGTAATAGGTCGTTCTTTTCTAGCCAAAATTCCAGACGGTTTTTAATAAGTCTCTCATATGTTTTTAGTATACAGGAAGCCAGACCGATTGGACGGTAAGAATCCCAATTCTTTGATGATTTTCCTGGTTTTAAAACCGGGATAATAGTGTAAACGTGCCAATCGTCAGGAATCTTTATGCGGCGCATCCAAATTTCATTATATATATTTAGTAGTGCAGCCTTACCAATTCTTGAAAGATTTGATAGCATCGAGTAATGTATATTATCGGCACCTGGTGCTGAATTTGAGTTTTTCTTCAACGCAAAGTTTAGTTCAGTGGCAGAAAATGGTTTGACTAGGAAACGGATTTGTTCTGGATAGTCGTACAGAGCATTTAGTTGTAAATCAGGAATTACTAATTCTGCAGACGGCGGTGTGATATTTTGATGGAACTCTTCTATCCACGAAGCTTCCGACAGAATAACAGGGACTTTGTTCTTTGTTTTTCTATTTTTTATTCGGTTAACTTTTGACCATACATCTTTAATAGGGACTGACCTATTTAGGGATCCGACATAATCTCTCCAGCTATTTCTTTTAGTTTGTTTAGTGATCTTCTTGACATGTGCATCATCTTTTTTATACTTAAGTAGGTTTTCATGGTTTGGATTTTCTTTGAATATACAAAAACTTTCCTGTCTTCTTCTGACTGCTTCTTCACATTCTAAATCCCACCAGTATTTTCCTCTGGAAGTCGGTTTTTTTATTTTAAATTTGGGGATGCAGTAGGATGCAGTTGTATTTATATTGTGCAAAATTTGTTCATAAGAATTTATATCTTTAAATTGAGAGAATACATCTTCCGAATACTGTTCATATAATTTCCAGTCGACATTCTTTAAATTCCACTTTTGTGAATATGGATTATATGTATGAGTTGGTTGATCCTCTAACTCTACTCTTATAGGTGTATGGTCTGAACCAAATAGGTCTTGAAGTGTTTTCCAAGTGATCAGGTGGTTTAAGTCAGGAGTACAAATGGTCAGGTCTATTGCCGATTTCGAGAAGTTCCTAAAGAAAGTAGGAGAGCCATCATTTTTGAATATTAAATTATTATCGTCTATACAGTCCATCAAGATTTTACCTTTCATATCTGTTTGGTTGTCTAGGCCCCAGGCAATGTGGTGAGCATTAAGGTCACCTCCTATTATAAATGGTCTTTCTATAGATGTTATGAAATTGTTCCATTGTTGTAACAATAACTTGGTTCCTGGGGGAACATACATAGATATAAATGTGACAGTATATGACTTAAACTTTATTTTTATTGCTACTTTATTGACGTTTATTAAATCTACTTTCATGGTGACTTCCTCGTAATATAGGTTTGAATTTATTAAAATTGCTGAGCCACCGCCAACAGTTACTGAAAAGCGGTCGTCTCTGACAATATTGTACCCGTGAAAGTTATAATACTTTTCTGGTTTAAATCTAGTTTCTGATAATAATGCGATATCAACTTTCTGGTCTTCTAATAGGTGGATAAGGTTTTCTCTATTAGAGTTAGCCGATCTACAATTCCATTGACAAATTACCAATCTATTCATTATTATATAAGAGAGAACTTAAAACTGATTGAATTGAATTTACTAGAACTGATTTTTCTGGAATTTCAAAATTTTTGTGATTTATATTAGAGATAATACTTGTAACTATATTTGATATTAATTCTGTTAATTCTTTTGATGGTTCATGTATTTTAGATCCTTGTTCTGGATTAAATGTAGATTGATACGAAGAAGAGGTGATAATACCACCAGGTCTGTTGGACATGGGGTTTAACTTTATTATTTTTTGATGTTCCATTGTTACTTGGTCTGGTGAGGAAGAGATAGGTCGTTTGTATTTTGGTGGTTTTATTATTGTATATCTATTTGAAACTGAAGGTAGAGCGAACTGATTGGAAGATGTTTGAGACGTGGACAATTGAGTAAAGGAATATGAAGAGGATGGTGCATTCATATTTGGAGTTTGATGAGAATTTATTGAGGAATTATTGGCTGCTATAGATGCATAAGTTATCTTAGGAAAGAGTTTAATTGTTTCCTTAAAAGATAAGCTGTTTTCAGACATATAATGTTTTATTTTCTTTTGGCGATCAAATTCTGGGCATATCTCCCATTCATTAGTGAAGTGTTCACCTTCACAGGATAGACATTTTTTGTTAAACGATGATAAAGAACAAGAATCGGAAAGGTGAGATTCATGACACTTAAAACAGCGAGGATTACTTTTACACTGCTTACTCATGTGCCCATACCTATAGCAGTGGTAACAGATAATTACCTTTTGCTGGTATTTTTCAACAGTGTGTAAGACATGATTAATTACTACATACTTTGGTATATTCTGGCATTTAAAAGACACAATAACTGATTTTGTTGGATTAAATATTACTTTGTCATCTGCTACTATTTTTCTTGTTATTCGTTTCACATACTCAACCGAGAATTTGCAATGGTGATCAAATTCCTTTATTCTATTTTTAAGATATTCTTCCGATATATCTGAATCTATATCCCTTACTACACCTAGTTTAAACAATTGAAATTTTGGAATGTATGCGGTCAGATTTTTTTGAATAAGGAATTTGGAAGTAACTAAAGCATTTGCGCTACTATAATTTTTAAATGAGACCCTAACTCGGTTGCGTCCGATTGAGTCAATTTTTTTTATATAATTGTCAATTTCTGGATGTAACGTAAATAGGATCTCGCCTATTTTAACAGCGTTTAATTTTCCTGTAAAATTTAAACTGGAGTTTTCAATGAAAATGTAAAAAGGTCCTAAATCAATTTTTTCGTATAAATAAACAGGCCTGGTTTTTTCTGGTTGATCTGAGTTTACTAAAGTATTTTGTTTTTCATTAATATTGTTAAGATTAATACTACTACTTATCTTATTTTGAGGCTGGTTGGGTAGAAATCCATTTAAATCTTGTAAATCACAGCTACTATCCATCGAATTCTCAATATCAGGCGGTTCGCCTCCACTAGATGACTCCATAGAGGAGTTTTCAAGTAACGTTTAACTTATGAACACTTTCAAAATGTAAACTAAATAAGGAAAAGTTTAACAAAACTAAACAAACTAAATTAGAACGGTATAAATCAAATAATCCGCCAAAAATTAATATTTTTCGGAGAGATTTCCAAATTTAAATTGACCCCAGATAATTGAAATAATACTCGAGAATAATATTTCAATCAACTATGATAGCTATCGTCTACCCTAGACTAGCTCAATCTCCCAAGTTGTGAGTCCACCTTGTCCTAATCAAAAACATGAACAATGAAAATGCAGAATGGAGCAAATAAAACAATAATATTTAACTAATCATGTTTATTTTTCATAAAAGACATAATTAAAGTATCAAAAAAATAATTTACAAGACCTTGCCGAAACTTTACAGATCAGAGATTATACTTATCGATGGCACTTGGTATCTGTCTGCGGGTTCTTGGTGTCTTGCTGTTGTTCTGCCACGGGCTCTGGCGACGTGGATGTTCTGGCCACCAGGCCTACAGGTGTTGGTTGATGGTGTGGTGTCTATGCTAAATTACTGTAGCATCGCCGGCGATATTGGGGGCTCCAGGTTCAGGGAGTCCTCCCACGAGGTGAAGGGTTGTCCGGTGAAGATTCTTATTTGTCCAGAAAACTAGAATACATACAGGTACATTAGACACCAAGAATAAATGAAAGATATCCTTGCCATTCCAAGAAATAATCCAGAAATGTTGCAGAAAGGCAAGGTTATACAAAATGAATAGTATTAAATAATGTTAGTAGTTAAATAGTTGTGGATTACTACACACATATGAAGATAATAGATAATATAAAAATTTTACCATGTGGTACAACAATAAAAAGTAAGAAAAGTAAGGTTAGATAGGAACATAAAAAAGATTACGGATATAGGCTTAGAAAAATGTGTACATTTATATTTAAACACTTACCCCAATTAAGAACGTCTGTTTGAAAATGTGGCTATGAGGCCAGACATTGCCTTAAGTAGATTTTAGAATTTAATGAAAAAATATTCTTCATTTTGACAAAGAGAAAGGGTTTGACTTGACATTGACAGAGTTCGTGAGTGGGGGCTTAAAATTTGAAACGAGAGACGACAGTGCAAAGGTGGTTTTGACAGTGCGAAGTCACTGTCATGAACCACAGAACGATTGTATAAGAATGTGAATTCTGAGATAGAACAAGAATGTTGAGATATGCCTATAAATACCGAAAGAGGGCGCCAACCAATTTTTAACGGGAAAAAAGGTAAAACAAATAGAAGAGGATTATTATTAAAGAATTATTAAAGAAAATAGAATAAAATACTTATTTGAAAATAAAATAGCAAATATGTGACGTTTGTAACGTTACAAGGTCTAGAAATTAACGAAGGAAAAACAAAATATCTACTCTGCTCTAGAAGAGAAGATAACAGGATGAGGTAAATCAAAATAGAAAACTACACTTTTGAAAGAATTAACAATTAAAATATTTGGAAGTAGTAGTAAATGGCCAAAATAAGAGAAGTGAAGAAGTAACGGAGCGAATACTAACAGGCAACAAACATACTAGAAATATCGTAGGCTAATGAAGGACAAGAACTTATTCAGAAATACAAAACTGAAAATATACAGAGTTGCAATCAGACCAGTAGTTACGTACGCAGATGAGACAATGTGCCTCACGGAAACAGATGAAGAAAAATTAAGAATGACGGATTATGGGCCCAATAAGAATGGAAAACGGAGAAATGAGAAGAAGAATGAACCATGAACTAAGAGACATAATGAAGGAAGAAGATATAGTTAGATTTATTATTGAGATGAAGAGACTGAGATGGCTGGGACACATACAGAGAAGGAAAAACGAACTACTGATTAAGAAGATCACCAGATGGAAACCAGAAACTGAAAGACCAAGGGGAAAACCCAGAGAGAGATGGGAGAACCAGGTCATGAGAGATATCAAAATTCTGGATGTGAGAAACTGGAGGGAACTATGCACATATCAAAATGAATGGAAGAAAATTGTAACGAAAGCCAAGTCATACAACAAACTTTGACAACACACAAGTGGAATGCGGAGTGATTCACCCCAATAAGCGACTCAGTGAGCTCTTAGTAAGAGCGGCAAACATTCCATTCGGAATGAAAAGCCCTGATGATGAATCGGCTGACGAACATCTCTCATCATTCTTACATTTGGTCCTCGGTAATTACGTACCAACTTAGTAAGAGTGGCAAACATTCCATCCGGAATGAAAAACCCTGATGATGAATCGGCTGACGAACATCTCTCATCATGCTTACATTTGGTCCTCGGTAATTACATTACGTACCATCACATAAAAAAAATTGTGGAGGATATGCTGTGCCGCATCAACATTCAAATAAAATAAAACTGAAAAACATGACTTTTATTATAACTATCTGTAGTTCCAACTTTTTATCAAAGTGAAGCGTGCAATAAAGCTTTTTATTTTTAAAATTGTTTTTTTTTACTGGCAGTCGATCGCTGGATGCTTGCAGTTTATGTGGTAGATCCCACGCACTACGCAGTGTAAGTCTGAGCACCACTGATATAAATGAACGACTACAGACGAGCCACTTTGAGTGACTGGCTGATTTTAGTGGCTGATGCTTTGCTGCAATTGAAAACCTGTGGCGGACACCAGTGTCTTAGACTGAAAGGGTACTTAATGTTAGGATATTATTGGTTCTAGAAAAAACATGAATTAACACTACACTTTTTTTTGCTCACACTAGATCACTAGGAACTTTACGTTTTAACCTGCGCACTGCACACATCTGCATCAAGTTCCTTGCTAGGTGGTTTGGGTGTTCCCGCAATCGGTCCTTGTATTTTTTTATTCGATATGTAATTTCTTCCCTTACATAAGTTATTTCTGCAGCTCGATGTACGGCGTTGTTGGTGATATACCACAGTATATTAAAAATCATCCTTAGTATTTTGGATTGGAACCTTTGTATAACTTCTATATTAGAATTTGCCACTGTTCCCCACAGTTCTATCCCATAGGTCCATACTGGCTTCAACACCGCTTTGTACTACAGGAGTAATTTATTATGAGTTGTTAACTGGGATGGTTTTCCTATTAGCCAGTATATGTCTCTCACTTTATGGCCCAGTTGTTTTCTTTTGGAAAATATGTGTTTTTTCCACGTCAGTTTTCTATCTAGGTGAACCCCAAGGTACTTTACATCATCTCTCTATGGTATTTGTTTACTGTACATCTTATGGTACTTTACATCATCTCTCTATGTCTTTGCGGTTAATACATACAGTTGGACAGGTTCCTCTACATGTTGTAAATGTTACACGCATCGACTTTTACTCGTTCGGTTTAATTCTCCATTTTTTAACCATTTGTCGACTTCATTTATGTTATTTTGTAGGAGTTCTGATGCGATGTGTGGATTCTTGTTGGAGAATAAGAACGCAGAATCATTGTTGTGGCAGGTGATGTTGGCAGGTGGGCAGTGTAGAGTAGGCACAGGACAGGACCCGGTACACTTCCCTGTGGGATCCCCGCTGTTATGGGTGGGAGATCTGTTATTTCATTGTCGTATTCGACTCTAAAACGTCTATTTGTAAGGTATGACTTTAGTAGTGTGTAATAGTTTAGAGGTAAGCAACTCATCAGCTTATAGAGCAACCTCTGATGCCATACCTTGTCAAAAGCTTGTCCTATGTCTATGAACAGTGCGGAGCAATGTCTGGATGTCTCGAGGTCTTTATGGATTCTGTTTACTATTCGATATACTTGTTGAATGATAGAATATTTCTGCCTGAATCCAAATTGTTGAGTTGGAATAAATTATTCACTTGTCTACGAGGAAAGGCGTTAGTCTTGTTAGTAAAAGTTTTTAGAACACTTTGGAGAGCATTGGTAGTGGACTGATGGGCCGGTATGATTCCACCGTTTCAGGTGGTTTACCTTGTTTTAAAATGGGTGTTATTTCGGCTACTTTCCATTGTGGCGGGAACTAGCTGATTTTTTTAATTGAATTTAATAATTATGTTAGATATGTACATTCTTTTCCGGTAGTTCTTGTAATATTTGTCCTGTGATGAGGTCGCACCCTGGGACTTTTTAAGATTGGTATTGAATCTTATTGTGGTCTTTATTTAACTTTTTTTAGATCATTTTTCTGGTAATTATGGCTAGTATGATTCTTCAAGTGTTTGGTTTAATGTTTCCTCTCGGTTGGGGTCAGTTGTTTCATTGGGAATGAATACAGTTCGTAGGTGGTTTGCAAACCTCCTGCAAAGCTTCTACTCGCCGTATTAACTGATTGCAGAGGAAAATGAAACAATACTAGAGTTTAGAGGGGTTATTAGATTTTTGTCTTACAAAAGAAGGTTTTGTCTATTAGATTAGATTAGTGTCATTAGTGCAGGGAATATTCCAGTTATTCGTTTATAATGGATATTTTAAACTATACGAAAAAAATTAGTAAATAAAGTTAAATATGTACAGAATTTGACTTAATGCATACTAGTAATTTTATTACTAATAACATCATGTTAACATTGGTTGAGTTATTGGTTTGGTAATACATACATCATTTCTCCATATTTTCCTTTTCTAACAGACAGTCTTACTAGAAAACTAGTATTAAATTTTATACATAATTGGTGACATATATCTTAAACTTTAAGCATTTTATATTTTTATTTCTCATTGTAGATATTATTCCTATATTACTCAAGCTTGAGATATTTGTTTCAGAGGTATGTCCTTTTAATCTGTCTTCATCCACAATTACAGGAATAATGGATTACATGAATACAGGATTAATGGGACAATTCAACATTAACAAAATTGTCAGAAAGCAAGATTCACGATGGGCATAAATAATATCACCTTCAACATAACCATTCAATTTCAAGATTCTAAACAGTAATTGGTGCTTATTTCAATTTAGACCGTTGTTTTTTAATTGTTAATTACGCGCGTCCACTCGATTTTTAAGCCGTCGCGGCGCGCCTCACTATATGGTGCGTCTCTCTCGCACTTATACACTCACTGACATGAAAACGGGTATCCTTTGAATTTTTGATAAAATTGTCGAAACACACTTTATTTTTTATTGTAACTTTCGTTTTTTGGCATGCTGTATATTTTAGACAGGAAAGGTGTATTAAAAACTTTTATTTAAAGAGAACTATACAAATTCTAGGCAATGTGAAGATGTCTTTGAGTGCAGAAATTGTAGCATCTATTGTTGCTCTCATTTGGGATGGAAGAAATCAAGTTTACGTAGCTAACAGATACGGAGTTTCACGCAGTACAGTACAACGTGTCTTTGCTCGTTGTATAGATACAGGAGCTTATACTTGACGTCTTGGAACAGGTCCCCAGAGAAGAACTACTAATCAGATCGACCGGTTTGTAGTCTCTTCTGTACTTTCTTCAGTACTAAGTGCTGAAGAGACTACAAAACGGCCGTTTTATAGTATCTTCAGTACTAAGAAATTGTCATTTATCTGCTATAGAGGTAAGAAACAGTCTTCAACGTGTCATGAACGTAAATGTTAGTGAACAACCAATATAGGATAAGAACTAACAAAGAGATCGAAGTTACCCAGACGCCAACATCATAAAAGAAATAAAGTCCAGAAGACTCCAATGGGCAGGACACCTCAGAAGACATTCTGACCAAAGAACAGTAAAACTGGTGTGGGAGGAAGTCCCAACTGGAAGGAGACCACGCGGACGCCCTCGACTCCGGTGGCGAGATAATATAGCAGGAGACCTAAGCACTATGGGCGTGGAGAATTGGATGAAGGTTGCTCAAGACAGAAAACAGTGGAGGCATGTTGTCGAGTCGGCTAAATCCTACGAAAGGTTGTAACGCCACGGAGTAAGTAAGTAAGTAAGTAAGTAACCATTTAGAAGACGGTTAAATGAGGCTAATCTGAATACTCGAAGACTCGCTACAAAACCCAAACTTTCCAGGGAACGTCTTTTATCCAGATTACATTTCACTTGGAAGCATCACGAATGGAAGGCAGACGACTGGAAAAATGTGATGCTTATCAATGAGTCCAGATTTGAGATTTGAAATTAAGAGATGGTGAACACTATACCGCATGCACTTTTAGCCCTAGAGTCTAGAGTAACTTTTTAAGGGGGTTCAGTTAAGGTGTGGTCTGGTATATATTCGTAGGCGCGTACAGAATTGTACATCGTCCCTAGGGGATCTCTGACCACTGATATATACATAAATGTGATACTGCAACATTCTAATGCCCCAAATGCACCATTTATTGAAGACAACTTCACCCTGATGCTCGGAAATGCACGCATTCATACCGCCCACATTGTCAGAGAATACATAAATTAATTTGATACTTCCCATATGACATGGGGTCAGCGTACAGTCCCGAGTTAAATCCCATAGACCATGTTTGAGACAGGCTTGGTAGAAGTATTCGAAGCCGGGCGCGGATACAGGGGGGATCAACAGGTCCATGGACCCCCCTATCGTGTTTAGTCTATAAGTATTTTTTTATTATTATTTTTTCTGTCAACTCTAAACTTTAAGCCATCAGTAGAACACTAAATTACACGACAACCGCTTCCAAAGAATTGAAAGAAGCCATAAAATCTAATAAAACACCCTCTTCTGAAAAATAAACTGCAGGCGCATTTGTTTCGGTACCGATGGAACCATAAACAACGGAAATATTTTTCTCAGTTCAAAAAATATTAAAAATTATATTTTAAAATGCAAATTCATTACCCAGGGTATAAACTTTATCTCATTAAAAGTCACATTTCAAATTTGCGATACAACAAAGATATAAAAATTTTAATTTTACTAGATAATCCAGGCGTACCTACCCATTGATGGTAGAAAGGTTAATCTTTACACTTTTACACCTACAGTTGTTAAAGAGCGACCAGTGAGATTAATAGTAGTGAATTATTGTCTTTCAATCGATGTCTATTAATCCTTTTGATACCGTAGGTATCTGGGATTATGTAGTGTATTTTATCCTTATATCTCGATCAAGGAACACAAAACTTTACGAAAACCTCAAACAAATAAAGGAAGGATGAAAATTTCGGAATAGGTAGTTGAAATTGTCTATTATTGTATAAGAAAAAGGTTACAATTCTACATCCCCTCCATTTTACAAAAATTGGAAAATACGGGGTGAAAAAAATTTTCTCGAGGGTGAAAAAAATACGTTCAAAATAAGTCCGGAATTGGATATAATGACTAATTCTAAGCAACTTTTGTTCTATAGAGTTTTTTACAAAGTCAATACTTTTCGAGTTATTTGCTAGTGAATATGTTCATTTTTAACAAAAAAAAAACATGTTTTTGGACGGTTTTTCGGAGATAACACAAAAAGTAAGTATTTTGAGGAAAAAAATATTATATAAATATGTTATATTAAAAATATAGCTTATAAAAAATTGAAAAAAATGATGTATGCGGAGGTCTGCAGATACAGTAGAAGCAGAGTTGCAGCTAATGAAAAGTAGGTACTTCTTCGTCAGATTCCAAATCGGATATTTCAATGTCAAATAAACAAAAAAATTACAACTTTTTTAAAGTGTTTACAAAAAGGTTTGTTTTTGTTTTTAAAAAAGACTTCTGATATTAAAAGTAAGTGAGTTCTGCTCAAAATATTGTTGGTCCCTTTTATTTTTTGGTAAAAAATGGCAAAAATCACCCCCTAATTAGCTTCTGATATAAAATTAATCGTTACCGCTTCACACGTTATTTTATTTATGTATTATTTATATTATCTATAAGTTTCATTGGTTTAAAGTGCTCAGTTTTTTTTTAAATGGGGTTTAAAATAAAACATTTTCTTTTACTTTGAAAAAAATCGGAATTGTTCATCGAATTAACTTAAAAATTATTAGTAATACCAAAAATTTCAAAGAGTAATAAAATGTACCTTTTGCTTTTCTGAATATTTTTGATTTTTTGTTTTCTTAGACAAAAATTGTTATGCTAGGGCTGTTCCAAATTTGCCTAAACTCGTGATTAGTTATATTACTCGCTCAAGCCATTTTAACTACATCTTTTTCAAAAAGAAGCACTTTGAACCGATGAGACTTACAGATAATATACATAGAAAAAGTAACTTGTGAAATGGTAATGATAAATTTTATTTGTGATGCTAATTAGGGGGTGATTTTCGTGATTTTTTACCAAAAAATAAAAGGGACGTTACAAGTTTTTTTAGAAAACAAACATAAACCTTTTTTTAAACACTTTAAAAATATTAAAATGAATTTTCCCCGAAAAGTGCTTCTTATTTGGGTTATTTCACATTGAAATATCCGATTTGGAATTTGACGAAGGAGAACCTACTTTTCATTAGGTGCAATTCTGCTTCTACTGGGTCTACAGACCTCATGTATACACCATTTTTTCAATTTTTTACGAGCTATATTTTTGCTAAGAATATTTTTTCGCTAAAATACTTTCTTTTTGAGTTATCTCCGAAAAACCGTTCAAAAACATGTTTTATTTTGTTAAACATGAACATATTCACTCGCAAATAACTCGAAAAGTACTGACTTAGTGAAAAACTCTATAGAACAAAAGTTATTTAGAATTAGTCATTTTATCCAATTCCGGTCTTTTTTTGAATGTATTTTTTTACCTTCAAGAGGGGGACATTCCCCTCCATTTTTGTAAAATGGAGGGGATGTAGAATTGTAAACTTTTTCTTATATAATAATAGACAATCTTAACTACCTATTCCCAAATTGTTATCCTTCCTTTATTTCTTTTTTGGGGTCAGATTGTTCTTTGATCGGGCTATTAGAGTAGGGTGACCAAACGTCCCGTAAAAACGGGATTGTCCCTTTTTAAGCTGCAGAATCGTTGTTTTTATTTATTGTATTTTAAATTAAATTACATATTCATAAGTAAATTAAAAAAGGTTTATGTCTCAAATTAGCTTGCAAAGAGCACGTTTCAATGATTACCCTCGATGGAGGCCCCTGAAAAATATCACCCCAAACTCTCTTTGGACGTGTCCCGTTTTTTCAAGTTTTTTATTTGGTTACTCTACCTTAGAGTAAGTGTAAGTCGTATGACTAAATCTGGACAATATAATATTTGAAGTAAGTCTGGCCCCCCTATTATGAATTTCTAGATTCGTGCCTGGGTGCGACCATAGTGCACGCTGGTTTCCAAAGTCGACGAAGTTGACGAAGTCATAGTCCGAGTCCGTGTGTGAATAATCCTGCGTATTTAAACAGGCGTGTCCAAAGTGCACCTGCGCGCTGTTATTAGGATTATTCACACACGGACGCGGACTCTGACTTCGGAAACCATAGTGCACGCTGCGCTGGTTTCCGAGTCAGAAAGCCAATGCCGAGGCGGTGTAGCTAAATCCTTCGTATTTAAATGGGACTGTCCAAAGTGCACCAGCCAGCTGACAACGAAATACGAATGATAATTGGCACACCGATTCGGCGCTGTCTGCCTGACTCGGAAACCAGCGTGCACTATTGACGCGCCCTTAGGGCATGCATGTCCAAGGTGCACGTTGGTTTTCGGAGTCAGCGACAAGTCTGTGTGCGAATAGTTCTTCGTATTTAAACAGGCCTGGTCAAAAAGCTCCTACGCGCTGACAACTGAATACAAAGGGTTTCCTTTGATAAGCTCAAAGTGGCTCTTTTCGAGAAATGGGAAAAAATTCGCAGAATAAAGTTTTAAACTTAATTAACAGTAAATATGCCCAGAAGATTGAATTGCCGTTAGACAGGCTCATGGAGGTACTATAAAGTAGTAATATAAAGTGATGGTGGTAATATTAAATACATAATTAATTTGTATATGTTTCCTTATTAATTTTTATTTTGTTTCTGAAGATAATTGAATAGGTACTAATTTGTTTTATTTTTTGTGCATTAATTTGTAACTTTATATAGTTGTCTGTAAATAAACGTTTTTCGTATGTATTTCCTACGTAAAACATACATCAAAACCTTATATCAGAGCATATCGCCGATAAAAGTTGCAATAAAAAATAAAGTGTGTTTCTCGACAATTATATCAAAAATTCAAGGGTTGCCCGTTTTTCATGCCGGTCAGTGTATACATACATTTATTATACGTACCTACTTACGCCAATTTGATATTTTCTTAATAACTTATTTATTTGTTAAATTAATTATTGTCAATGTGCTAATTAAATACGCCAATGATCACAATAAAATAGACGTATCGTTATTTTATTTTTTTAAACGTGTTCGATACAAAATACTTATTATTGTTTTCACCCATTTTGAAAAAATGTGAAAACTTTGAATTAACCATGTCCTTCTGTCCAAAAAAATTTGTGAACACAACTCCTCCACCATTAGGCCAGATAATATTATGACAAGTGATGTATCCAATGAACGCTTATAACCCAAGGTTGGTATTATAGGTGAGAAATTTCACCGAGGACTTCCGGTTTTAGAGTTGTAATCGGAACTACTGTTTTAAAGTTTCCGAAGTGGTACAAGCGATATAATACTCGACGCGCCTAACCAAGACGAGAATAAATATATACAGTGCAAAGATTCGAAAGGTGCCGGTGGGGAATGACGTCTATGCGCAGTATTATAATCGGTGTATGAGAGAGATAGTATTCAATATAATGAAATAACAAATAATATAAAATTTGTTATGTCATTATTTCGAATACTTTCTCTCGTTTATACGGACTATAATACTGCGCATAGACACCATCCCCCACCGGCACCTTTAGAATCTGTGCACTGCACTTCCGGTTTTTATATCACTTCTGGTTAAAAAGGTGTAATCGGAAGTGCCACATTAAAGTCGCAGAAATAGTACATGTGATATATCAATGGTAACGTATTGAAAAGTCGAACTCTTATATTGAGTTCCGGTTTTGATGTCATTTCCGGTTATAAAGTTATGCCCGGAAGTTTGGCAAAAATGACTCAAAATTAATGAAATTGTATATCAATCGATGCAAAGTTACATGAAGAGTTCAAATATCGACTTCCAGTTCTACTTCCGGTCACGTTGGGAGAAAACCTAGCACCTACGAAGTTTCATTGTTTGTATTTATTCGTATCAATTCTAAATCAAACTATAATTATATTATAATACTTGACATTTATTAAAATTTGGTAATTTATGATTAATATTTTCAAAATAAGTAAATATTAGTAAATAGATGGTTTTGATTGTTTTCGATTCAGAGGGTTGCACAATCTCTGGACAGCTGTTTCCACCATTTCAGGCTTCCTCAACAGCGCTAGCATGCACTCATCCACAGCCTCCTAAAGCTTACAAGCCGTGAAATGAGAAAATTGGCAACGTTGAAGCTAGTCCGATGGTAGTCCATATTTACTTTGTTTACATTGGGAGTTTATGCTAATTTTGTTAATTTTTAGTGTTTTATTGGTGAATTATTTGATTAAAAAAGAAAAAGTATGTACCTCCTATGTATACTGTAATATTTGTGTGATTACTTAAATTCACAACCACAACATCCCTTTAGTAACTACAAACCCCATCTCGATAAGTGTTAATTAATTCATTGGTACAGGTACAATTAATTCATTTTTCTTTTATATCCTTTATTATAACACATTAAAGTAGAGATGTCGAGACACTGCAGTGTACCAAATGGCAAATCAAATTATGCAACTTACTTTAAAATATGAACAGGCCCAAAGTACATTCTCTTTTCCCAAAAACGATCACCTTCGTAATCAGTGGATTAGATCTATTAACCGTGAAAATTTTACAGTAACTGCTAGTTCAGTGGTATGTAAAAAACATTTTGATTCGACCGACATATTGAAACTGACTTCTTTACCGAAATTTGACATACCCGAAGTTGAAAGAGAACGCAATCCCAAGCATTTTTGAAAATCAACCTTCATATTTATTTAACCCAAAACCACCGACAAAAAAAAATCCTGAAACTAGACGTGCTGAAATAAGTCTCTGGGAAGAAAATATTGTAAAGGAATTTGAAAACGAAGACCTTATCGTAGCTTTCAATCAACTTGTACAACATGTTACTAACATGATGTTAGTGAGAAGATTGAGTTAAAAAACTGACAGATAATAGTTTTAGAAGAAAGGATTTGTAATACATTATTAAATATTGACAGTCACTGCAGTGATGAGTGCATATAAGTTATTTCAAACATTAATATTACAAATTCAAACGAAGGAATTACTTGTATCTGTATATATGAAGGACACTGTAACCTCAGGATTTAAAATGGATTTTACCATTTGACTGTATATTATCGTGCTGGTCACAACTAGAAAATCTGCTATCCAGGTATTCTTTTTGTTTGAAAGCCTCAATGACAATAATTTTAAAATTACTAAAATATGTAGTGAAATTGACAGACATAGAAAATACTGATATAGATAAAATAAAGGGAACTTTGGCTTTTGTGAAAAATCCGTTATTGTTACTAACAGAAAGTAGGCAAATATTCTCTACCAACAGTTCTTTTTGCTCTTACCATATATAATCAGGCAACGTCATGTTATATCATTCGTCAGTACTTAAATTTGCCCACTAAAAGATATTTACAAATGATTACATCATCTTTTCATGTATCTCCTGATGATCAATTAGAAAATAATTATTTGTCATATGTAGCATCAAATTTGAATGATCGAGAAAAACTAGTCAATTTACTTGTAGATGAAATATATGTAAATCCTGGAGTTCTTTATCACTCACAGCAAATTACTGGAGTTGCTGCCAACAATGATAAACAATTAGCCAAAACTATTGTGACGTTAATGTCATGCTTCTGTCATAAATATGTCGTATAACCCATATAAATAATAATATAAATATACGACACATGACGGAAGATCGAAACAAATGAGAAACATTGAAAAGCTCTATTATCCTATTATTATTTTTGTCATTTAAAATGCCAATACAATGTATGTGTTTATAAATTTATTAACACACTGAGAATAATAAAATCAGACACCAATATAATGTATTTTTTATTTATAAACTTATTAACAAACTGCAGTCCAGTAAACTAAAATTATCAACATTAACCTTATGGTGAATTATATTTTAAAACAAACACGCACACACACAGAATTTTATTGTACTAGATTTGCTCCTGGTTGAAAATGTACTGCCACAGTTTGTTCTATATCAATATCAATAGCATCTTCATTTGCTAGTATTTCAAGGTTTTCTCTATTAACTACTGCAACAGAAGAAGAGGTCCAGATGACCAAGACATGAAGACTCAGGGATCCACAACAGAAGCAGTTCAAAGGAGAGCGTGCAACAGTGGAACATCGGTGAAGAAATGAAATATATTAAGTGAATGTATTATAAATATTATTAGGGCAATAAATGTATTTATTTTTATTTTTTTCTATTAACTACCTAGACTTTTATATATGAGCCATTCCACGAACATACGCCTGTTTTGGATTACTTCGACAACGAATATTTTACTGTGCAACATAAGAAGTACGAAAGTAAATGGCGCTAATAATTGGCTCCAATAAACAACAATGTAATTTGCAATTTACTTTCGTTCTTCTTATTTTGCACAGTAAAATATTCGTTGTCGAAATAATCCAAAAGAGGCGTATGTTCGTGGAATAGGCTATATTAACTTTCTGCCTAGTAAATCTGAACTAGCCTTTATTATTTTTTGAACAAAAGGTAACCTGCATCTGATTCCACATGTCAAAATAATAGAAAATGTTCTTTCACTAACAATTCTTAAAGCAATTATTAATTATACAACACTTCAACTGCTGGCTGAGGATTCTGCCATTGTGTCATTGGGTAGTTGATGACTGGATATTCACTCCCCTAATAATACATTGTCCATAAATTCCTCATTTTATATACCCATACTATGCAAAAGTATTTAACAACTTCTAAAATAGCTATTTCTAATTGTACTGCCATCAAATACTATGGACTCTGCCATGTAATAAGATGATTATTAGGTTGTAAGATGATTGTGGTATTCTTCAAATCACAAAATAATTAAATTTAACGTGTTACTCCTTTCACTGATCTTATTTTAATTTTAACTTTAACTAGGATCTTATTTATCGGTCACAACTGGTCACTTGGTCAGAATCTTCTAGGTTATTTTTATATTATACATACATATTCTTAATGTCCTTTGTCAAAATAAAAGTTAAAATACGTTTTCGATAATTCTCTTTTATTAGTCATGTCGTTTATTTTTTTTAAAGGATCTTTTAACTTTGTTTTCGCGATAAATAACTCTCATTATTCTGCTGTGCTGAAATTGTAAACAATGGGACTATCGGACTACCTTAAACAGCTGTTGCGGTGTTGCCTTTCTTAGTTCACGGCTTGTAAGCTTTATGAGGCTGTGACTCATCTGAATCGAAAAACAGCTCAACCATCAATTTAAGGGGAACTTCAAAAATCATTGAATTTCCCATTAGGACGCGCTACAGCGACATCTCTTAACAAATTGAAGTGTCTCAAATGCAGAATTCACCACTCAATAAAATTAAAATGGTAAATAGTTATTTAAATCTGAAATTTTTTGTGTTGAAAGTTCTTTCTGGTACATGGTACGTCCTTAATCTGCGACTTTTACAATTTATAAGACCGCAGACGACGAATATAGAAAACAAAAAGGGCTCCTTGCAATCACATTCCGTTTTCATTCGTGTAGGAAAAGGACAGAAGAGGAACTTTCTAGTACTCAAATCTGAGTAAAGATAGAAAAGTAAATAGATGTTTTGCTTGTTTTCGATTCAGAGGGTTGCACAATCGCTGGGCAGCTGTTTACACCATTTCAGGCTTCCTCAACAGCGCTAGCATGCACTCCTCTTATAAATTGTAAAAGTTGCAGATTAAGGATGTACCAGAAAGAACTTTCGACACGAAAAGTCTCAGATTTAAATAACTATTTACCATTTTAATTTTATTGAGTGGTGAATTCTGCATTTGAGACTCTTCAATTTGTTAAGAGATGTCGCTGTATCGCGTCCCAATGGAAAATTCAATGATTTTTGAAGTTCCCCTTAAATTGATGGTTGAGCTGTTTTTCGATTCAGAGGAGTGCATGCTAGCGCTGTTGAGGAAGCCTGAAATGGTGTAAACAGCTGTCCAGCGATTGTTCAACCCTCTGAATCGAAAACAAGCAAAACCATCTATTTACTTTTCTATCGTTACTCAGATTTGATTACTAGAAAGTTGCTCTTCTGTCCTTTTCCTAGACGAATTAAAACGGAATGTGATTGCAAGGAGTCCTTTTTGTTTTCTATATTCGTCGTCTGCGGTCTTATAAATTGTAAACGTCGCAGATTAAGGATGTACTAGAAATAACTTTCAACACGAAGACCCTCAGATTTAAATAACTATTTACCATTTTAATTTTATTGAGTGGTGAATTCTGCATTTGAGACTCTTCAATTTGTTAAGTAAATATTAATTTATTTAGTCTCGATCACATTTAGAAAACAAAAAGAAAATAACAATACGCTTATTATATTGTGATAATTTATTAGGCACTTGGCAACCTCAAAAATAATTATTTATATACTAGTTTTTAAGCTTCGAAAATGCGCACTTTTAAATTTTTCAGATTTTAAGTCGTTTATAACTCGAAAACTATCAACTTTAGATAGCAATGACAAAAAAAATTTTTTTTGGTAATGACCCAGAAAATCTAAAAAAATATTTTTCTAAGCAGAAAAGCGTGAGTTTTGGGATTTGTTTAAAAAAAATGCATAAACAATTTCTGAAAACCGAATCAGAAACATTTTTCCTACAGGAGCTACCACACAAACTGGACTATTCAAATAAAAATAAAATTCAATTAAATTCCATTTCTAACGTTTTAATTGAATGCTTTAGTTAGACACACAAACAAAAACGTTTTTACTCATATTGCGCTTTTTATTTGTGCATTTAAGATCTTGATTTTATTTATATTTTCTTCCTCAAAGTAAAAATATTAAATTGAACAAAAATTATATTTCTTTATAAACGCAGCTAATGCATTTTTAACGTAGTAAGGATTCCTTTGAGACTCTAATAGGACAAATCTCTGATATAAGAAACAAATCCGTTACTTGAATTCCTTGGACTTGTAAGTCCTCGCTAAACCTCAGTAATCCTCTGCTAATTTGTCAGTCGGTTTGTCACAAAGAACACGAAGAGGAAAATTTCTTTTTAATCTCTGTTATTTGTTTCTAAAAAGAAACTTAATTCTAGCAATGGCAGCAAAATACTTTAGATGACATGACGGAAATGTACCTACTCTAAATAAAATGTTTTTCAACAAAATATTTTATAGATTTTGCAATTGGATTAGAATAATTTTGTTTATGTTATTGTTATTTTCGTAAACATTAGTATTTTCGTTAGTAATATTGGCTCAAGATTCTTGTCTTTTTGTATGTAGGCTTTAAAAACTTTTTCTTTTTCAATATTAGCCTCCTAATTTGTTTAAATTGTCGCACCATCTTTTTCTTGGTCTGCCAATACTTCGTCGTCCATTTGGTGACTTATCTCGTGCTATTAGTACTATTCTATCCTTTGCCATTCTACTAATGTGTTCGTTCCACTCCTGTTTCCGTTTTGTCACTCATCCATTTATGTCTTCTACATTGCATGCTAGAGGAGAGGAGAACAAATATATACTTGCGGTTTCATGTCCGTCTGTCCGCCCGTCCGCGAATACAACTCCTCCGTTATTAATACAGACAGAATGACAAATGAGGTATCGAATGAAAGCTTCGAAAGAATAATCCAATGATGATACATATTTATTAAAGATGAGAAATTTGACATCGGACTTCGGTTCTAGAGATGCAACCATAAGTACTGTTTTAGAGTCACTTAAAATATGATATGAATGTAAATAAAGATGTAAAGAACTAGAGGAAAATTTAAATTACATTTCCAGTATCAAATGAGTTCTAAAAGGCGATGTGATATTGACAAAACTGTTTAATCTAGCATATTTCTGTTTCCCCCTGTGTAATCTATTTAATCTACAAAATCTCAAAGATAACAAAGTGCGGAAATTAATACAAGAGCAAGACCAGTCTGGGAACGATTTGAAAAACTCAGTTGGATACTTAAGAACCGCATAGTGCCTATATACTAACACCTTAATACTTTAGAAACAGTGGTCAGCCAGTGCGCCCTTCCTTTCATGACACATGGATGTCATACCACCTGGACCCTAACTAAGTCAAATATGAACAAACTAGCCACAACATAAAGCACAATGCTAGATATATGAGTCTCAGATAGGAGGATTATACAGAAAATCAAAAGGCTAACGTAGTAGTTTAAAATTCTAAATGAATCTGCAGCTTAGAGTAACCTAGAGCACCATCTGCCTGTGGTGGAGCAGTACGGTAACATATAAGAGCTTGTAATGGCGGATCTAGATATTTGCCTTGGGAGGGGAAATTTGCATTAGGGGAGAACTTCCAATGAAACACCAACCAAAAGACATAAAAAAGATAAACTCAATCTACATAAAAGACATAAATAATAACAACTAACGTATTTATTGGGTTGAATTGGTATGACTGTGGTTTAAGTTTGATGTCAGCTAAAATATTTTTATGTTTCAAAACAATTTTTTCTTTAATTTTGGACCTTTGTTATGGGGGAAATTTCCCAATTTTCCCTCTCCGTAGATCCGCCATTGAGGGCGGCTTGGGTACTACTCCTTCATAGATCTCTACCGGAAGGGCGAGATAGGAAGGGAAAGGATTGGGTAATGTCAAAAACATCAGTCGAGGATATCGCAATAACAATTGCTAAACTAAATAGAGTTTTGCAGAACACACTGCCAGACAAAAGAACCAACGTTGGTACGCCACAATACAACATTGGAGACCCAACGGTAGACGATCAAGCGAATACTACAGATGAGATGGATATATGACATAAAAAATGGGCGATACGCGCCTAAAAAGTGGAAAAAAAGTGAAACGGTACTTCTATTTTACTACTCGAATATGACATGTCTGTACGTAATATGGGTCTAAGCATTGTTTTTTGTAATAAATTGAATCTTACAATTAAAATTTTAATTAGAAATCATTTAGCTGTTAATTTTAAATGATTACGCAAATGAGACGATGAAATGACAAAAAAATATTACGAACATTTACCTAACATTATTTAAATGACAAAAGTTTTCTTTATCGATCCAACTTTTCTTCATACGAAGGCTTTCACCGTTTATATATATTTTGAAGGCAATCTGACATGATATGGCTTTCACACTCTGTACACATTTGTTGGGTGTATCTTCGGGAGAGTCTTATTTCAGCTGAAAACTTCTTTTCTATAACAAACACATTACCCAACAGAACAGAAGTCTGATTCACTTTTATCGCTTTGTTCGCCTCGAAGTGTTGTTTGTTTCGCTAAAAAACCTGTCAATGTCTTTCTTTTATTTATCCTGTCCAGCATCCCTGGTATCAGTAGCGTATACATTTCCAGTCTGTACCCAAAATGGGTATTAGATATTAAATTAAACGTTTAACATATAATACCTTAATAATATTGTTTTAAGGAACAAGAAAATTATTTACTAGCATATTTGGTACATTCATAATAAAAAATACAGGTCATAAATTTAATCACATATTCTGGGACCAAAAATAATTCGATTGAACTTAACTTACCTTAGTACAAATGTGCACATAAAAAAAGTTACAGCCCTTTTAAGTTACAAAATGAAAATCGATTTTTTCGAATGTATCGAAAACTATTGCAGATTTTTTATTAAAAATGGACATGTGGCATTCTTATCGCAGTAGCATCTTAAGAAAAAATTATAGTGAAATTTGGACAACCCATAAAAATTTTATGGGGGTTTTGTTCCTTTAAACCCCCCAAACTTTTGTGTAAGTTCCAGTTAAATTATTATTGCAGTACCATTAGTTAAAAACAATGTTGTTAAAACTTTTTTGCCTCTTAGAACTTTTTCAAAAAATCAGTTTTTATCGAGATATTTCGAATAATTGTCAAATCCACCACATATTTGTATATGGTTAAGTACGATTATGGAGACTTGGTAATAATATGAACATTTATTTATGATTTACATTTTTAGGGATATTTTGAACCATATTAAAGAAGAAGTCACATCTCGATAAAAGGTGCCTTTTCGAAAAAATACAAAGAGGCAAAAAAGTTTTAAAAACACTGTGTTTAACTAATGGTACCGCAGTAATATTTTAATTGGAACGTACACAAACATTTGGGGGGTTTAAAAGAACAAAACCCCATAAAATTTTTATGTAAACATATTGAAAAAGAAGCCTCAACTCGATAAAAACTGCCTTATCGAAAAAATACTAAGAGGCAAAAAAGTTTTAATAATATTGAATTCAACTAATGGGAACAAAATAATAATTTAATTGAGACGTACACAAAAGTTTGGGGGGGGGGGGGGTTTAAGGGAACAAAATCCCCATAAAATATTTATGGGGTGCACAAATTTCACTGTAATTTTTATTTAAGATGTTCCTGCCATAAGAATGCCACATCTCCATTTTTAATAAAAAATCTCCAATAGTTTTCGAAATATTCGAAAAAATCGATTTTCATTTTATAACTTCAAAGGGCTGTAACTTTTTTTATGTGCATATTTGTACTAAGGTAAGTTAGGTTCATTCGAACTATTTTTGGTCCCAAAATGTGTGATTTAATTTATGACCTGTATTTTTGTTACACCCTGTATACAGGGTGTCCAGAAACTCTACCGACAAACGAAGAAAGGAGATTCCTCAGACAATTTTAAGACAATTTAACCCAATTCACCTAGTCCGAAAATGCTTCCTAAGGGAGCTAGAGCTCTTTGAAGATCGCGCCATGTAATTAGTTTTTCTTAAATACCCCCAGAACGCTTCTATCTAGAAAATCGAAAATTTGTATACATATTTACTTTCCATAAATGAATCGATTACTTCCATTGTGAATTTCTAGTACCGGTCATAGGCCTCCGTTTTGGGTAGGGCAACGGTTATTTTATCGCATAACTTTTTTGTCTTCAACTTTTAAGCATTTTGGATACTGGATTATGAAATTGTGAGGTATTTTAGTTCTAAAAGGTACTCTTATTTTAAGTCGGTAGGACACACCGTTTTCTAGAAAAATCGATTTGAAAATTTTTAGTTTTGGGAATTTGAAAAAAAAAATTGAAAAAAAACCATGTATTTTACCAATTTAAAGCAAGAGTAACTTTTAGTACTCGAATATCTCATAATTGAATAATCTAGTGTCAAAAATACTTAAAAACTAAAGACAATAAAGTTATGCTATAAAATAACTGTTGACCTACCCAAAACGGACGCCTATGACCGTTTCTAGAAATTCGCCATTAATGAAATCGATTAACCTCTGGAATATAAATAAATGTACCAGTTTTTATCTTTCTAAATAGTTATTTTTAATCTTTTTTTTTTAAATGCAAAGAACGAAAAATTTTCAAATCGATTTTTCTATAAAACGGTGTATCCTATCGACTTAAAGTAAGAGTACCTTATAGTACTAGAATACCTCACAATTTAATAATTCAGAGTCAAAAATGCTTAAAAATTGAATACAAAAAAGTTAGACGATAAAATAACCATTGCCCTACCCAAAACGGACGCCTATGACCAGTGCTAGAAATTCGCAATGGATGGAATCGATTCATTTCTGGAAAGTAAATACGCATACCAATTTTAGTTTTTTTTAAATAGAAGAGTTCTGGAGGTATTTAAGAAAAACTAATTACATGACGCCATCTTCAAAGAACTCTAGCTCGCTTAGGAAGCATTTTCGGACTAAGTGAATTGGGTTAAATTGTCTTAAAATTATCTGAGGAATGTCTTCTCCTGTCTTCGTTTGTCGGTGGAGTTTCTGGACACCCTGTATATTGTTTATCCTAACTAATAGCAAATGAAGAGCATACAATCAAAATTCACATTTAGTATATTCACTCCGAAATGAATGACAGATCGAGAAACTAAAAAATATGTACTTCATATTTTTTAAAAATCTATCGAATTATACCAAACACGACTTCCCACGTAGAGGGTTGGGGGGTAAATTTAATATTTTAAATACGAATCCCGCGATATTTCGCGAAATAAACATCAGATCGAAAAACTTAAAAATACACTTATTCAATATTTTTGAAAAATCTATCGATTGGCACCAAACACGACCCCTCACGGACGTGAGGAGGGGGTTACTTTAAAATCTTAAATGGGAGCCCCCATTTTTTATTGCATCTGGATTCCTTAAGTAAAAATAAGTAACTTTTATTCGAGACATTTTTTCGAATTATGAATAGAGGGCGCTATAATCTAAAAAACCGATTGTTGGAAATAGAAAATTAAATTAAAAATGGAAAGTCCCCACTAAAATGGAAAACTTTACTTAACTTTTTTTTTGGTTTTAGGACCTACTCTTTACAACCCAATAGGTCCCCAAAGCGCTTGAGTGACTGCACATTTAGCATACTTTGCTCCCCTACCATTAAATATTTGAAGGTATTTAATGAGATTATTTTCTATATTTTTTTAATATGCCGATTTAGATTTCATAACGTGACAATATTAGTCGATTTATACATAACATGAAATATTATTTTTTCTATTTTCAAAAATACTTGGGCTCTTTGAACTTACAAATTAGGGAAAAGTTTGAGTTTAGGTTAGCTTATTTTTAGATGTCAGCAGGTGACATCTGGTAGGGTCCACCTAAGCTTTCCTGAATTAATTCTTCTTATTCAAGTGAGACAATTATTCTGAAGTGAGGTTTGAAGACTTGACTGAGATGATGTGCAAAAATTTGTGCTTTATCTTTATCACTTTTTCCTGGTCAAGAAAACTAGAAAATAAATCGATTTGCTATAGACTTTCCCCTCAACTATTAAGATTCCGAAGATTAGTATTCAATGTAGTTTACACTTTTTTTTACAAATAAGCACTTTTCTTTAACCAAGCGCCATTTTAAAACAGATTCACAGAATCGCATAAAGATCTGCAAACATACGGTGTGACACCAGATGTTTCATCAGATGTATTTATTTGCATATGGTTCTATATCAAAATGATCTGTCAAAGACGCACCTATCCATCATTTTTAATGATTTCGACATTAGAACTACACTGATCTCCAAAAGTAACCGGACACCTGAAATTCCACAGCTTTCTCCTTTAAGTTTTGTTGAATAGGGAATTTGCATAGAATGTAAATTCGATTGTTATAAATCACAACAGACCATAATTTAAAACATATATCATAGATAAAAAAGTTGTTTTTGTGTTCCGTTTGGCCGATTCTAAGTTCAAATTATTGCAGCTAGCCCAAAACGCGTCGTGACGTCATATGGTTGTGTGTTTATAAACGTCAGTAGAAAATACGTTTGATCATTTGAACTATTTTAAAAACATAGAAAACTTGTACTTTTACAAAATGGCACTAAACAACATTTATAGGTATAGTACGGTATAGTTAGACCCAAACCCAGACATCCAAAGTGAAAGTTATCCTCCAACACCAAATTGTTCTATATGGTCCATATAATGTTCAGAAAAAAGTCACACCATTTTGAGCGTCGGGTTTGGGGGGGGGGGAGAGGGGGAGAAATCTGTAAATTCGTAGTTTTTTTACGTTTTTCGTTAATATTTCTAAAACTATGCGGTTTAACATGAACAACTTTCTATACAAAATTGTTCTAAATTAAATTTGAAATAAAAAAGGCCCTATGCATAACCCTTCTAAAACGAACGGTTCCAAAGTTACGGAGGTAGTATAGTATAATTGGTCCAAAAAAAGGCCTAACCCTGACATCCAAAGTAAAAGTTATCCTTCAATACCAAATTGTTCTATATGGTCCACATATTGTTTAGTAAAAAGTTACACCATTTTGAGCGTCCGGTTTGGGGGGGGGGAATAGGGGAGAAGTCAGTAAATTAGTAGTTTTTTTACGTTTTTCGTCAATATTTCTAAAACTATGCTTTAGCGTAAAGAATGTTCTATAGAAAATGTTCTACTTAAAATTTAAAACAAAAAAGGTTCTATACATAATTGTTATAAAATTAACGGTTCCAGAGTTATGGAGGGTGAAAAGTGGAGGTTTTCGATACTTTTTATATTCACCGATTTCTTCCCCCTCTCCCCCCTCCCCCCAAACCCGACGCTCAAAATGGTGTGACTTTCTTCTGAACATTATGTGGACCATATAGAATAATTTGGTGTTGGAGGATAACTTTCACTTTGGATGTCTGGGTTTTTGGTGTAGTTATACCATACATTGCCCAAAAAATATAAAAAGTATCGAAAACGTCGACTTTTCACCCTCGTAATTATCGTAATCATCATTAAACTGAAACAATACCCTTCTTCTTCTTCTTTTTTATAGACATGACTGTCTGTTTTTTCAATGTGCCTCTAGTAAGTTGTCGTTCCATCGTTTTCGTGGTCTTCCCACTGATCGTCTTCCTATTGGGGAACCGTCTCTCGCTGTCCTCACTATCCTATTTGTTGTCATTCGGCTTATTTGGTCATTCCATTCTATTCTTCTGTTTCTTACCCAGTTATTAATGTTAGACACCTTGCATCTCCGTCGTATATCTGTACTTCTAGCTCTATCCCACAGCGTCTTACTATCAATTTTCCCCAATGTTTTCAACTCTGCTGCTTCTAGCATTCTTTTTGTCCTTTCTGTATCAGGTCGTGTTTCTGCCGCGTATGTCATTATTGGTCTGATGATTGTTTTGTAAATTCTGCCTTTCACTTCTTTTCCGATGTTTTTATTTCTCCATATTGTTTCATTCAGCCAACCTGCGGCTCTGTTTGCTTTATTCACCTGATCTTCCGCTTCTGTTTCGAGCTTTCCGTAGCTGCATAGTGTGATGCCTAGATATTTAAACTCCATGACTTGTTCTATTATTTGACCCTCCAGCTCTAATTCACACCTTATTAGATCTGCTGTTATAACTATGCATTTAGTCTTTTTTGGGGAAATTAACATGTTAAATTTTCTAGCGGTTATGTTAAATGGGTGCAGCATACGTTGTAAATCATCTTCACTTTGAGAGATTAGTATTGCATCGTCTGCATAGCAGATTATTTTAAGTTGTTTTTCTCCCATTTGGTATCCTTTCTTAGTTCTTACTTTTTTTATTATTTCGTCCATGATCAGGTTGAACAACAGAGGACTCAGGGAATCTCCCTGTCTTATCCCATTGTCAGCTTCAATTGTGTCAATTAGTTCTTCATCTACGTTTACTTTTATTGTGTTGTTCTGGTAGATATTTTCGATCGTTTTAATTATTCTTAGAGGCACCTCTCTTGCATACAATAAATGGATAACGTCCTTTAATTTGACCCTGTCAAATGCCTTCTTAAGATCCACGAAACATAAGTATGCCGGTTTGTTGTATTCTAATGATTTTTCTTGAATCTGCTTCATTATAAATATAGCGTCGGTGCATGATCTTCCCGATCTAAAACCTTGTTGTTCTTCTGCTAATGTTATAATTTTATTCAGTTTGTTTGTTATCACTTTGGTCGTTAATTTTAGTGTTGTGTTTAATACATTAATTCCTTTGTAATTCTCCGGGTCCGATTTTTCTCCCTTTTTGAAGAGAGGTATTAGGATGCCTGATCTCCATTCTTGTGGTATTCTGTTTTGTTCTATTATTTTTTGGATTAGTTTTAATAATTGTTTGGTCAGGTCTTGTCCTCCATACTTTAGGAGTTCATTCGATATTCTGTCCTCTCCTGGTGATTTTCAATTTTTTAATTTCCTTAATGCTTCCGTTACCTCTGATTCTTCAATATTGATTTTTCCGTTTGTCACTTCAGGTGTTGGTGGTTCGTTATCTTTTGCAAAGAGAGATCGAAAATAGTCTGCCCAAGTTTCATTCTGAATATGTTTCGTTTTTATTAGTTCGTTCATCTCTTTTCTTTGTCCTCTGATCATTCTTCATATTTCGTTTTGTGTTCCGTAGAAGTCGTGTTCCATCTCTTTTGAGAAACTCTCCCAGTGTTCTCTTTTTATTTGTCTGACTAAAGTGTTTGTTTCGTTTCTAATTCTTTTATAGTGGTTTTATGCCTGTTGTGTTTGTTGTGTTCTGTATTGTAAAAAGGCTTTCTTCTTTTCTTCACGTTTTATCTTCAGTTCCTCTCGAAACCATGGGGTTTTCTTTTTTGATATATTGGTATTCGTTACTTTTCTCTCTCCAAGTGATTATGTTGCTGCGTTCATTATGTTACTTTTGAGTTTTTCCCAGCTTTCCTCGATGTTATCGTTTTCTAGTATTTCATTATCAGCAATCTTCTCTGATATTCTCTTTCTATATAAGTACTCCGTGGATTCCGTACTTAGTCCTTCGACTTAAAAAACATATCTAGTATCCTAGCTTGAAAAACTAGCATCGTGTAATCCGGGCTTTACAGATGTTGGTATTCCATTACTAGCATCGCCTCCTAGCATTTCAGACCTTAACCCGATAGAGCAATTGTGGGACAACTTGGGAAGAGTGGCTTTACAAAATTATGTTGAGTTAGAAACTGTGGTAGCGTTATGGGAAGAAATACCGTAGAATGAGATTGCTGCTTTGCTTCATAATGACAGAAAGGCCGAGAACTGTTATTAAAGCTCGAGGAGGAAATAATTGATATTATTATCCATATTTTAAAATGGTCATTATTAGTCATTATTTTGGATTTTTTTCCTACTTTATGCTTTGCTATTGAACATACAATAAAAATGATTAATTGGAATTGACGTTTTTCTAATATTTTCTATTTTATTTCAAATAAATTTAGTGTGCGGTTACTTTTGCCGGTTAGTGTAATAACAGATTCCTGAGTACAATTTCACAAAAATCTATTCATTTAGGTTTAATACATTTGTTTCTAATAAAATAATAAACCCATTACATAATCATTTTACACTTCGCGTAACAAAACTAATAAAATATTAATATTCAAACCCCCTGGCCGATGTCACTGTCCACTTTTTCCGAAATGTTGTGTCCAGCGAATTTGTAATACATGCTTTAGTTGGAAAAGGATATCTGGCGCCGACATTTCTGGATGTGTCCCTTTTTCAGTGCCTTTAAAAAATCAACTATTTTCTTGGGTATCAGTCACATTGTTGACGTCCATTTTCTTTTTTAAGCAACTTTTTTAAAAGCCTAAAACCATAGCCATTTTGAACATATTACTGAAACGTATTTACAATGGATAAAAGTGTATTTTGCAGATAAAACAAATTTATTTTGTAAATATATTAGTATATTTTGGTGTAATGTAGTTCACCTTTATGTTTATAAAGCTTTATACATTCCGTCAGTCCGTACCAGTGATATGGTCCGTACAATATAGATACCGTTTCACATCATGCCGTCACGTTACAAAAAATTCTTTAATTCATTTTACATCAAATATATATCACATACAGAAGGAAAAATGAAAGAATACCCATGAACGATCACATCAATCACATATTATTCAGATTATTAATAATATATCTCTCTCGTTTGTTATTTATAAAAAAAAAAACAGCAAATATAAAATATGTGATTGATGTGATCGTTCATGGGTATTTTTTCATTTTTCTGACTGGAATAATTTTTGCGGCAGTCGATTATACATTGAAACATACAACAAAACAAATTAATGTTCAATGTAAATAAATAAAAAAAAATAGAAAACAAGAATTAAGTAATAATCTAACACGTTAAAGTAAATAATAAAAACAATAAATAATGTAATAAAACAAATACTTTTATAGTAAAGAATAAAAACAAATTATAAGTGTCAACACCGCAAATGTCAAATCAATGTTACCAATTTATGCCAAAATGTCACCTTTGTTCGACCGCACTTAGAGTGTAATTCGAACAAGTGTGCATTGTAAAAACGCTTTATATTCCACTTATACAAATTAAATGTAGCAAGCTAGGGCATGTTTCTTTAAATTTACATTAATAGATATCTTCCAATATTATTCTACTCGTGTATAATAAAATATGTCTAGCGGCTGTAATTCCAGTGTACTCGGCTAAACGATTCTATACAATAACTTACCTACGATTTAAATATTTATTGTTGGTATCATATGACATCACGTGCTATGACGAGGATGACGTGCAACAGTATCTATATTGTACGGACTACAGGTAATTATGTATATAAATAAAAGATTTTAAGTAGAACAAGAATATTGTTTAAAAATAATAGGTATTTCTGATTATTCCTATTCTGAAATGTTTAAAAACAAATATACGCATTATGGATCGTTGATTTATTATTGATTTTCCTGTTACGGCACTTCTTCTGCTTCTTCGTCGTCTTCTCCTTCAATCTTTATCTAAGAATACTATCGTATAGGAAATGACTCAATACTCGAAATGTTAAGTATTTTTTATTGATGCTAAATTTGAGCTACCAGTTTCAAGGCTTACAATATAAATATGGCTAATCATCGGACTCCAGTATATAAGTCTTTGTTTAACAAAAACTACAAGCTAAAACAACATGAGACAAACAATGGACAACTAAAGCAAAACAAAAATTAGAAAACAACTATCTATAACATTAATGAGAGAGATTGACAAAATATATAATATATTGAGGCATTAGTGCCGTTGGGTATAACCAATCTGATGACTAACTCTGTAGTACAGTTCTCTTTTTGTGGGACTGAAACAAAATTCCTCCATTCGGAGAAAATATTTTTATACCCTGAGATAGCCAGGGTACATTGAACACTCTGTGACTATAACCTAGAAGTCCGTAACAGCTACTGAGTACAGAAAACAGTCCCTTGCAAATTGTCGAAGTTGTGTACTTGTTATGACTGCCAGGACATAGAGAAATTATTCGTAATAATATTGCTGACATAAATAATAATTATTTTCCTGTAAAACGAAAACTAGACACGTCTTATATTTCAATTCATTCAGAGAGAGTCATAAACACCCTAACCGGTTTCAAGGTTTCAAGCTCCTAAGCTATAATCATTTCTATAGAGAAAGCCATATACAGTCGGAAAAATGAAAGAATACCCATGAACGAACATATAAAACACGCTGTATTTTCCTGTCACCGTGTCACAAAGAAAATTATCCAGCGCAAGTACATGTAACAATAATTATTACATGTACTTGCGCTGGCCAATTTTTTGTGTGACACGGTGACAGGAAAATACAGCGTGTTTTATATGTTAGTTCATGGGTATTCTTTCATTTTTCCGACTGTACATGCACTCTCTGCTGATAGCTTAGGAGCTTGAAACCGGTTAGGGTGTATATGACACCCTCTGAATGAATTGAAATATAAGACGTCTCTAGTTTTCGTTTTACGGCAAAATTATAATTTATTTCTATTAGTTTACTCCTACCAGAATATGTGGGACCAAGTTTTCGTTGGAATTTTTGCCACGCTGAGCACGCAGGAAGTGAGATGAAATTCTTACATCTCCCCTAGCTAGTGTTGCCCAAAATCGGTCTTGGTCTTACAGTCTGGGTCTTGTTCTTGCGTTTTCGCAAGAACAAGACCGAGACCAAGACCGCCTAATTTTAGCAAGACCAAGACTTATCGTGCAAGACTTGAGCAAGAACAAGACTAAGCCTGCGAGCCTCTTGCGTCTTGCAGTTAGAACTGAGGGTCGTTTTAGGGAGTATTTATGTTCGGCTATATTCTTAGATACTCTATGAGAAACAAAAAATTTTTTTTAATTGGATTTATGTGCATTACGAACAATATCTACCATAAACATACATAGCGAATCAAAATATCCATTAAAAAAACACGACACGTTTGACATGTACTCAGAGGTCATTATTATAAAAAGACTAAGTTTTCACTCTAGTGGCATATAAAACAACATAATGCTATTCTACATCCCACCAGAATGAAAACAATGGGAACCTTCTCTGGTTACACCTCCGAGGCTTCTACAATTTGCAAGCCATACGGATGCTGAGACTAAGGAAGATGAGGGAATTCTACAATTTACAATTCACGTCCCATCTGCTCAGCGCGGTAAAGTTCCAACGAGAATGGTTCCCTTTGTACTCTAATCAGAGTAAATGTAAATCAAAAATGAATAACCATTTTCAATTTCGTTGCAAAAGGAAAGCTCAGCCGAACAATATTCTAGTCCAATCAGAGAGTGCATCAAGCACCTCCACCGGTTTCGAAACTTATTAGTCTCTCATCAGGAGGCACATAATATGCTGCTCTCCCTGATCCAACCAAAACAAACCCCAGCGCGCAGTCCCGGATTGCAACGAACGAAATTGCATAGATGCCCTGGCCCTAGATGCCATTTCGTTCGTTGCAATCCGGGACTTCGCGCTGGGGTTTGTTTTGGTTGGATCAGGGAGAGCAGCATATGTGCCTCCTGTGAGAGACTAATAAGTTTCAAAACCGGTGGAGGTGCTTGATGCACTCTCTGATTGGACTAGAATATTGTTCGGCTGTGCTTTCCTTTTGCAACGAAATTGAAAATGGTTATTCATTTTTGATTTACATTTACTCTGATTAGAGTACAAAGGGAACCATTCTCGTTGGAACTTTACCGCGCTGAGCAGATGGGACGTGAATTGTAAATTGCAGAATTTCCTCATCTTCCTTAGTCTCAGCATCCGTATGGCTTGCAAATTGTAGAAGCCTCGGAGGTGTAACCAGAGAAGGTTCCCATTGTTTTCATTCTGGTGGAATGTAGAATAGCATTATGTTGTTTTATATGCCACTAGAGTGAAAACTGAGTCTTTATGCTAGCAGTTGCCGCTAGGGCATCTATGCCATTTCGTTCGTTGCAATCCGGGACTGCGCGCTGGGGTTTGTTTTGGTTGGATCAGGGAGAGCAGCATATGTGCCTCCTGATGAGAGACTGATAAGTTTCGATACCGGTGGAGGTGCTTGATGCACTCTCTGATTGGACTAGAATATTGTTCGGCTGTGCTTTCCTTTTGCAACGAAATTGAAAATTGTTATTCATTTTTGTCATTATTATAATGTAAAAATAAAAAATGTTGTACATTATTTCCCAGCAGCCGAATTCTTCGCTCTGAAATTAATGGTCCAGATTTTGAGAATAGTCGTCTTTTAATCATAACATAACACTCTTGCGTTGCGACGCCTACAGTAATATCGAAAAGCGTATACAAACTATTTAAAAATGCGTCACCTTAGCTAATAAAAAATAGACTTAATAAGTATATAAGTAATTCATTTTTTTTATTATTACTTTTCTAGGAATTCAAACACCAAAATCTTATCGGTATACATAATATTATAGTAAGACATATTATGTATTGTTTATGCTGACTGTGCTATGAGGTCACTCGGCTAAACAAAATTTGCCGAAACAGCGCGGCTATTATTTAAACGTATCATAAGATAATGATACGAGAAAAAAGTACAGATAATGCCGGATATCGTGTAAACAAAATAGCGAGATATTATTTTAACCATATACACTTCTCCAAGAAATTAACGCACCACCTTAAAACGGGTCATTTTTAATGTCCCAAATTTCCTAAACCTGTTGTCCGATTTAAGTGATTTTTTTTAATATGTTGTCTTATTCTTTATAAATATTGCTGTAATAATATTGTTGCTAGATAGGTCAATTATTGTCATTGTATACCGGGTGTACCAAGCAAACTGTGTTTTTTCTCACTATGTGGAATATTCTAGCAATATGATAACTTATTATTCAAGCATGCAATAGCATACTGAAATTAAAACCATAATATGGCCTCATATTTTCTTAGCATTATGTTTTTTTATTCAGTCACTTATATTGGATAATAAAAAAGTTAGGTAGTATTTAACCAGCCATGTTTTTCATCAATACAGGGTATTGATGGGTACATATAATGGATACATTTAATGGGTAATTCTGCACGAAAAACTAATGACAGGCTGCTTTATAAACGTTTACTTTATAAATGCTTCGTTTCCTAAATAGGGGGTGTTGAAATTTTTCTTACAAACTGACGATTTATTTATTGTTCTAGAACCGGTTGAGATATGCAAATAAAATTTTGTGGGTCTTGAGAGGTAGTTTTAACTTTAGTTAGTTCGAACGTAGGCAGGTATCACTTAGATCGTGGGTTCAAACCCCACCCGGTGTCAGTTGTTTAGGTATTTATTAATTTGGCTAGTCTTTACTATGGCTATGATATTCAAGCTTAAATTGTACCTCTCTGTTACGTTGTTCTAAGATATGCAATAGGCTAATGGGCAACTGCGAGACTTGCAAGACTTTTGCTGCAAGACCAAGACCAAGACCGGGAGCGCAATACCAAGACCAAGACCAAGACCAGGTGTATTGGCGCAAGACCAAGACTGTCTAAGTCTCGTCTTGGTCTTGCATTTGGGCAACACTACCCCTAGCCTTCTTTTCCTCAGAATTCGTATGTTTTGCAAATTATAGAAACCGCGAAGGCAGTACCCTAAAATTGGCTGCAATAAAAGTTTTATTTTAATATTATTTTTAATTTTATTGAAGTAAAACTTTCGCTTATTGCTGATATCCTTGCTAAAGAAAGATTTAATACTAATTTTTTCGGACAAGATCTATTTTGCTATTTTGGACAAGAACTATTATAAAATTATAGCTTTATTTTTAAAGATTTTTTCGTGGGATTAATTAGTTTATTCAGCAATCTGTTAGTTATAAAAATTCTAACAATAAGCGTCTTTGGGGTTTGAAGTAAAAAAAAATTGACGTTAGAGAGGTCAGTCCAATGACTGGACCTCTAGTATGGAACAAACATGACATTCCGATAATATGCTACATACACACATACATTTTACATTTACAAACAATACATATATCTAAAATACCCTGAAAAATCTTTCAAAATATAACTATAATTTTAATTTCCATCAACATGCATTGTTGCACCACGCAATTTTGATATCAGATCTTTTGTAGCTGAAATATAGTGTGCGCCACTCATTTTTACCGCGTTTAGCGGTTTTTTATTCTTATAGACGTTTACAAGATATTAAGCACAAAACTAACAGCACAGAACAACGCATTACCTTTTTCAGACATACTCTTATAATATATTAATAACATCCCTCTTGCCGAGTATGTCCCATGTAACTGAAGCCATATTAGACTAAACATTACTGAACTTTATTTATTATTTCTACCGGTGCATGTGTTTATACAATATTTCGTTTGGATTATAATTTTTTGATGGTGTTGAATAGAAAAATAATCATTTGGTTCAAGTTCGATGATTAAATAATTTCTTAGGATTATAGTTATTTTTAGTCTGGTAAAGTTAGAAATACTTAGCACTAACGTTCGATTATTTAGTCGTAAATTACGTATACTAAATTTACAATCAAGATGCAGTTGAAATAAACAAACCAAGACACGTTAAATACTACTAGGAGCACTCCCGAATCATAATTTACAATGTGTATATGTACATTGTAAATCTCAAATCATGATTTCCAAAGTTTATACATAGACAAGGCGAAAACGGCGGGTCCGTTGGGAAAAATATCATTCTCATGAGATTTTTTTGCATAATCACATTCGTGAGACATCCCAGAATAAGGTTCAAGAAGTCACCCTAGTGAAAAGTGGTTCAATTTTTTTTTTAACAATTTTTTTTAATCAAATTGCAAAAATCAGTATTTTTGGCTCGGACAAATTTTTTTTAGGTTTTTTGAACCATTCTGGACAGAAAAGATATCTTATAATTTTTCTCTAAGGTTGATCTTTTTCGAGTTATAAGCAATTTAAAATTTGAAAAACGCGAAAATGACCCTTTTTAAAACTTAATAACTCGGTTAAAAATTATTATTGTGAAAGTTAGAGAGTGACTAAATCAAAATTTAAAGCCTCCGCTACATGATCCTGAAGAAATCTGTATTATAAATTTATTACTAAGCTGTTATTTTTAATTAATAACAATGGGCGGTTAGATCGTATTGACGCGGCTGTAAATGTGAGTGCAAGTAAGATGCACAATTGGACTGCCGGAATGACATCTCTCTCGCGCTCAGCATTTACGGCCGCGTAACACGTACATGGCGCTCATTATTAGAACTTAAAAATAACATCTTAGTAATAAAATAATGACAAAAATTTCTTCAGGAGCTCGTAGGGGGGGGGGGTGGGGGGCATTAAACTTTGATTTAGTCACTTTCTGACTTTCATAATAATAACTTTTAACCGAGTTATTAAGCCTTAAAAATCGCCATTTTTCGTTTTTTTCAATTTTAAATTGCTTATAACTCGAAAACGATCAACTTTAGAGAAAAATTATAAGAGACCTTTTTTATCCAGAATGGTTCAAAAAATCTACAAAAAAATGTCCGGGCCAAAGATATTGATTTTTAATTTGAATAAAAAAAATGTTAAAAAAAATTTGGACCACTTTTCACGTGGGCGACTTCTTAATACTTTTCGAGTTATTTGCGAGTAAACATGTTCATGTTTCAACAAAAAAAAAAACACGTTTTTAGACGGTTCTTTGTAAATAACTGAAATATTAAGTATTTTATCGAAAAAAACATTCTTAGCAAAAATATAGCTTACATAATATAAATAAGTGAAAAAATGGTGTATGTATCTATGAACTTCCTAGACCCAGTAGAAGCAAAGTGGTAGCTAATGAAAAATAGGTTCATAGTTGTCAAATTTGAAAGCGAATATTTCAACGTGAAATAACCAAAAAAATGATGCACTTTTTGGAGAAAACTTATTATAATTCTTTAAAGTGTTTAAAAAGAGCTCTATTTTTGTGTTCTAAAAAATTTATAGCATTAAAAGTACGGAAGTTACACTAAAAATAAAGTTGGTCCCTTTTTTTAAGTTGTTGGTCGACAAGTTACTTTAATTAGGTATGTATCTGTAGGTTTCATCGGATCAAAGGGTTTATTTTTGCAAAAATTTGGTTTGAAAGTAAAATTTTTTTAATTTTTAATTTTGAAAAAATTGACGTAGTAAATTATTGCATTATTTGCATGTCTTGCATTATTTTGGACGTATATTTTTTCACTTCAGAGAAGGGATGAAACTAACCCACCATCGGCACAATATCACTTTTCTTCTTTGGCCTATTACCTATGCCTATGCCAAATTTCATGTCAATCTAAGTGGTTGTTTGAAATTAATAGGTTTTGCAATATTTTACCGTCAGCAAACGGACTATGTGGACAAAAGTATTGTCAGTCATTACCACAGAAATATTTATGATTGACAGTAATATCTTTTTTGTCGGTCTGCTAATTGCACTACATTCAAACTCATCTTAATTGCTAGAGATGTATAAAATTAGGAATTTTTGAATATTTCCAATTATATTATGTCAAACCATGTTTTATTAATTATATAATTAAGTACTACTTTGAGGCAACATTGGAAGTTGCTAAAGAATATTGTTTTATTTTCCGGCTATACAAACTCAAATATTCAGACTTATCACGCGAAACAAGGTAAACTAATAGGTCTGGATCCCGCGTATGAAAAAAAAGTTGATTAATAGCAAGCTGAAAATTTGTTAATAGCTTAAGGGTGTCTAGTCGGATAAACTTTGATATATGGAAACACTGGAACAGGGGCAGTTTTAATTGTGGAACAGGTTAAAAATTTGGAACGGTCAGACTACGAAAACGGCACATTTATTTTGTCCGACAGAACAGACTTAAACTCTCCGAACAGAGATTAAACTTTCATACAAAAATCAGACTGCTAGTTATCACCTGTCATAATTAGTGTCATTTGATATATTCTACACGTTCCACTCATTAAAACGCCCATTTGGTGAAAAATAGCAGTCTGATTTTTGCATGAGAGTTTAATCTCTGTTCGGAGAGTTTAGGTCTGTTCTGACGGACAAAATACATGTGCCGTTTTCGTGGTCTGATCGTTCCAAATTTTTAACCTGTTCCACAACTAAAACTTCCCCTGTTCCAGTGTTCCCATATATCAAAGTTTGTCCGACTAGACACCCTTAAGCTATTAACAAATTTTCAGCTTGCTATTAATCAACTTTTTTTTTCATACGCGGGATCCAGACCTATAATTAATTATTATACCTACACCGTAATTAAAGTTTAAAATTCAGTAACATTAATTGAAATATTGTATTTATAAAGAATTAAGCCACAATTGATTGTTATGAAAAATACATTTTATATTTGTTGTTCACGTTTCGATTTTCAACTCAAAAATCGTGTGCAAAAGAATTTTTATAAATTAAGAAATTATATTAACCTATTAATGCACTTGTCCTCGATCTTGTAGGAAAATATCTCTGTTTTGAGTTGTATTTCTGAGGATGATGTAGTACTCTCGGTCGACATCAGATTCTGATCTTTATGTCCTTATGTAATTACTTGTAGATGATGTATCTCTGACCTTCAGTTAATCCATTAATGTTGTTATATTCTTATTGCTGACTTCTTCTTTCAGTATTGATAACTACAGCATGCTACATTTTGTTGATAAGTTTGCTAGACATTCATATTCATTAACTAAGATAGAAAGTAAGTGAAAGATTTTGATTACAAATAAACATATCAAAAACTAAATTTATGGTCATCTCATCAGCCAAAATAAAATTAGAGTCGTCCAACAGCCGATAAAGAATACACCAGTGGACCGAGTAAGACAGTATATGTACTTTGAAACAATAGTAAACGAAAAATGGAATCACTCACAAGAAGTAAAATGTAGAATAGAAAAGCTAGGAGTACATTCAACAACATGGCCAAACTCTTTCAAAGCCACAACCTTAATCTGGAGAGAAAAGTAAGGCTCTAATATTATACTTCGTAGTTGAATCCAGGACACTCGCTAAAGCGATGGAGAAAAAACTTGAAACCTTCCAGATGTGGCTATACAGACGAATCTTGATATCATCGACGGACCGTACTGCGGAGATAACCAACGAGATCGTACTACGAAGAATGGGTAAAGAAAGAGAAATGATGTATACGATTAAAAAAAGAAAGTTAGAAAATCTCGGACACATATTGAGAAACAGCACTAAATACAAATTACCTACTGAAAATAACCCTTCAAGGCAAAGTATTCGAAAAGCGCGGAATTGGGAGAAGAAGAATATCATGATTAAAGAACCTGAGTAAATGGCTCTCCACAACAACTAATAAATTTAAAGCATTAGTTAATAAAATAATTGTAGCCAGAATGATCGTCCATATTCGAAACGAATAGGCACCAAAAGAAGAAGAACTAAGATAGGGAGTTCTTTGAGTTTTCTCTTTTAGCTGTCTGTTTCTTTCACGACCACTCATGTTTGCATATCTGTAATCTATCTGGGTCCCTATTTTTGATGTTTATTTTTGATGCTGATTTATCTAACGCCTAGTGGTCTTAAGGCTTCTCTCAGATAAAAATTATTGGATTCATAATGTATTTTATAATAGCAATTATTTAATCTCTCATGTTTGTTTTTTTAGACAGAACAATGGATGATCATTTCTTGTTACCACTTTTGTCTTGACCCACGATCAGTTCGCCGTGAGATATAGTTGCAATAATATTATTTTATCAAGTTAAAATAACATACTACAAAAATTTTGATAGAACTATTTATTTATTGCCTACTCCTACTATACGTGCTTACAGAACTTAGTTTGGCTACTGACTAAAAATATGCTAAAATTACAAAAACACCCACCAACCAGAAATTCCTCATGGTGGGAGAACACAAAATGTCTTTTATATTATACTATACAATTTCACATTGGAAAAAACGTTAATTACAAAAATCATTGATTTATCCTTCTCAGAAGGAGACAAATAAGCAATGGAAACAAAGACAATAACCGCTTGATTTTCGGCGTTATCGAAATGCCTCCCACTTTTTCAGGTAATTATTTTCATACATGAAATGCCTCCCATGTACAATCGAAATACCTCCGGTTTGTTAAACATTTAGGCTGATATTTTGTCTACTTAATCTCTGTATAATGAGACAATGTTGTCAAATCACTTTAAATACCTAGGTACTAAAATGTACATAAAATCTTGGTAACATAAATATTTCACAGTATGACATATTTCTTTTTAGAAAAGAAACTTGTTCCGACAATCTAACAGCCAGCTTTTCTGGGTAATTCCAATTCCGATTCTTATCTCTTCTTAACGATTCCATGACTTTTACCTTAATTTTTTGTTTGTTTATATTGTACTAAATATGTACTAATGTACTAAAAAACCTGCAAAGCATTTGTGAAAACACAGAGATGTGAAAATGCGATAATTGGATCAATATTAGATCATATCCACGAGAAGTTGTCTGCCGAAGTTTACAATTGAAAAGCCGTAAGCAATCCAATAAAAAGAGCAGCCGTGGAAGATCTCAGCGAAAAACCAATAAAGCTCATCTGTAAAGAACTTAAGAAGACAAATATAGAGACATTTACTATCAATGATATCAATAAGGTGAGACAAAATTTATATTATGCTAGAACCACTAATTCTTTAATTAAACTGGCCAAAAATATAACTGAATTTCATCAAGCTCTTGATTTATCTTCTATTATTACAAATAGAATTGAAAATTTTATAATTAAAAATGACAAAGATAATCACATTGATATATTAACATGCTTTTCAAATCTTCGTTTTCTTTCGACTGTTTCCAATTGGTATGTTGACGGAACTTTTGAATACTGTCCTCGTTCTTTCACTCAATTGTTTAGTATTCATGGCTTGAAAAATGGACATTATATCCCTCTTGTGTTTTGTTTACTTCAAGATAAAAAGTCGTCTTCATATTATCTCGCTTTTAAATATATCATAGAAGAATGTTTTACAATTAATTGTCCTTTATCCTCTAAAGTAACAACTTCAGTTGAAATTTCCATTCATAATGGTATTCGTATGGCATTTCCTGAAGCAGATCTTCATGGATGTCGTTTTCATTTGGGACGGGCATGGTATAGAAAGGTTCAAGCACCGGGATTAGCTCCAGAAAACCAGAAAAAATGTGTTAACTCAACCGAAATTACGCATTTTCTTATTTATATTTTTGGTCTTTCATTCTTATATCCTGAAGTTCTAAGCGATTTTTTTGCTATAAATTTGGCAGAAATTAAACCAATCGTAAAGAGAATGTAAAATAAATAGATCAGAATTTGTCAAAGTACTATCATATAAATTTAGGAAAAATATTTTGTAATTTTATATTTCTATACACATTTTGTAATATTTTCCAAATAAGTTTTTTGTGATGTTATTTTTAATAAATCTATAAAATATGTACTTATTATGTTTTTGTATTTTCTGTTATATTTATTAAGGTACCAAGGGTATTATAAGGATAATAATGCTTGAGGTCAATGGTGTATATACCGAGGGCCTTTGGTCCGAGGGATATACGTTTACCGAAAGCGTTATTATCTATAATACCCGCGGTGCCTTCAACGTTTAATGTCCGACTAAATTATTTTTTATATGCAAAAAATTTGAGTGAATTTTGAATTAATTAGTTTTAAAATAAGTATATTTACCAGCAATAGTCGTAACGTAATTGTGGTAACCATAGTTTTACTTAGGTTGTTATTTGTCAACTTGACAGTATTTAACTAGCCAATTAAATTTAATGCCCTAGGGCGTTAGGACGTTGTTTTTAAAAATAACACCTTAGAGCATTATATCATATTTAGCTGACTTCGAAATCATGTCATTATTTGTCAAATAATATACCAGTCGGACATTGAATTATTAATGTCCGACTAGTTTATTATTTGACAAATAATGACATTATTGCGAACTCTATTAAGTACGATATAAAGCCCAAGGGCGTGTTATTGAAAAATAACGCCCTAGGGCCTATTAAATTTAAATAACGAGTTAAATATTGTCAAGTTGACAAATAAAACTCTAAGTAAAACTATGGTTACCACAATTACGTAACGACTATTTCTGGTAAATGTACTTATTTGAAAATTAATTAATTCAAAATTCATGCAAATTTTTTGCATATAAAGAATAATTTAGTCGGACATTAAACGTTGAAGGCACCACGGGTATTATAATAATAACGCTTTCAGTCAACGTATATACCTCGGGCCAAAAGCCCTCGGTCTATACACCATTGACCTCAAGCGTTATTATCCTTATAATACCCTTGGTACCTTAATAACTATAATAACAAAAAATAATGATTATTATAAAATATATTATAATGGTTATAAAACTAATTGTATATTATGTATAAGTAGTTAGTTGAAATTTATAAATACCGCCTAGTCTGAATAATGTTTAATACATAAAGGTTGAAAACTAAATAACAAAATACCAATTTTGCCAAAAATTTACAAAGGGACGAAGATGTGGCAACGTTTCACCTTCACATAAAGATTAGAAGCATGTAATTTATTTAAATCTTGGGAGGCAATTCATATGTGACCATTTTAGGGACAGGTAAGAAACCCTTTTTCGGGAGGCATTTCATATGCGGCCTTGATTTTACCTAACTGTAAATTTTAAAATACCTCCTTTCTAAAGAGAAGGATGATGATAGAAAAATGTTCCCCAGGGATATGTAAAAATAAATGTATTTTTTTATTTTAAGAGATCTAGGGAAACTAGTTTACCCAAACTTTGAGAATTACCGATATAAATCTAAAGAATAAAATAAAATCGAAAAACAAAATGAACTAAACTCTAAGGAGACGGAACAAGTTTATTAGCAGGCTTTTTTCACATGAAATGCAGTTTAGTTGGAGCAGGTGTTTTGGGTTCTATCATGTAAATAAATAGATAGTTTATGTGACTATATAAGTAAGTTACACGTTATGAAGGACAACAAGATAATATTGGATTAATAAATATGAATTACTGTAAGAAAAATATACTTCTAAATTTAAATTAACCCTCTCTCTGGATAAGTGGTAAGAGCGCCTAACCTTTGGATCGAAAGTTCCGAATGGTAGTGAGTTCGAATCTCACCAGGGTCAGGAATTTTTTCATTTATTATAAATTAATAAATGAAAATAGTTTCTGTCTTTGTGTGATCGGTACTCACTGGAGGGACCGCAGACGTTCGGATACAATTAGCGTCTTTTTCCAAAGACAATGACGTCGACTTTGCAAAGTAACAAGACACTTACTCAACACACACACACACTACACATTACACCTGAGTTAGTGATAAGTTACACAATTACGTGGCTAAAGGTTCTAGTTCTAAACCAAGGCCAGAATCAGAGAAAAAAAATTAAATTAAATAGGATACTTATGCCTGGTTGCACCAACAAATCTTAAGCTCCAGCTTAGCACAGCTCAGCTTATAGATAGGGCGGCTTAAGGTCTCACTTACGTTGCACTATAATTATCAATAATTCTTATCTAAGCAAGTCTTAACTGAGACGAATTTTAAGATGCAATGCACTTGGCAATCCATTGTGGTAAGCTGAAAATTGATCTAAGGCTCAATGGTGCAAAGGGTATGTTTCCTAAGCTGAACTTAAGGCACTTCTAAAGCTTAAGATCTGTTGGTTCAACCAGGCATTAGTTGATAGAAAAGTTGAGCGCCAACTATTCTTAAAGAAAAACTAGTCAAACACGCCATAAAATTAAGAAATAAATAAAATCAAACTAGTCCATTGAAATGTTACATTTAGGGTTGCATTTCTTAGAGGAGTCAATTTTATAGGGGGGTTCAGTACAAGCTTAAGTTCAAGTTTTTGGGGCCACCGCCCTTGTCCCCCGGTCGCCATCTTGGAAAAAGGGGTGCAAAGGGCTTTCGCGCTGTATCTCATAAACTAGCAACCATACAGAAAATTTAATTACACATAAAATGTAGAAAATTAAATTTTCTACAATTTTATATCTATTACGTTTTATCGTCAAGTGAGCAACAAAAAAGTTATAAACAAAAATAAGAGAAAATTTTGTAAGAAGTGTCCTTTTGGAGGTTATAACTTTTTTCCGTTCATTTACAATAAAATAACATCATAGCGACTTTATAGAGGATTTTTAAGCGAACAATTTCCACTATAAAGTTGTTTAATTTTATTTATCTAGGTTTTACAGCGCTCCAAACTTAACCAGATTCTCGAATTCTCACAATACAATACAGGAATACAATAAAAACAAAACCTTGGGCTTACTTTTCTATCTATATAATTATTTATTATAATTTTAACATTCCTATGCTATTATTAAGCTATTTTTGACCCTTTTCCCGGCCACCTATAAGGTAGAGTCTGGAGGCGCGTTTTTGTGTGGTATCCCCAATAGGCCTAATCCACGGACAATTTGTAGACAAAATAATATTATTTATTATTATATGTTGAAAAAGATCTATCATAATTATTATTTTTTCATTTTTTTCGATGGTCCAGGCTGCGAGTCAAGATCTGACTCAGTATCCGAGGTGAATTTTTGTGGTATAATGAGAGTTAGAGTTGGCGTCATTGTCGGTAATTCATCTACCAATTCATTTTCTTCAATAATTAATGTTAATATGTCCACGATGTTGCTGCAACTTTCACCACCACAATAGAGGCACACTGCTGAACATTTGAGGTTTGCTTTTCGGCAACCACATGCACTTCCATTTTCCATTGCATCTGCTAAAGATGAATTTCATAAGCTCGGGTGTACTGGAGGCTTGGAAGTTTGAATTGGTATCCAAAACTTTCCATTTTTCTACCAGCCCCAATTTTCTGGATCACAATGTTTACCGAACCATGACTGAATCTGGTGATACACTCGGAGTTTATGGAAACGGGCTGCATCTTGTGTTGGAGGAAGTGAGAACAGATTAAATGCATTTTTGTCACTGTTTTAGCGAATCGTTTGTATCTCAGGGTTTCCAGAGAGTCGCCTTTATTTCCGCCATATAACGAGATGAAAAGCGTTCGCCGATGACAGTGAGTAAAGATGGCTCGACTTTCCCACTGACAAAAAATAACGTTTCCTAAAGGTTTCTTACAAATAAAACAACCACCACTCATGATGCGCTCTTACAAAAAACACAAAATGCTTATCTAATCACAAAAATATAAATTTTACCCACAAGACTCTCAATAATATTATCTATAAAACTCAAAATACTTTTCACAATTTTTAATACGACTGCACGTGGCCAAATAGGTAGCACAACTGTAAGAATAAGTTAAGTAGAGGGGGACCGACTGCTGTGCCACCTAGGATAAATTACAATAATAAAAGTAATAGCAGGCAGATATTCAGTCCGGTACGGAAGAAAAATGACGTAACTGCAAATTTTGTCTATTCCTGTTTATTGCGCAATTAACTTTTAAATTACTATGTAAAGATAATACAAAAAGACCGAACTGTAAAAATGTGCTGAGCTACTATAAGGTAGTTACGTCGTTACTGAAATACGCGCTATGTTAGACCTTGTTTCAGATGCATAATGACGCAACTGTAGATAAGGTTGAAAATGGGGCAACTAAATTAAGATATGTAATGAAATTCGAACCAATATCGATGAAAATAAAAGCCATCGTTGTCAAAAACCAAACGCCATACAGATGCTCCTGGACGATTACTCTTCATTTAATCCCTATTTTAAATATTTAAAAATCGTTTTTTTACTCTTCTGAAGAATTTTGCATTTTGCGGTTGCGTCATTCTTCTTCTGGACCGGCGAATTTGTCCTCAAACAACTTCTTGGGCCTTTTCTATAATATGCTTAGGGTAAGTTTTATAGTGGGGAGAAAGAAAAATAAAAAAATATTAAGATAGAACAGTAAGTCTAACGTTTTGTTTTTATTGTATCCCTATGATGAGCATTCGAGAATCTGGTCAAGTTTGGAGCGCTGGAAAACCTAGATAAATAAATAGAATTAAACATCTTTATAGTGGAAATTGTTCGCTGAAAAACTCTTTACAAAATTTGGTATAATGTTATTTTATTGTAAAATGAACTGAAAAAAAAAATAATAACCTCCAAAAAAACTTGTTAAAAAATTTTTACTTATTTTTGTTTATATCTTTTTTGTTGGTCACCTGACGATAAAAAGTGATAGAAATAAAATCGTAGAAAATTTAATTTGCTACATTTTATGGTTTATTAGATTTTCCGTAGGGTTGGTAGTTTACGAGATATAGCGCGAAACACCTTTGCACCCCTCTTCCAAGATGGCGGCCGGGGGACAAGGGTGGCGACCCCAAAAACTTGAACTTAAGCTTCTACTGATCCCGCCTACACATTAAAAAAATAAAATTGACTCCTCTAGCAAATGCAAGGTATGGCCTAAAAAGTGTAACATTTTAATGGACTAAACTGTATTGGAATAAAATTATAACTATTTTAAGAAAAATAACAATCATCTGACTTTTAAGGGGGTAGGCGCAAAATTTCGTCTCCAATGCTTTTTAAATGCATATTTTTTTTAACCCTGAGAAAGCTAATGAATATTTTTGAAAAATTTGAACGCAGAATGAAGGGTTACGTTCTTACCGAGGGCCGAAAGTCCCTAAAAACTTCCATAATGTTTATTTTTAACAAGTTACAGGGGTGGAAAAAAAAAAGAGAAAATCTAGTGTGATTTATAATTTCAAATATGTATCTCATTCAAAAGAAACTTTTTGGTTATTCTAAGGGACCTTCTGCCCTCTGTAATAATAATAAAGTCTTTCATTCTACGTTTAAATTTTTCAAAAATATTTATTAGTTTTCTCACGAGTTGAAAAAAATGAATGCTTTTAAACAGCATTGGACCAAGATTTTGCGCCTACGCCCTTAAACGTTGCATATTCATAGATGCCGCGCCGTATAAATATGTGTAAAACTATGAGTGGTTTACAGATACTGTTAACTGTTTGCGTCATCGTCTCCTTCGTGTTGTGGAACAGGTTAGAGTTTTATATCCACAAGGGAATGCATTAATTATTTCAGCAATGAAAAAGGTATCTTTATAGTCTCGGGCTCGTGTAGAAACATTTAGAGCAATGAAGGAAAAGGTTCCATTACCTTCAGCCCAAGTTGTTATTAGATTCGGTACTTGGATAATTGCTGCCATTTACCTGCCGAAAATTTATATTTATTAAAAAACATATTGAACTGAACTCTTTCAGCTTGAATGATGCTCACTTTATATTACAAGAAGCCCAAAATATATTTTGCCATAACAATTTAAGATTTAAATAATTATTTTAAAACTAATTTAAGTTGTTTGCCAAAACCAATTAAATTACTTAAAACAAAAAACTAAATTTATTAAAAAGCGTTGAAATCACAGAAGAAATAAGAACGACTTTACACCATCCATAAAACAACGTTATTGCAGACAAACTGAACAATGTTCTAAAAAAATGTAAAGGCGCGTACGGACCAAAATTGCGGTTCGCGAACAGCTCTCGAGCTGTTTGCGAACTATAGCGAGCTGCTCGCTAACTGTTCCCGAACAAGACGTCTACAACAAAAATAAGTGCGGTTCGCATTTCTATTGCTAATTATGGATAATTTTACAAAGTCAAAAGCAGATATCGAGCACTGAATTTATTTAATCTTCCCAAGTATACTTTCGCTATCTGGAATCTAGAGCAGGGGTGGGCAAACTGTTTTTAGTAAGGGCCACAAAATGTTTTTGGTCTATTACTCAGGGCCGCAATATTTGATAATATCTTAACATTTCAAGAATTTTTTACCTTTTTTTGAATTTTGTTATGATACAATTATTTTATTTTAAAATTAAATAAGCATATTCAATACAATTCAAAGAATATTCAAAAAAAAAACTTTCAAGACCAAATATTGAAAAATAAGCTAAAGTGGCAAATTTTTACAGACACCTCCAAAAAAATTGATTTTGCAGTAAACATCAATATTTTATTCGAATTTCTCAAGGTAACGCTGTCGAGTTTTTTTTATCGGAACGCTGTTCCGATTTTTGAGTTTTTGATATCACTCAAAATTCAAGTCAAAATAACGAAATTTATGTAAAAAAGGGTGAAAATCAACATATTTATTATTGTTAAACAAAAATAAGCATAAAACAAAAAATATCTCGACAGAGTTACCGCAAGAAATGTCTAAAGAGAATCTATGAAAAATTTCAGGTGGATCTGTCAAGTAGCTTTTGAGTTACAATGTCCACCGTCTTTGAAAAAAAAAAACAGTTTTGAAAAAAACGCGTGTAGTTTTGACAACTGTTATTTTCAATTTCTTTTTTGTTTACTAATGTTTTGTATTTTGATAACTATTTCCGAAGTGGAAATCGAAACGTCAAATAAATTTAATTTCAAACTTAAATTGAAGCTTACTCCCAATTAAAATAGTAAATTCTCTTATTGCTATTAGTTACCTACTTATATATTTTAAGAAAAATTCCGCTATTAAATAGATGCAAACATGCATCATACGTCATATGAAATATGTGTCGTTTAAATAAAAATAAACAAAGTTATAAATTTGAGAAATCTTAGATTCTCTTCATTGTTTTTGTTTTCTTTGAAAGAATTAAATAATAAAAAAATATTTATGGAACATTATTTTTTATTCACAAACTTACAATAATATTTATTAAAATACGAAAAACGAACCTTATGGATTTTACAAAGTTTTAGTTTAGTTTTATGTCCTCATTCATAATTCTTTCTATTTCGGGTGGATATTTTGTAGTATTTATTCTAATAAAATTGTCGCTTCTCATCACCCATTCCGGTCCTTAATGGATTATTATTTATGTTCATTATATTATTTAAAATGTTTATTCGCAAATGTAAGCCGGACTATAAATTTGGCTATGTACTTTCGGACATTTGCAAAGATTTGTTAAATGCAAAAATATTGCAAATTAATCTATAATTTCTAGTTGAACTATTGAATTTCTAGTTGTAAACTGGTACGGAATCAATTTGAACTGAAAAATGATTTTTTAGAAGTGATAAGGAAAATGATATATCTTCAAAATCTTTGAAACGGTTTTCAAATTCCAAAGATTTTCTTCATAAATTTTAAACTTATTTTCTGGTACAACATTTAATGATTTTAACGAGGGAAATAGTTTAACTAATTCTTTCTTTTTATATGATCAATTAATAGTTTGAGTTTCATTTTAAAAGTTTTATTTTGTGTTCAAATCTTATAAATTTAGCAAATTAGTAGCAGTTTTTCGTTTCTAAAAATAAAGCAATTCACACCATCTTTTCTAAACTTAATCATCCAACATGATTTTGGTATAAGTTATCAGTATGCTCTGTTTCTAAGTTTTCCGAAAATGTTATGAATGCACCATGATTTAATTATATCGAACGAATGGAATTAACAATATTAGTTATAATTGAAATGACGTTGTCTACATGCAAAACATTTTTGCACAATACCTGCTCATGGATTATGCAGTAAAAAAATAATAAATCATGTTCTAGAAATTGTTCATGAATGTAATCTTTAAGTTTTATTCAACATTACAATATTTGATCCTTTTAAATTTGGTGCTAGTTCAGTTGTTACAATTACTAGGTGGTAACGGGTTAATTTAAAATTTTTCCTGACTACTTCAAAAATATCGTTTCCATTTTGTTGAAATTTCATAAATTTCATGGAGGGAGTCGACAAAACTATGTGCCAGAAACTGAAATAATTTTATTTATGTTAAAAATTTGCGGAAGAATCACCTGCTGTGAAAGTTAATTAACATCTGCATTATCTATATTTAAGTATTAATATTAGCAATAATTAAAAAAATCTTTAAATGAAAATAATTCACTTTTTTTCCGAGGGCCGCAAAAAAATGTATAAAGGGCCGCATGCGGCCCGCGGGCTGCACTTGGCCCACCCCTGATCTAGAGCATCTTCAGGGGCATCTGAAATAAGTAAAGAAAACGCCATTGTAAAGGAAGAAAAAGTTAGAAACTTCGACAAAAAATCGAAGATGATGTGATAAAAAAGTGCAATAACGTTTTTGACTTACCTCGTCAATAAAAAGAAGGTATTATCCTCCTCGAATGTCATTAATGGTTTCTGATCAATTAATGGCTTCTGATAAACAAAAGGAAAAGCGAGGAAAAAGACGATGGTGGCAACGAAATTTATTCAAAAGTCGTTTGGTTTGTGGAGGATCTCATTTATTGAGATATTTTCAAATGGAGAATAAGTGGTTATTTAATAATTTTAACCGTATGAGTGTATCAGATTTTGAAAAAGTAATAAATAGGATTGGATTTTTTGTAATATCTCCGCTATCTTTGTGATGGAGTTTTTTCCGATTTTGCTTTTTATATTCGAAATTTCTCTGGTCCCATAAATTTGCATGTCTACGATATTCTTCTATCAAGATAATTATTTCCTCTTCGAAAAATTCCATTTTCGATGAATAATAACAATAACAAATAACGATAAATAACAGTAAAAAACAGCACGTTGAAATAATATAATCTCAATCAAACTAAAGTAAATAATGAACATAACCTCTTTTTGGTTTAAGCGAACTCCAAGCGTTTATTAACTTGTTGTTCGCGAACAAACCCTTTGATGTTACCGCTATCCAAGCGAACTTTTAGCGAACAGTGAACTGCTTGCGAACCCATTACGAACTTTCGTCCACACAGCTGTTGGCAAACTTGGTTTGTACGGGGCTTTAGATACCAAATTTTAAAACATTAAAGTCTCGTTTCACATAGTAAACAATGCACAAAAAACTTTATACTAGAATATGCGTCAATTGTATCATATAAAGTTGGAAGAATATTGTCAATATATAATGTACTTGGCCTCGGCGTGCAGGCCACATGGACCGAAAGCACGCCAGTTTCTCTGCTACGCCGCCACGTGAATGCGGCTTGAAAACAAGTCAGGCGGTTTGGCGGTCTGTTCTGGACAATCAGTGAGTATGCGTTGACCGCGCGATGGATATTGCAACGTAGATACAGAGCTGTTTATTTCTGAAGTGTACTGACGCATAGAAACCGCTCAAATGTGTATTGACGGGAAACTTGGCTTGAAAACAAGCAGCGTGCACGCAACTTGAATACACTTAAGTGTGCATCGAACCTTAGTTAAATCATTTCTCCAAAGGTTGCCTTTGATGCCGCTCTGTAATATTTTTTTGTTCCTCTATTGGTTATTAGAGACCTATGTATGTGGATTATCATTCCACAAGCATCGTAATTATTCCTTTAATACCACTTACTCACTTACCCTTGATTTTATTGACTTAACGTGATGTTGATTGATGTAATAACTACTTAACAACCCCTACATTTACTGTATTAATCATTTACAGGGCTAGAGAGCTCTGAGATCAAAGACTTCCATTTGATAAGCGCAATCAAGTCGTATGTTGTAATTGAGTAATGTAAGCATACTACCCACAATACCGTTGAAAACTTAATAGCGGCAGGCCAGGTATATGATTGTGCTAATTATAATAACTGTTTATTTGACGTTTCTATTTTCACTCAGAAAATCTTTTTCAAAAAAGATTATTTTAAACATAGTGGGGTGCCATTATAACCCTTGTTTGGCGTTTACTGATCGATTATCATCATCATATTTGGCTTTTACAACTCTTTGTGAGTCTTTGCCGCGTTTACTATTGTCTTCCATTTGTTCCGATCCTGTGCTACTCTTTCCCATGGCCTCACTTTTATCTCCTCCAGGTCTTCTCTGACTGCATCATTCCACCTAGTTCTAGACCGTCCTACCGATCTTCATCTTAGTCTATTCATATATGTAGTGTTGGCCAAAGAAAACGGTTCACCTCGATATTTGGCAGTATTTATTAGATTTTAAGGAAATGAAGAAACAGGTCGATTTTTGATTTAAGGGGGACACAGTTTTACGGTACATACATCTATAATTTGTCAACCCCCTCTCTTCCACTTCCCCTCCCCTTATTTTTAAATAGGGCCAGCTAGATCATTTGAAAGGGTATTAAATTCTCTATTCAGTAATATTAACATTACATACATTCTTCTTTTTGTGTCAATTAATTTAATTAAAATATCTTTTTCTTGGAGACCCTGTATAAATAATTATGTTAATGTTTATATTAATGAATAGAGTATTGAATAACCTTTCACATGAGATACCGCACGATCCCTATTCCCTATTTAAAAATAAGGGGAAGAGCAAGTGGAAGGGAGGGGGTTGACAAATAACAGATGTATGTACCGTAAAAATGTGTCCCCCTTATATCAAAAATCGACCTGTTTCGTCATTTCCTTAAAATCTAATAAACACTGCCAAATATCGAGGTGGACTGTTTTCTTTGGCCCACACTGTATATAGTCTGTTCCAACGAAAATTTGACCACGCCCCCAGAAACTCAGAAACCAAGAGCTTCTTTAAGATTAAAAAAAACACGTCAATTTTTATTGGGAGGGGACGAATTTTCATGCAAAATTCATGCCCTCAAATGTAACTCCCTACTGCCCAGCATCAACCCCCAGTTTTTTTTTAAATAGCAAGTGTGGTCGAGTGGCACATCATTTGAAAGGCAATTTTATTCTCTACACGACACTCTATTTTTTTAATTTACGTAATAAGTTTGAAGATAATTTTGAACTCAACAAATTTATTATAAATTAGATAAATTAAAAAATTATCTTTAAAGTTATTCAGCAAATTAAAAAAAATAGAGGAAAAATGAAGAGAAAAAAAATACCTGTTTTTTTTTAATTGTGAAGAGACTCGTGGTTTCTGAGTTTCTGGGAGTTGGGTCAAATTTTCGTTGGAACACACTGTATAACTCGCAAGATTTTGCGTTCCCATACTAATACTTTATTGATTTTTTTCTTTCTCAATGTCCATGTAGACAAGGCGAAGACGGCGGGTTCGAAGGGAAAAATATTCCCATGAGATTTTTTTGCATAATCACATTCGTGAGACATCCCAGAATAAGGTTCAAGAAGTCGCCCACGTGAAAAGTGGGCCAATTTTTTTTTAACAATTTTTTTTAATCAAATTGCAAGAATCAATATTTTTGGCACGAACATTTTTTCTTTAATTTTTTGGACCGTTCTGGACAAAAAAGGTCTCTTATAATTTTTCTCTAAATTTGATCGTTTTCGACTTATAAACAATTTAAAATTGAAAAAAAACGAAAAATGGCGATTTTAAAGGCTTAATAAGTCGGTTAAAAGTTATTATTATGAAAGTCAATATATGATTAAATCAAAGTTTAAAGCCCCCCCTACAAGATCCTGAAGAAATTTTTGTCATTTTTAAGTTATGTTTTGTCATGTTTTTAAGTTTTGTCATGTTATTTTTAAGTCATAATAATAAGCGCCATGCACGTGTGCGGCTGCTGTAAATGCTGAGTGCGAGAGAGAAGCCATTCCAGCAGTCCAATTGTGCATCTTACTCGCACTCACATTTACAGCCGAGTCAATACTGTCAATACGATTGTTATTAATTAAAAATAACAGCTTAGTAGTAAATTAATGACACAGATTTTTTCAGGATCATGTAGTGACGACTTTAAACTTTGATTTAGTCACTTTCTGACTTTCATAATAAGAATTTTTAACCGAGTTATTAAGTCTTAAAAATGGCCATTTTCGCGTTTTTCAAATTTTAAATTGCTTATAACTCGAAAAAGATCAACTTTAGAGAAAAATTGTAAGAAATCTTTTTTGTCCAGAATGGTCCAAGAAACCTAAAAAAATTAGTTCGGACCAAAAATTTTTATTTTTGCAATTTGATTAAAAAAAATTGTTAAAAAAAAATTGGCCCACTTTTCACGTGGGCGACTTCTTGAACCTTATTCTGGGATGTCTCACGAATGTGATTATGCAAAAATATCTCATGGGAATATTTTTCCCAACGAACCCGCCGTTTCCGCCTTGTCTAATGTTTCACTTCCTGCTGGTTTTATTATGGTTTTATACATTTGGATATTGGCACGTCTTGAGAGAAGCTTTGACCTCATCAGATGTTGAACGGGAAAAAAATATTTATTCTCCGCCAGTATTCGTATTTCAACCTTCCGTTCTCCTGTGTTATCACTGGTAATTGCTGTTCCTATGTACATATTTGTATTCTTTGACCACCTTAAAGTTATGATCGTTTATGGTAAGGTTTTGTCTTATTCGCTGTCGTTCCTTTCTTGACACGACCATGTATTTAGTTTTTTCTTCGTTTATTTTTAGGCCTACGTTTAGCGTTGCTTCTTTAAAGTTCGAAACTATATCCTTAACTTCCAGTGTTTTCTGTGCTACTTCATCTACGTCATCTGCAAATGCGAGAACAATCTTTGATCCACTGGCAGTTATGTCTGGTTTTAACTCTGGTATAGATTTTTTAGATTGCTGCAGATTGCTGCGATTTAATCAGTACTTCGACGACACGATTTATCTCGCAATATAAGAAACAGCCAGTGGCGTAACATACTCCGTCGAGGCACCCCGCACATTTGGAAATGGGGCCCCCTTTAAAAAATTACTAAATGCGACATGTGTAACAAATACCTATATGTGTTACACCAAAGTGGTCAACTCAAGACTTTTCGAGTTATTTATGAGTAAAAATATTTATTGTTTAGCAAAAAAAAAACACATTTTTGGTGATTCTTCGCAAATAGGTCAAAGAGTAATTATTCGATCGAAAAGAACATTGTTAGCAGAAATGTAGCTCCAGTAAAAGAAAAGATGCAACTCATGAAAAGTTTTCCTTATTCGTCAAATTTCAAATCGAATATTTAAACGTGAAATAACCAAGAAATAAAATACTTTTCGGGGAAAACTCTATAGAACTTTTTTTAAAGTGTTTTCTTAAAAAAAAGCTTTATTTTTATTTTTTACATAAGTTTCTAGCATCAAAACTAAGCCAGTTATGTTCAAAATACAGTTAATCCCATTTTTGGTAAAAATATTGTGAAAATCTCCCCTATATAGCATCCGAAATGAAACTAATCATTATCGCTTTAAAAATTTCTTAACTTGTAAGTTTCACCGGTTTGATTAAAGTGCTTATTTTTGAAAGGGTTCTTGTTGAAAGAGCTTGATACTAAGAGTCACTAATCACGAATATACGCAAATTTTAAACAGCCATAACCAATTTTTGTCTTACAGAAAAACAAAATAAAGCTATGATATTTATAAAAGCAAAACCTACATTTCTTTAACCTTTGAGATTTTTCGTATCACTAATACTTTTTATGTTATTTTGAGAAAAGGCATTTTTCCAAAATAAAAAACTTTTTTTACTATGAAACCAATTTTTTTCAAAAATAAGAACTTCGAACCGGTCAAACTTACGGATCATATTATAAACAATAAATATTTAAAGTAAATGGTGCAGCTCTAACGATAAATTTTATTTGGGGTGCGAAACAGTGGGAGATTTTTACGATTTTTTTTACCAAAAAGGGAGCTAAATAATATTTTGAGCGTAACTCGTATAGTTCTGGCGCTTCTTCTTCTTCTTCTTAGCCTTCTATCGTCCACGTTTGGACATAGGCCTCTCCCAACTCCTTCCATCGGTCTCTATCCTGAGCAATATATTTCCAATTCGTTCCGGCTACTCTTTTAATATCATCAACCCATCTCATCTGTGGTCTTCCTCTCGGTCGTTTACTTTGGTAAGGTCTCCAATGTTGTATCGTGGCATTCCAACGTTGGTCTTTTTGTCTAACAGTGTGGCCTGCAAAGCTCCATTTAAGTTTGGCAACTTTTGTTGTTATGTCCTCGACTTTTGTTTTTGATCTTACCCAGTCGCTCCTCTTTTTATCTGACAGTCGTATACCTAACATTGCTCTTTCCATAGCTCTTTCTGTTGTAGCTAGTTTATTCATATTTGCCTTGGTTAGGGTCCAGGTTTGACACCCATATGTTATGATAGGAAGGATGCACTGGTTGAACACTTTGGTCCTCAAATATTGAGGTATTTTGCGGTTCTTAAGTATCCAACCAAGTTTTCCAAATCCTGCCCATGCTAGTCTTGCTCTCCTATTAATTTCCGCACTTTGGTTTTCTTTGTCAAGTTTCAGGATTTGGCCTAGGTGGATATATTCCTGGACTTTTTCTATCTCACTGCCATTTATAGTTATGGGTCTGGGGTCATCTGTGTTTGTCATTATTTTTGTTTTCTTCATGTTCATTTTTAGAACGACGTATTGGGAGCTGCCTGCGAGTTCCTCTATCATAATTTGCAGTTCCTCGAATGAGCTCGCTATAATCACAATGTCGTCAGCGAATCTGAGGTGATTTAGCTTCTTGCCATTAACGTTAATGCCATAGGTTGACCAATTTGTCGTTTTGAAGACGTCTTCTAGTGCTAGGTTGAAAAGCTTTGGCGATATTACGTCTCCTTGTCTTACGCCTCTCTTAATAGGGATGGGATTTGTATTTTCGTCTAGTTGTACTATCATAGTTGCATTTTCATATATATTATGTATTAGTTGTCTATATCTCGAATCTATTCTACAATTATTAATAGCTTGTTCTATGGCCCACATCTCGATACTATCAAATGCCTTTTCATAGTCTACGAAGGCAAAAAATACGGGTAGTTGGTATTCATTTGCCTTCTCTATCAATGTTCTCATTGTCAGCAGATGGTCTGATGTACTATATCCTTTGCGGAAGCCAGCCTGTTCCACTGGTTGGTAATTGTCCATTTTGTAGGTCAACCGGTTGCTAATAATTCTCATGAATAGTTTGTATACTTGACTGAGCAACGATATCGGTCTATAATTCTGTAGGTCACATTTGTCCCCTTTTTTGTGTAAAAGTATTACTAGACTTTCGTTCCAGTCTTTAGGGATCTTGCTATTATGGAGACATTTATTAAATAGCTCTGTTAGTATAGGGATTGTTACTGTCTTGCTTGTTTTCAAGAGCTCGGCAAGTATACCGTCCTGTCCTGGAGCTTTATTATTTTTTAGTTCTTTTAAAGCTCTTTCTATTTCGAATCCCTTTATATTTGGTAGTACTTCTGATCCCACGTTTTTTATTTTTCTTTTGACGTTCTCCTTTGTTGATTCATTAGGCTGGCTTTGCGAGCTGTACAAGCTTTTGTAGAAGTCTTCGACTATTTTTGTTATTTTATATTTGTCCTTCTCTTCCTTACTATTGGCGTCTTTAATTTTAATGATTTTTTGAACACCCAATGCGGGTCTTAGACATTTTAAGCCTCTGTTGTTTTCAATGACTCGCTCTATTAAGTTCTCGTTCCATTTTTGTAAGTCGCGGTTTAGTTCTTTTCTAATTGTTTTATTAAGTTCTATGTATTCTTGAGTATGGCGTTTGTTTTGCGTTAGTAGTTGTCGTCTTTCCTTCATTAGTTGTTTAGTTTCGTTGCTTATTTTGTCTTCTTTACTACTTGTTTTCTTTGCGACCTGTAGTCCGGCTTCGAGAAGGTTCTGATTGATGTTTTTGTTAATTTCGTCAATTTCATCTTGATTATGTGAAGGATCATATTTGAACTTATCCGCTAAGACCTCTCGGAATTGCTCTTCATTTGTTTTTACTTTAAAGGCATCTATTCGCGTTGTTTTTTTAAATATTCTTTTCCTCTCTTCTTTCATGTTAATATTTATTTTTGCTCTAACTATACGATGGTCACTACCCGTTGTTACGTTGTTTATTGTTGTTACGTCTTCGAATATTCTTTTGTTGTTTGAGAGAAAATAGTCTATTTCATTTTTGGTGGTTCCGTTAGGTGCAACCCATGTCCACTTTCTGTTAGGTTTCTTTTTGTAGAAGGTATTCATAATATACATGTTTTCTTGTTCCAGAAATTCCATAAGTTTTTCTCCCCTTGTGTTTCTTGTGCCGAATCCAAAATTTCCAATCTTGCTTTCAGAGTCTTCAATCTTACTTCCAATTTTGGCGTTAAAATCTCCCATTATTATTATTTTGGATTCTCTGTTGGTGTCTATAGCTTTTTTAAGATCTTCGTAAAAAGTATTTATTTCTTCATCAGTTGCCTTTTCAGTTGGAGCATAAACTTGCACAATCTTTAATTTGGTTTTTGGATTTAGTTTTAAAATCATGTATGTAACCCTGTCTGAGATGCTGTCAATTATTTGAATTTGTGATTTTCTCTTCTTGTTGATTAAGAAACCTACTCCACCGTATGTATAGTCTTCATTGCGTTTTTAATAGAGCCTGTTGCCTGAATGTAAGTCCACATACCCTTCATCTCTTCTTTTAACTTCTGATAGTCCCATTATATCCCAATTCATATTCCCTAATTCCTCTTCTAGTTCGTAGAGTTTTTCGTCTTTTGCCATGGAACGGATGTTGTAAGTTGCTATATGGAGTTGTTTGTTGTTCTTCTTTTTCAATGTCGACTTGCCTCCCCCAGAATCCTCGAGGCAGACCGTTATTTCGGTGTGGGACTGTGGAATAAACTTCCTACCCACCTGGGGTATCTTCCGTATATCTGTTGAAACCGACATTTTTGATTTGTGGAGGTTTTGGCCATAACCCACCACGCTGGCCAGACGGGTTGGTGGGTGGGAGGGGATATTAGGGAAGGAATTTGGGGTTTGGATAGGATAATACGGAGGTTGGGGCCTGGTTACCTCTAAATAGGAAATGGAGGAAAAAACCAGGAGCTCGCGTGGGCAGGGGCGCTAAATCCCTGAAGTAAGTCTGCTCTCTATCGGGATCATAGAGGGGTACCTACTCGCTACCTGGCGCTAGAAACTTTTATAAAAAATAAATCTTTTTTTAATATTTAAACAAAGTTTTAATGAATTTTCCCCGAAAAGTGCTTCCTTTTGGTTATTTAAGGTTGAAATATTCGATTTGGAATTGGACGAATGAGAATAATTTTTCATGAGCTTCAACTGTGCTTTTACTCTGTCGATAAACCTCGTGAAAAAGTACACCTTCTTTTTTGTATCTTCTAAGCTAAATTTTTGCTACAAATATTTTTTCGATATCTAATATCTAATTCGATAAAATACTTACTTTAGAGTGATTTTCGAAAAACCCTTCGGAAAACCTGTTTTTTTTTTGTTGAAAAATAAACATTTTCACTTGCTAATGACTTGAAAAGTATTAACATAGATAAAGAAACTCTATAGAAAAAAAGTTGCTAATATTTAGTCAATTTACACATCTCCTGACTTATTTTAAACGTATGTTTTCACCCCAAGAGGGGATGTCATCCTCTGAAGTAAAAGCAACCAACGGCATAAGTCCAACTTTGAAGTGGAGTGTAACTAGGACCTAAATCCAAATTGTCAAGCAAATACGTCCATCGTGACGCTGAGAATTTCACTCCAAAACTGTCATTTACTTGGTATAGAATGGCCTACTTGTTGGTATAGAATAAAATAGAACAAAATTTACTAAATTATTACATTAGCATTATTATTCTATGAGATGAACAACTTTCTTCGTGCACTAATATTAGCGAATATATCTACAATTTTATTAATTCGGATGGGCACCTTCATTTGCAATATTGCACTGCTTAAAAAACGCATGTATGCGAATGATATAACAACACATTTTTACATATATTAGACGACAAGATGGGGCCCCTGACATATTGGGGCCCCCGTAAGCTTTATGCTGCGGGGGCCTCTGTTACGCCTCTGGATAATTATATCAAAATACTAAACGTAGGTAAAGATGAAAGAGAAACCCAATTTTTAGATTTAGAAATATTGTTCTAAAATTCGGCAAATTGCAATTCTCAAATCTTTCAATAGTCACGTACAAAGCATTATAGTTTATTGTCGTCACCATAAAAGTTCGAGAGACCGGAAAGGGTTAAGTTTCTAGATATGAGATGACTCACTTGCTGAATAGGCCTATTTAGAAATTAACGTTTTTAAATTTAACCACACAACGTAAAATAATATGTAACAGATCTTTACATAATATCAGACGACAAGATGGGGCCCCTAATCGATTGGGGCCCCCCGCAAGCTTCATGCTGCGAGGGCCTCTGTTACGCCACTGGCGACAGCGTTTTTTCATGTCATGAACACATTGCTGCGCTAGTCGCTGTGACGCGACGTGTTTTGTCTAATTGATCACATTGAACCGACCGACGACTAAAGCAGTCTGGAATGGGTTCTTCAGAATCGGAAGAAGATTTGAACTTTCTAGTTGTTTTAGCATAATAAATAATTATAAAATAACTCAAGTGAATAAAAACTCTAATTTAAAATGCTTGGTAAAATACGAGATTCTTTTATTTCTTGGCCTATTTCATCCCATAATTTATCCTCCTTTCTGATGCTTTTATAATCCTGGTGTGCCAAATCATAAAGAATTGGATAATTTTTTAAAAGTTCTATGTATTAATTTCTCTGTTGGAACCATTGTAAATTCGCAATGACAACGACAGCAAAAGCAGTCGGCTGCGTTAACAAAATATAATGCAGTACTAACGTTATCGCTGCGAGATATCGTCGCACCGATGTGTTGGTTCTCGTTAATCGCAGTGGCCGTTCGTCTCGCGAAAATTTCGCATTGCGATGTTATCGTCGACGAAACGATTAATCGCAGCAATCTGTTTATTCCTTAAATAGTAATGCCTTCTCTTCACATCGGCAAACGCGTCCGCGTATTCATCCGCAGATGTGTAGATGGGGTAATTTTGTCGTCTGTTGGTGGTCTGTTGTTTATGTATAACGTTGACAGATGCGTCTGCACGACATCCGATTGTTGTCGGTTTTTCGAGCACAGATCAAAGGGTTTCAGTGCGAACATCCGACGCCTGTCCACACATCTGATGACGCATCTGTTTTCGCAGTGAACTCAAAGTGAACGCATGTTTCTTCAGTTTTGTATGTTGGTAATATTTTGGTGAAATGGCTATGAGTTCTAAAAAAAACTGTCAAATTCATAGTGTTGTACTAGCAGTTTCATGTATAGCCAGCATCTACCACCTTCTTCTTTTCCATTATTTTAATGATTCTAGTCCCATGTACACTCAAGTAGTACCTAGTTGAACATACTAAAAATGTATATAGCTGCGGCAGCTATGGTCGTCAACATCTATTTTTTTAATGCTTGCGTAGATATTGCGTCTCCCGAGAATTCACACAGACTGAATGACCTACAGATGTGTGGTCAGCTTGTGATGATACATCGACAGACGCGTCTGCCTATGTGTAGAGGAGCCATAATGGGGACGGCGGGTCTCCCTGTCTGAGTCCAATGTTTACGCCGAACGCCTTTGAAGTCTTGAAGTTTACTGATCGATGAATATCCGTTATTTCTATTGTTTCTAATTTTTCAAGCGATCTTTTAATTTTATTATCGTTTTTGTTACTTATTTATTATTTTAATTATCCAAATCATCTTGTTTGATTGAGTGTTGTCTCTTTTAGGGTGTTTAAAATTTCTTAAGCATAACACGTGCACATTTAGCTAATAAAATTTTAACACCGTAAGATTTGGCTTAAATAGCTCGCAACAACATTTTTTTACATACCTAAAACAAAAGAGGTGTGGCATACAATTTATTTAATAATAAAATTATTAAACACTTTATTTTTGTTGTTAAAATTCTCATCTAATTTTGTCCATTTTTTATTCTTTTGATTATTCTTTAAAAATATATCCTTATTCAGAGGTAATATACCGAATACGACCTCTCTCTTAGCTTATTTCATCTTTAAACATAATTATAAGATCAAAGACTGCACGGCGTAGTGCCTTATATTATATTTTTTGTTTCGTGGTGAAATGTCATTCCCGTAATACAGTTAAAAGTTTCTCTGCCTACAAAAATTAATTTACCGCATCTTTCTTTTTGTTTTGGAGATATAAAATAGGTAATATTATATTTTTTTGCAGCATACAAAATCTGTAAGAGGCAACAAACGCTTAGTTAGGCCTGGATCCCGCGTACCAACACAAAGTTTATTAATAGCAAGCTTAAAATTTGTTAATAGCTTAACGGTGTCTAGTCTGACAAACGTTGATGTACCAGAACACTGGAACAGGGGAAGATTTAATTAGGGGAAGCTTGTATCAAAACAAACTGGACCGTTTCCTTGTAAATTGTTGTGAGGTTTGTTGCCTACTCGTTAATTGTTCTTTTTTAACTATAAGTATAGACGTAGATTCCTTTAATATTTGATTTGTGATGATATACTTCCTCTAAATGTTTTTCTTAATCAGTAAAATATGCATAAACATCACATTCGCGTTAAAGTCGCCCATTATGGTTTTTATCTCAAGTTTTTTGGTCGTTTTGATTAAACTTTTCAGCTGTTTATAGAATTCGTCGATGGTGGCCTCATCTTTATCCGCAGTTGGTGCGTATATTTTTATAATATTCAGATCAATCGGGCATTAGTCTGATCAAGGCATTAGTCTGATGAATAGCACATTAAAATTGTTGACGGCAGTCATAAAAGATAAAATCGAGGAAAAAGCGAACATGGCAGATGAACAACAAGGCTTCCGGAAGAACCGCAGCACAATAGATGCAATTTTTATTATCAGGCAAATAGTAGAAACGTCTATTGAATATGAAAAACCATCATACATGTGCTTTGTAGATTTAAAAAGTTCTTTTGACAGGGTGAGGCGAAATGATATCTTAAATTTATTACAAGCTGAACAAATATACCACCAGATAATAAGACTAATTAATGAAATTAACAAGAACAACAAGACCAGAGTTATAATGTCAACAGGAGAAACATAACGCATAAAACTAAAAGGAGGAATTCGCCAAGGAGACTCGCTCAGCCCCTTGTTATTCAATATGGTGATGAATCAAATAATTCACGAAGTAAGAAAACGACATGGATAGCACATGGGAGTGCATAAAATCACGATACTATGCTATGCCGATGATGCAGTACTAATTTCTGATAACGAGGATGACCCACAAAGGCAGCTCCACACTTTCAACATCACAGCAAATAAACTTAATATGAGAATGTCAGTAGAAAAAACTAAATGTATAGTGATAAATAAAGAGCCGCGTAGATGCAAGTTAGAAATAGACGGCAAAATTGTAGAACAAGTAATGAAATTCAATTACCTATGAGTAGAGATCACTGGTGACAGGAATATAAGAACAGAGATCACAACACAAGCAACAAAAGCGGCAAGAGTAAGTGGTTGCCTCCGAGAAACCATATGGAGAAACAAATATCTGACCACGGAAAGCAAAATAAAAGTATACAAGACAACAGTAAGACCTATCCTAACATATGCAGCGAAGACAAGGACCGATACAAGAAAGACGAAATAACAAATCAACAATATCGAAATGAAAGTATTAAGATCAATAGCGGGCATATCAATAAGAGACAGATAAAGCAACAGAAGTATACGAGAACGATGCAAAATTCAAAATATTAACAGGTGGATAAAAACAAGAAAGAAAAACTGGAACGAACATGTAAACCGAATGGAACCAGATAGATTAGCGAACATCTGTAAAAACAACAAGCCGTATAGCAGAAGACCCGTTGGAAGGCCGCCGAAAAGGTGGAAAGACAATGTACAGTCAACAACAACTGAAACAGAATAAGAGGCAAACAAACAGGAGTAATCCTAGTCGCGCGAAGAAGAAGAAGAAGATCAATCGGGTTCCCGTGTAATCGAAGTAGTATCATTTTGTCTGAGAAAGGGATGAAGGATTTGATTGCTGCTCTAATATGTGGTGCAACTATAATTCCTACTACATTTTGATGTTGACGACTGTCATTGCCAGAGTAGTAAACTGGGTAATGTGTAATTAAGAGCAGTGCAGTCTCTTGACTTGGGCCATTACGATTCTTCTCTTCTCTAGGTCTCTGCTTTGAAGGTTGACAATCATCATAGCGATTTTTACTTTTGAGACCTCGGCTCTAAATAATTCATTGTTACTACATCTATAACTTTCTTTAAGGTTCTTTAGGCATGAGTTAGATTTCCTTCCTATGAATCTTTTTCCCTGGACTTTCCTTGCATAATGACCTGGAGTATTATTACGTTTCTTCTGGGTCCGGATCAGGTTTCACTGAGTTCCATTACATCTATATTAAGTCTCTTCATCTCTTTTATAATATTATGCATCTCGCCGGCCTCGTACATACTTTGTACATTCCATGTAGCGATCTTTTGAAGTTTTGGAATTGTCTTCTTTTTCATTTTGTAGGAATTTCGCCTGCTAACGGCCTGGGAGGCCCTACAGTTTAAATTCGTCTGTCCTCCCCTGCCGGATCTCGGTTTCCGAAGTCCATGATGAGTATTGATTATTTCGTCACAATTCATTGCTATGATAATTCTTCTAGAAAAAAACAATAATGAGGTGGTTTTCCGTTCCCTTCCTCATCGCCGTGTAAACACCGGCTCTGTGGCTACCACTGCGCCGTTTAGTATCCGGTCCATAGCCTTATTTGCTCTCTGAGCTGCAACTTGTGGTCAGTTTTGAGACAGCTAGCTTCCGCCGCTCTGTGCTAGTTTTAACCGCGACAGCGCTTTGACCTGACATTTCATACCCAGCTTTCATTAAACAGATTACTTAGAGATATTTGGAGTCGCTGAACAGGAATACACCATCAGAACCGACACCGGAGCACCTTGTGCCAGTGTCACTGCTAAGACACGCCATCTTCTTGAATTTCGAGGGTTTTAGCACTAAAATAATGCAAACAGATTCTTCGGGAAGTTTTGGGGTTGCTGAACATGAATACGTCAACAAAATCGATTCCCGGAGCACCTGGTGCCCACAGTTACTGCTAAGGCACGATATCTTCTGCAGTTTTGAGGGCTTTCGGCACTGAATGTCTGAAAATAGATTACTAGGCGGTTTTTGGGGTCGTTGAATACGAATACGATCATACGAATCATAACCGATCCCTATAACACCTGGTGCCACAGGTCACTGCTAAGATATGGTATCTTCTAGAGTTTGGAAGGTTTTTGGGCACCAGGTGCACCGGGGATCGGTTCTGATGGCGTATTCTTGTTCAGCGACCCCAAAAAACGAAGTAATTTGTTTGCATAAATTTATTTCAAAAATCCTCGAAACTCCAGATAACGTGCCTTAGCAGTGAATCAGTATTCATCTTCAGTGATTCCAAAAACCCCCGAGTAATAAACTCTGATCCTTAATATACTGATTTTTACTTTTTTATGCACTTTTGGGTGCATTTTCTCAATTTTAAATGCAATTACGTACTTTCACCCATTTTTCTATTTTAGATTTTTTCCCTGACATCATCCTTAACACATTGCAAAAAGTTGTAAGTCTCTAGTATTTAAAAATCTATTTCATTTTTCCTAAATGCCCTGGTGTAAACTACTGCCAAGAAGTTTCAAATTATTTTGTGCATTTACTTGCCCTTGTATATCTTACGGTATTATAGTAGCGAAACACAGAATATGAGCAAAGCTCATTTCAAAACAATTACAGGCACTTCAGTCATTATTAGCAATTTAATAACATTTTCACGAACTCCTGATACAATGCACCTGCTTCTAAAATGTTTCAAACTTGTTATGTATGAAGTAATATAGAGAAGGCAGGATGTACCAGAACAATGCAACTTTTCAAAAGGCCACAATTTCGAAAGGTCTAAACCCTTTTACCCTTCCCCATATGACCAGGATCGGTTTTGATGATTTTTGTAAGTTGTCCTTTCAATAGTTTTATATTTATATAATTTGGATTTTGTGTTTTATACTGTACTTCCGTATAGGTATTATTACTTTTAGTTAGAATAATATTGTCATGTAAGTTTTTATTAGTTTTTTTGTTTTGCTTTTATTAAAATTTATTTTTAAGCATTTCTTACATAAATCTTATAGGTACAATGATGAGCGCGCTAATAACGCAAAAGATGGAAAACGTAATAGATTGTGAAGTAAAAAGAGATGAAACTAGTATAGGTGGAAATTATCGATATAAACGTATAAATTAACATTACATTACATAGTTTCCCACCTTTAGACGTATCCGAGGAGTGTGACAACTGTCACTGTGACAGAAGAATTTTATAAAATAAATACTCCTGTCACAGACGTCTAAAGGTGGGAAACTATACAACGTAATGTCAATTTATACGTTTATATCGATTATTTCATTCAGAGAGGTTTTGACCAATAGAAACATTTAAGAATAAAAATTACAGCGATTATTTCATTCATAGGAGATTCTGACCAATAGAAAGCTACAGAAATAAAAATTAAAGTGATAATTTTTGATAATATCCCGTCGTCAAGTATATTACATCAGATGCCCTTCGTTGCTACGAAAAAATACATTCAATGACATTAATGACAATTAATGTTTTAAAAATTATAAAAGTGATGACTTCCAGCCGTCAAATATTTATAACAACTGTGCGTTTAATTATACTAATTTATACTTACATAAATAAATTACAATAAAATTTTGGTTTTGAACAGTTTTATTCATGAAATAATCGCAGCAAATTGCACTCGATCTCTAAAATTATTATCGAACTTTTGGCCTCGTATACATAATTTAAATTAAAACTGTCAAAGTGTTACTCGGGAAAAATTCGATAATTTTAGAGCTCTTGTGCAATTACTACTGAAAATTACACTCACCCATATTTGCCTACTCGACAATTATCGCTTGATTACAGCGATTATTTCATTCATAGGAGATTCTGACCAATATCTAGCAATATCTGAGCAATAGCTTCTAATCAGAAATAAAAATCACAGCGATATTTCTTGATCATATCCCGTCGTCAATCATTACGTCAGATGCCCTTCGTTACTAGAGCAAAAATGAACATTCAGTGACATTAATGACAATTAATGTTTTACAACTAACACCATTTGCTAAACAGGTTTAGCAAAAATTCAGGTGAAAATATCAATAGAATATTAGTTAAAATGATTTAAAAAGACAGTTTTATTCATGAAATAATCTCAGCGAACTACACTCGATCTCTAAAATTATTATCGACTTGTTGCCCTCGTGACACTTTGACATAATTTCACTCCCCTTCGGGTCGTGAAATCAAAACTGTCAAAGTGTCAGTCGGGATACAAATCGATAATTTTAGAACCCTTGTGTAATTACTACTGATAATTTTCACCACTACTAGTTTCATCTCTTTTTATTACCTACACAAAGTAGTATGTTTTCCATCTTTTGCGTTATTTTTCCGGTGTTTAGCGCGCTCATCACTGTATTTTGTGACGAGCACTAAATGAAAATGATTTTACATTCCTTATAGTTACTTAATTTACTTTGTTATTTATCTAAACGATTTGTTTCACTATACTTTTCCTATAAAATATGTATTGTCCTTTTCATGAGCATTTTTCAGTGCGTAACAAATGATAGGAAAAAGGGTAAGTCCGTGATAATACACATTTATGACATTTATTCTAACATGACATTTTAGTTAAATCTGACAGTTGTCACATTTTATTTTCAATCTGAAATATAAACAAATCGAATGTGTTTCTTGCATTTATAAAATGGTATTTTCTTTGATTTGTATAGTCTTATAAATTATACAGATTATATTTGTAATATTATTATCTAATTAAAAAAAAAATATTTTTTTATTATGGCGCCATCTATCGACAACTAGAATAACTAGAATAAATGTTATAAATGTCACCGACGAAATGTAATCACCGACGTGCCTTTTTTCTGTCACATACAATTTAATGCGTTAGAAAGAAATCGAAAAACTGTGACGCACTGAAAGATGATCATGAGAAAAAGATTACCTATGTTTTACTCGTAGGTACTAAAATATGTCCCTTAATACCGATATTAATCAACGTTTAAATTTAAAATTTAATTTAAAATTAAAATAGTGCTACTTAAAAACCAAAAAAGTGTTTTTTGCATAATAAGCTGAAACTAAATGAAGATCAAAATATTTATATTATTTTTAGTGCGGATGGGAAATATATTTAGGAAATACTGTTAAACTATTAGGAATTTTTCTAGTCAATGCTTTGGGCTGGAGTGCTCATACCACCTACTTAAGTTCTAAACTTGCTACAACTATTATTTTTAATACGCAACTTGGTTTATCTGATTTCTAAGAGTAGGGGAGAGCGGGTACAATTGTAACATTTTTTACTTGTAAATGTTTATTTAAAAATGGGTTCCATATAAGTGGGATATTTAAATAGGGGAATATTGGTTGAACATTTAACTTCAATTTCCAATTTTATGTTGTAACTTTTATTGATTAAGTAACTAGAAAAATGCATCATTTTAACTTAACAACAAGTGTTACATCTGTACCCATTCGAGGGACAATTGTAACAATGTCATTGAATTTTATCCGACTTATTCCCAAAATAATTATTTATAAACAGTTGTCTTGTAAACCAATAAAGAATTAAATATTATATAAAAACCTACTCACTACTACTTGAACTGAACATAGAAATCAAAAATGTGTTCCAAAACACACACACATACATAATATATACATATATAATAGTAAATATATATTATATGTATAAATGTATATATATTATATATTGTATACATATTATATATACACATACAGACTATAATGTGTATGTGTGTGTACACATATACAGTATGAGCCACCGTACTAGACACATGGATAGGTACCTAATTGCTATGCTTATGGGCTAATCCGGTCCGTTCTCAGATATGACTTTCAGACCTGTCATCTTACTGTCAAGAAACTATTCAAAATAATTGTTTTTTCATACAAAAAATATTTAATTAATAGTATTATTACTCTGCTTTCAAATAACTTTATTCAAACACCAAGAATATTACAACACTTTAAAACTTTTACAACTTTAACAAAATGACAACTATGAACGTCAAAATTCGATCAGCTGTATTTAATACAAGTGGTCTATTATTTGTCAACTTTCTATGTTAATATTGAGTTTCTATACATTTTCTGACGTTCTAAACGTCACTAGACATAAAAATAAACATTGCAACAAGTGAAGGGTCCAGCATGTAATGGCTCAATGTTCCTATGTGTCTAGTACGGTGGCGGCTACTGTATAATGTGTATGTATATACTGGTATGGGTAATACACGTTACAATTGTACCACAACGACATGCCAATAGTTTGTCAGAATTTTATAACATATCACGAAATCTAATCTTAATTTAATAAGTATATTGATAAATGTATAATATGAGACAATTGTTTTTTCGAATGAGACAATTTCGTTGCAACATGAAACTACAGCCGCATCATTATTCCAGTTCAATCAGAGAGTGCAGCACGCACCTCTACCGGTTTCGAAACTTATGTCTCTCATCAGGAGGCACATATGCTGCTCTCTCTGACCCAACTAGGACAAACCCCGAGCTCCGTGAAGTTAGCCCGAAAAAGTCGGGAAAAAAAATGCGATTGATGCCATTCGTTTGTCCATTGATTGTCCACGTTTGTCCACCATTTTATTTCGTTAGTCCACCCATCAATTCTTTTTTATAAACAAAAATTTTTTTTCGGGCTAACTTCACAAATCCACAAATTTTCGAAAGTTTAAAAAAACTCTTGCTATATTGTTTGTCCATCGTTTGTCCATGTTTGTCCACCACATAATTTTTTTTGTCCACCCTCTGAAACAACCCCCTGGTAATTGTAATTATTTTTTTATTTCTTAATTCGGGCTAACTTCACGTCCGTTTAAACGCGTATTTTAAAGTTAATTCGGGTGAAAAATCACAACTGCCCGTTTGTCCACCCTTTCGCAGCGTTTGTCCAACCACTTAAAGTGCGAAACAACCCCCACGTTAATTGTAATTATTTTTTTATTTCTTTATTCGGGCTAGCTTCACGTTCCCTTAAATGGGCATTTAAACGTTAATTCGGATGCAGAATCACAACTACCCGTTTGTCCACCCCTTCGCAGCGTTTGTCCAACCCCTTAAAGTGCGAAACAACCCCCCTGTTAATTGTAATAATTTTTTTATTTCTTAATTCGGGCTAACTTCACGTTCTCTTAAATGGGCATTTAAACGTTAATTCGGCTGCAGAATCACAACTAAGCGTTGCTATATTGTTTGTCCATCGTTTGTCCATGTTTGTCCACCACATAATTTTTTTTGTCCACCCTCTGAAACAACCCCCTGTTAATTGTAATTATTTTTTTATTTCTTAATTCGGGCTAACTTCACGTTCTCTTAAATGGGCATTTAAACGTTAATTTGGGTGCAGAATAACAACTAAGCGTTTGTCCACCCCTTTGCAGCGTTTGTCCAACCCCTTAAAGTGCGAAACAATCCCCCTGTTAATTGTAATTATTTTTTTATTTCATAATTCGGGCTAGCTTCGCGTTCTCTTAAATGGGCATTTAAACGTTAATTCGGGAGCAGAATCACAACTACCCGTTTGTCCACCCCTTCGCAGCGTTTGTCCAACCCCTTAAAGTGCGAAACAACAACCCTGTTAATTACAATTATTTTTTTATTTCTTAATTAGGGCTAGCTCCACGTTCCCTTAAATGGGTATTTAAACGTTAATTCGGGTGCAGAATCACAACTACCCGTTTGTCCACTCCTTCGCAGCGTTTGTCCAACCCCTTAAAGTGCGAAACAACCCCCTCGTCAATTGTAATTATTTTTTTATTTCTTTATTCGGGCTAACTTCACGTTCTCTTAAATGGGCATTTAAACGTTAATTCGGGTGCAGAACCACAACTACCCGTTTGTCCATTCCTTCGCAACGTTTGTCCAACCCCTTAAAGTGCGAAACAACCCCCCTGTTAATTGTAATTATTTTTTTATTTCTTAATTCGGGCTAGCTTTTAAATGCCCATTTAAGGGAACATGAAGCTAGCCAGAATTAAGAAATAAAAAAATAATTACAATTAACAGGGGGGTTCTTTCGCACTTTAAGGGGTTGGGCAAACGTTGCGAAGGGGTGGACAAACGGGTAGTTGTGATTCTTCACCCGAATTAACGTTTAAATACCTATTTTAGAGAATTTGAAGTTAGCCCGAATTAAGAATTAAAAAAATAATTAGGTTATACAATTAACGAGGGGGTTGTTTCGCACTTTAAGGGGTTGGACAAACGCTGGGAAGGGGTGGACAAACGGGTAGTTGTGATTCTGCACCCGAATTAACGTTTAAATGCCTATTTAAGAGAACGTGAAGTTAGCCCGAATAAAGAAATTAAAAAATAATTACAATTAACGAGGGGGTTGTTTCGCACTTTAAGGGGTTGGACAAACGCTGCGAAGGGGTGGACAAACGGGTAGTTGTGATTCTGCACCCGAATTAACGTTTAAATACCTATTTTAGAGAATTTGAAGTTAGCCCGAATTAAGAATTAAAAAAATAATTAGGTTATACAATTAACGAGGGGGTTGTTTCGCACTTTAAGGGGCTGGACAAACGCTCCGAAGGGGTGGACAAACGGGTAGTTGTGATTCTGCACCCGAATTAACGTTTAAATGCCTATTTAAGAGAACGTGAAGTTAGCCCGAATAAAGAAATAAAAAAATAATTACAATTAACAGGGGGGTTGTTTCGCACTTTAAGGGGTTGGACAAACGCTGCGAAGGGGTGGACAAACGAGTAGTTGTGATTATGCACCCGAATTAACGTTTAAATGCCCATTTAAGAGAACGTGAAGTTAGCCCGAATAAAGAAATTAAAAAATAATTACAATTAACGAGGGGGTTATTTCGCACTTTAAGGGGTTGGACAAACGCTGGGAAGGGGTGGACAAACGGGTAGTTGTGATTCTGCACCCGAATTAACGTTTAAATGCCTATTTAAGAGAACGTGAAGTTAGCCCGAATAAAGAAATAAAAAAATAATTACAATTAACAGGGTGGTTGTTTCGCACTTTAAGGGGTTGGACAAACGCTGCGAAGGGGTGGACAAACGAGTAGTTGTGATTATGCACCCGAATTAACGTTTAAATGCCCATTTAAGAGAACGTGAAGTTAGCCCGAATAAAGAAATTAAAAAATAATTACAATTAACGAGGGGGTTATTTCGCACTTTAAGGGGTTGGACAAACGCTGGGAAGGGGTGGACAAACGGGTAGTTGTGATTCTGCACCCGAATTAACGTTTAAATGCCTATTTAAGAGAACGTGAAGTTAGCCCGAATAAAGAAATTAAAAAATAATTACAATTAACGAGGGGGTTATTTCGCACTTTAAGGGGTTGGACAAACGCTGGGAAGGGGTGGACAAACGGGTAGTTGTGATTCTGCACCCGAATTAACGTTTAAATGCCTATTTAAGAGAACGTGAAGTTAGCCCGAATAAAGAAATAAAAAAATAATTACAATTAACAGGGGGGTTGTTTCGCACTTTAAGGGGTTGGACAAACGCTGGGAAGGGGTGGACAAACGAGTAGTTGTGATTATGCACCCGAATTAACGTTTAAATGCCCATTTAAGAGAACGTGAAGTTAGCCCGAATAAAGAAATTAAAAAATAATTACAATTAACGAGGGGGTTGTTTCGCACTTTAAGGGGTTGGACAAACGCTGCGAAGGGGTGGACAAACGGGTAGTTGTGATTCTGCACCCGAATTAACGTTTAAATGCCCATTTAAGAGAACGTGAAGTTAGCCCGAATAAAGAAATTAAAAAATAATTACAATTAACGAGGGGGTTGTTTCGCACTTTAAGGGGATGGACAAACGCTGCGAAGGGGTGGACAAACGAGTAGTTGGGATTATGCACCCGAATTAACGTTTAAATGCCCATTTAAGAGAACGTGAAGTTAGCCCGAATAAAGAAATTAAAAAATAATTACAATTAACGAGGGGGTTGTTTCGCACTTTAAGGGGTTGGACAAACGCTGCGAAGGGGTGGACAAACGAGTAGTTGGGATTATGCACCCGAATTAACGTTTAAATGCCCATTTAAGAGAACGTGAAGTTAGCCCGAATAAAGAAATTAAAAAATAATTACAATTAACGAGGGGGTTGTTTCGCACTTTAAGGGGATGGACAAACGCTGCGAAGGGGTGGACAAACGAGTAGTTGGGATTATGCACCCGAATTAACGTTTAAATGCCCATTTAAGAGAACGTGAAGTTAGCCCGAATAAAGAAATTAAAAACTAATTACAATTAACGAGGGGGTTGTTTCGCACTTTAAGGGGTTGGACAAACGCTGCGAAGGGGTGGACAAACGAGTAGTTGGGATTATGCACCCGAATTAACGTTTAAATGCCCATTTAAGAGAACGTGAAGTTAGCCCGAATAAAGAAATTAAAAAATAATTACAATTAACGAGGGGGTTGTTTCGCACTTTAAGGGGTTGGACAAACGCTGCGAAGGGGTGGACAAACGAGTAGTTGGGATTATGCACCCGAATTAACGTTTAAATGCCCATTTAAGAGAACGTGAAGTTAGCCCGAATAAAGAAATTAAAAAATAATTACAATTAACGAGGGGGTTATTTCGCACTTTAAGGGGTTGGACAAACGCTGGGAAGGGGTGGACAAACGGGTAGTTGTGATTCTGCACCCGAATTAACGTTTAAATGCCTATTTAAGAGAACGTGAAGTTAGCCCGAATAAAGAAATTAAAAAATAATTACAATTAACGAGGGGGTTGTTTCGCACTTTAAGGGGTTGGACAAACGCTGCGAAGGGGTGGACAAACGGGTAGTTGTGATTCTGCACCCGAATTAACGTTTAAATACCTATTTTAGAGAATTTGAAGTTAGCCCGAATTAAGAATTAAAAAAATAATTAGGTTATACAATTAACGAGGGGGTTGTTTCGCACTTTAAGGGGCTGGACAAACGCTCCGAAGGGGTGGACAAACGGGTAGTTGTGATTCTGCACCCGAATTAACGTTTAAATGCCTATTTAAGAGAACGTGAAGTTAGCCCGAATAAAGAAATAAAAAAATAATTACAATTAACAGGGGGGTTGTTTCGCACTTTAAGGGGTTGGACAAACGCTGCGAAGGGGTGGACAAACGAGTAGTTGTGATTCTGCACCCGAATTAACGTTTAAATGCCTATTTAAGAGAACGTGAAGTTAGCCCGAATAAAGAAATAAAAAAATAATTACAATTAACAGGGGGGTTGTTTCGCACTTTAAGGGGTTGGACAAACGCTGCGAAGGGGTGGACAAACGAGTAGTTGTGATTATGCACCCGAATTAACGTTTAAATGCCCATTTAAGAGAACGTGAATTTAGCCCGAATAAAGAAATTAAAAAATAATTACAATTAACGAGGGGGTTGTTTCGCACTTTAAGGGGTTGGACAAACGCTGCGAAGGGGTGGACAAACGGGTAGTTGTGATTCTGCACCCGAATTAACGTTTAAATGCCTATTTAAGACAACGTGAAGTTAGCCCGAATAAAGAAATAAAAAAATAATTACAATTAACAGGGGGGTTGTTTCGCACTTTAAGGGGTTGGACAAACGCTGCGAAGGGGTGGACAAACGAGTAGTTGGGATTATGCACCCGAATTAACGTTTAAATACCTATTTTAGAGAATTTGAAGTTAGCCCGAATTAAGAATTAAAAAAATAATTAGGTTATACAATTAACGAGGGGGTTGTTTCGCACTTTAAGGGGCTGGACAAACGCTCCGAAGGGGTGGACAAACGGGTAGTTGTGATTCTGCACCCGAATTAACGTTTAAATGCCTATTTAAGAGAACGTGAAGTTAGCCCGAATAAAGAAATTAAAAAATAATTACAATTAACGAGGGGGTTATTTCGCACTTTAAGGGGTTGGACAAACGCTGGGAAGGGGTGGACAAACGGGTAGTTGTGATTCTGCACCCGAATTAACGTTTAAATGCCTATTTAAGAGAACGTGAAGTTAGCCCGAATAAAGAAATAAAAAAATAATTACAATTAACAGGGGGGTTGTTTCGCACTTTAAGGGGTTGGACAAACGCTGCGAAGGGGTGGACAAACGAGTAGTTGTGATTATGCACCCGAATTAACGTTTAAATGCCCATTTAAGAGAACGTGAATTTAGCCCGAATAAAGAAATTAAAAAATAATTACAATTAACGAGGGGGTTGTTTCGCACTTTAAGGGGTTGGACAAACGCTGCGAAGGGGTGGACAAACGGGTAGTTGTGATTCTGCACCCGAATTAACGTTTAAATGCCTATTTAAGACAACGTGAAGTTAGCCCGAATAAAGAAATAAAAAAATAATTACAATTAACAGGGGGGTTGTTTCGCACTTTAAGGGGTTGGACAAACGCTGCGAAGGGGTGGACAAACGAGTAGTTGGGATTATGCACCCGAATTAACGTTTAAATACCTATTTTAGAGAATTTGAAGTTAGCCCGAATTAAGAATTAAAAAAATAATTAGGTTATACAATTAACGAGGGGGTTGTTTCGCACTTTAAGGGGCTGGACAAACGCTCCGAAGGGGTGGACAAACGGGTAGTTGTGATTCTGCACCCGAATTAACGTTTAAATGCCCATTTAAGAGAACGTGAAGTTAGCCCGAATAAAGAAATTAAAAAATAATTACAATTAACGAGGGGGTTATTTCGCACTTTAAGGGGTTGGACAAACGCTGGGAAGGGGTGGACAAACGGGTAGTTGTGATTCTGCACCCGAATTAACGTTTAAATGCCTATTTAAGAGAACGTGAAGTTAGCCCGAATAAAGAAATAAAAAAATAATTACAATTAACAGGGGGGTTGTTTCGCACTTTAAGGGGTTGGACAAACGCTGCGAAGGGGTGGACAAACGAGTAGTTGTGATTATGCACCCGAATTAACGTTTAAATGCCTATTTAAGAGAACGTGAAGTTAGCCCGAATAAAGAAATAAAAAAATAATTACAATTAACAGGGGGGTTGTTTCGCACTTTAAGGGGCTGGACAAACGCTCCGAAGGGGTGGACAAACGGGTAGTTGTGATTATGCACCCGAATTAACGTTTAAATGCCCATTTAAGAGAACGTGAAGTTAGCCCGAATAAAGAAATTAAAAAATAATTACAATTAACGAGGGGGTTATTTCGCACTTTAAGGGGTTGGACAAACGCTGGGAAGGGGTGGACAAACGGGTAGTTGTGATTCTGCACCCGAATTAACGTTTAAATGCCTATTTAAGAGAACGTGAAGTTAGCCCGAATAAAGAAATAAAAAAATAATTACAATTAACAGGGGGGTTGTTTCGCACTTTAAGGGGTTGGACAAACGCTGCGAAGGGGTGGACAAACGAGTAGTTGTGATTATGCACCCGAATTAACGTTTAAATGCCCATTTAAGAGAACGTGAAGTTAGCCCGAATAAAGAAATAAAAAAATAATTACAATTAACAGGGGGGTTGTTTCGCACTTTAAGGGGTTGGACAAACGCTGCGAAGGGGTGGACAAACGAGTAGTTGTGATTATGCACCCGAATTAACGTTTAAATGCCTATTTAAGAGAACGTGAAGTTAGCCCGAATAAAGAAATAAAAAAATAATTACAATTAACAGGGGGGTTGTTTCGCACTTTAAGGGGTTGGACAAACGCTGCGAAGGGGTGGACAAACGAGTAGTTGTGATTATGCACCCGAATTAACGTTTAAATGCCCATTTAAGAGAACGTGAAGTTAGCCCGAATAAAGAAATTAAAAAATAATTACAATTAACGAGGGGGTTGTTTCGCACTTTAAGGGGTTGGACAAACGCTGGGAAGGGGTGGACAAACGGGTAGTTGTGATTCTGCACCCGAATTAACGTTTAAATGCCTATTTTAGAGAATTTGAAGTTAGCCCGAATTAAGAATTAAAAAAATAATTAGGTTATACAATTAACGAGGGGGTTGTTTCGCACTTTAAGGGGCTGGACAAACGCTGCGAAGGGGTGGACAAACGGGTAGTTGTGATTCTGCACCCGAATTAACGTTTAAATGCCTATTTAAGAGAACGTGAAGTTAGCCCGAATAAAGAAATAAAAAAATAATTACAATTAACAGGGGGGTTGTTTCGCACTTTAAGGGGTTGGACAAACGCTGCGAAGGGGTGGACAAACGAGTAGTTGTGATTATGCACCCGAATTAACGTTTAAATGCCCATTTAAGAGAACGTGAATTTAGCCCGAATAAAGAAATTAAAAAATAATTACAATTAACGAGGGGGTTGTTTCGCACTTTAAGGGGTTGGACAAACGCTGCGAAGGGGTGGACAAACGGGTAGTTGTGATTCTGCACCCGAATTAACGTTTAAATGCCTATTTAAGACAACGTGAAGTTAGCCCGAATAAAGAAATAAAAAAATAATTACAATTAACAGGGGGGTTGTTTCGCACTTTAAGGGGTTGGACAAACGCTGCGAAGGGGTGGACAAACGAGTAGTTGTGATTATGCACCCGAATTAACGTTTAAATGCCCATTTAAGAGAACGTGAAGTTAGCCCGAATAAAGAAATTAAAAAATAATTACAATTAACGAGGGGGTTGTTTCGCACTTTAAGGGGTTGGACAAACGCTGCGAAGGGGTGGACAAACGGGTAGTTGTGATTCTGCACCCGAATTAACGTTTAAATACCTATTTTAGAGAATTTGAAGTTAGCCCGAATTAAGAATTAAAAAAATAATTAGGTTATACAATTAACGAGGGGGTTGTTTCGCACTTTAAGGGGCTGGACAAACGCTGCGAAGTGGTGGACAAACGGGTAGTTGTGATTCTGCACCCGAATTAACGTTTAAATGCCTATTTAAGACAACGTGAAGTTAGCCCGAATAAAGAAATAAAAAAATAATTACAATTAACAGGGGGGTTGTTTCGCACTTTAAGGGGTTGGACAAACGCTGCGAAGGGGTGGACAAACGAGTAGTTGGGATTATGCACCCGAATTAACGTTTAAATGCCCATTTAAGAGAACGTGAAGTTAGCCCGAATAAAGAAATTAAAAAATAATTACAATTAACGAGGGGGTTGTTTCGCACTTTAAGGGGTTGGACAAACGCTGGGAAGGGGTGGACAAACGGGTAGTTGTGATTCTGCACCCGAATTAACGTTTAAATGCCTATTTAAGAGAACGTGAAGTTAGCCCGAATAAAGAAATAAAAAAATAATTACAATTAACAGGGGGGTTGTTTCGCACTTTAAGGGGTTGGACAAACGCTGCGAAGGGGTGGACAAACGAGTAGTTGTGATTATGCACCCGAATTAACGTTTAAATGCCCATTTAAGAGAACGTGAAGTTAGCCCGAATAAAGAAATTAAAAAATAATTACAATTAACGAGGGGGTTGTTTCGCACTTTAAGGGGTTGGACAAACGCTGCGAAGGGGTGGACAAACGGGTAGTTGTGATTCTGCACCCGAATTAACGTATAAATGCCTATTTAAGAGAACGTGAAGTTAGCCCGAATAAAGAAATAAAAAAATAATTACAATTAACAGCGGGGTTATTTCGCACTTTAAGGGGTTGGACAAACGCTGCGAAGGGGTGGACAAACGAGTAGTTGTGATTATGCACCCGAATTAACGTTTAAATGCCCATTTAAGAGAACGTGAAGTTAGCCCGAATAAAGAAATTAAAAAATAATTACAATTAACGAGGGGGTTGTTTCGCACTTTAAGGGGTTGGACAAACGCTGCGAAGGGGTGGACAAACGGGTAGTTGTGATTCTGCACCCGAATTAACGTTTAAATACCTATTTTAGAGAATTTGAAGTTAGCCCGAATTAAGAATTAAAAAAATAATTAGGTTATACAATTAACGAGGGGGTTGTTTCGCACTTTAAGGGGCTGGACAAACGCTGCGAAGGGGTGGACAAACGGGTAGTTGTGATTCTTCACCCGAATTAACTTTAAAATACACGTTTAAATGGACGTGAAGTTAGCCTGAATTAAGAAATAAAAAAATAATTACAATTAACAGGGGGGTTGTTTCGCACTTTAAGGGGTTGGACAAACGCTGCAAAGGGGTGGACAGACGCTTAGTTGTGATTCTGCACCCGAATTAACGTTTAAATGCCCATTTAAGAGAACGTGAAGTTAGCCCGAATTAAGAAATAAAAAAATAATTACAATTAACAGGGGGTTGTTTCAGAGGGTGGACAAAAAAAATTATGTGGTGGACAAACATGGACAAACGATGGACAAACAATATAGCAAGAGTTTTTTTAAATTTTCGAAAATTTGTGGATTTGTGAAGTTAGCCCGAAAAAAAATTTTTGTTTATAAAAAAGAATTGATGGGTGGACTAACGAAATAAAATGGTGGACAAACGTGGACAATCAATGGACAAACGAATGGCATCAATCGCATTTTTTTTCCCGACTTTTTCGGGCTAAGTTCACGGACCTCAAACCCCGGCGTGCAGTCACGGATTACAACGAACGAAATGGCAGGGATGCCCTAGCGGCAACTGCTAGCAAAAACTAAGTTTGCAATCTAATAGCACATAAAACAACATCCAAAAATGTTATTCTACATCCTACCAGACTGAAAACAATGGGAACCTTCTCTGGTAACACCTCCAAGGCTTCTACAATTTGCAAGTTATAACGGATGCTGAGACTAAGGAAGACGAGGGAATTTTACAATGTTGTTTTATGTGCTATTAGATTGAAAACTTAGTTTTTTGCTAGCAGTTGCTGCTAGGGCATCCCTGCCATTTCGTTCGTTGCAATCCGTGACTGCACGCCGGGGTTTGTCCTAGTTGGGTCAGAGAGAGCAGCATATGTGCCTCCTGATGAGAGACTAATAAGTTACGAAACCGATAGAGGTGCTTGCCGCACTCTCTGATTGAACTGGAATAATGATGCGGCTGTAGTTTCGTGTTGCAACGAAATTAAAAATGGTTATTCATTTTTGGTATATCTTTGGATTTAAATATTATTATCTTCTCACCCTATCTCAAATTTTTTGTTTCAAACATAACCAATTGTTTGCGATACATCTATATTATACCATTATCTTTCAAAGAAGTTGTTAGATATTTGTGAGACAAACATTGTCGTCTTGGAATATGCAGTCCTGATCCCATGCAAACGGAACAGTTCGTCTGTTGGCAATTCTTCAATGGAGATTTCTTCTTACCTAATCACAATACTTTAGTCAGACTGACTAGCATGGTTTTGTCAGAAAACGGTAAGCGAGAAGCTGACTTGAATATACACACACCTGCAAAATTAGCCGAACACCTTAAAAATGGAACATGTTTGATGTCTCGAATTTCCTAAACCTCTTGTCCGATTTGAGTGATTCTTTTAGTATGTTATAGCCTTATTAGTTAAGAATATCGATGTAATAATATTGTTGGTAGACAGGTAAATGTCATTTTACACCGGGTGTTACAATTATACTGTGTTTTTTTCTTAAAGTTCGGAACACCTGTGGAATATTCTACCATATATAAAATATTAAAATTAAAACTCGATTGTAGACTTATGCTTTATTAACATTTTCTTTTTTGATTCATTTGCTTATGTTGGAAAGTAACAAAGTTATGTGCTTTAACGACTAACCATGTTTTTTATCAATATATCCTCATAGTAGGGGAGTATGCTAAATTTGCTAAAGTATGCTAAATTTGCAGTTATTCGAGCGTTATGGGGACCTATTGGACTGTGAAGAGTGGGTGCTAAAACCAAAAAAAGTTAACTTAAGTTTTCCATAAACTGTGGGACTCTCCATTTTTAATTTAATTTTCCATTTTCACCAATCGTTTTTTCCGATTATAGCGCCATCTATCCAAAATTGGAAAAAATGTTGCGAATAAAAGTTGCTTATTTTTACGTCAATGATCCAAATCTGCAATAAAAATTGGGGGCTCGTATTTAAGATTTTAAAGTAACCCCCCACCCCATCTCCGTGGGGGGTCGTGTTTAGTGCCATTCGGTAGATTTTTGAAAAATATTGAATATATGTATTTTGCAGTTTTACGATCTGATGTTCATTTCGCGAAATATCGCAGAGTTGTTTTAAAATTTTTAATTTACCCCCACCCCTCTCCGTGGGGTGTCACGAGCCCCCACGGAGGTGCGGTGGGGATTTAATTTAAAATCTTAAATAGGAGCCCCCAATTTTTATTGCAGATTTGGATTCTTTACGTAAAAATAAGCAACTTTTATTTGACACATTTTTTCGAATTATGGATAGATACTCAGATAGCGCTATAATCGGAGAAAAATGATTGTTTCAAATGGAAAATTAAATTAAAAGATGAATGAAACCCCCACTTTATGGAAAACTTAACTTAACCTTTTTCTGATTTTAGCACATACTCTTCACAATCCAATAGGTCCCTATAACGCTCGAGTAACTGCAAATTTATTATACTTTCCTCCCCTACTATGAGGATTTATTGATGAAAAACATGGATAGTTGTTAACGCACATAACTTTTTTATTATCTCACATAAGTAAATGAGTCAAAAAGGACAATGTTAAGAAAGCCTAAGTCTACAGTCGAGTATTAATTTTAATATTTTAGATATACTAGAATATTCCACAGGGTGTTCCAAACTTTAAGAAAAAGACACAGTATGATTGTAACACCCGGTATAAAATGACATTTACCTGTATAGCAACAATATTATTACAACAATATTCTTAAATAATAAGGTTATAACATTCTAAAAGAATCACTCAAATCGGACCAGTGGTTTAGGAAATTCGAGACATCAAACATGTCCCATTTTTAAGGTGTTCGGCTAATTTTGCCAGTGTGTGTATTTCGATTTCGTTAGATAGTGTTTAGACTCGTTTACGCATCCTAACATAGAAGTTAGTAACGCCTCATCAAATGGAAATTATATAGAGTGATGAGTGCGCTAATAACAGGAAAAATAACAGAAAACATAATACGTGGGGAAACAAAAATACGTCGTGAAACAAAATTACGTCGTGAAATAAAATGAAATGAAAATAATAGAGGTGGGAATTATCAATAGAAACCTATAAATTTACATTATGTTGATAGTTTTCCACCTTTGGACGCATTGGAGTCAAACTGTCACAGGAGAATTTTATAAAATTCACAGGGGAAGTGAGAGTGTGACTAAAATATTTTCAATATTTTTTTAGCGTTCTGTAAAGTCTGAAATCTAATTGAGTACAGTAAAGTTTTTGTGTTTAAACTCTTTTTTGGGAGTGACTTACCTTGCAAATGGCGAACGTTTTATTTAGCAACCAAACATAATTACAATTTTTTTCGATGGTTCCATATTCACTCCATAAAAAGAGTTCCATAACTTGGTAATTGCACCTCTTTTTTCTAATATGTAGTTTTATATAAATATGTATATATATATATATATATATATATATATATATATATATATATATATATATTCTATAACACTATAAAACAGTCGGGAATTGCGGTCTGTGGCTTAGATTGAAACTACATTTAATTCTGTTGAATTCGATATTTCGATGAGTATTTATTAATTTTTCATCTTCATCAGGAACAAACTACAAAATTAACTAACAGTTAGGTACAAACATAATATTACAATGATATAACTTACGAATTGTTGTAGGTATGTTATATAAAGCAATTTAACTTAAAGCTATGCATGTCGTTTCACGAGAACGTCGAGGGCGGCACTGAGTCAGGTATCTTTTCTCACATGTGTTAAGGGTCAAAAGTTCCAATATCGAGCCATCTGTTTAATATTCTGCTATTTTTCGAATTTTAAAACATTGCAGTAAATTTCGCTTAATCTACTTGTGTCTGATTTGTAATTAATTGAACGTTTATTACTGTTTATGTGGTACATCTCGAGGAACAATCTTTTCTTATAATTGCTTTCTGAATCTAAGATCTTGATATCTGACAAATTAAATTGGTGTCCTGTTGTTATGGGATGGTGTGCTGCTGCACAAGTATTTTTGTGTGTTTTACAATCACTTTTGTGCTGCGTTATTCTTTGTTTCAGCCATTGCGATGTTTGTCCTATATACTGCCCATCACATTCGAGACAAGAAAGTTGATAGATGATATGACTCTGATTTAGAAGCGGTGTCTGGTCTTTAAGCTTCGAGAATAAGCTGTAGTTGGATATGCTATTGTATTTCGCTATTTTGATTTTAGGAATTCCGTTCAGCAGCTTGATTATATTGTTGGTTAAGCCATTTATGAAGGGCAACTTTTTGTAAATCACGGGATCTGATGGTCTGTTGTCACGTTGCCCGTCGTATAAGTCTGAGTTATATATCAGTTGCTTAAGAATTTTACTTGGATAGCCGTTGTTCAAGAATATGTTGTAGAGTGTTTTTAAATTCTTTTGTGTGAACAGGTCATTGCTGATGTGTAAAATTCTGTTTTTCATTGCCACAACAGTGTTGTGTTTTTGGCTTTTCGAGTGCTGAGAGAAATAATTTATATATCTTCCAGAGTCAGTTGGTTTCTGATACCAATCCAAAATTATCTTGTTCTCTGTGGTTCTTATCACCTTAGTGTCTAAAAAGGGCACACTTTGTTCTTTCTCCTCCTCAACGGTAAATTGTAGGTGTTTGTGAAATCCATTGAAGAGGTCCAGTGTAGTTTAAATAGAGTCCTCGGGGATCGCACTTATCACATCATCCACATATTTGTATATGAACGGTAACTTGAACGGTAGTCGTGGAATTACTATATTAAATAGATGATCTAAAACTATGGTGGCTAGAATGGGGCTGATAGGAGAGCCCATGGGAGTGCCAAAGATTTGTGAGTAAAAAGTTCCACCGAAAGAAAAGTAAACATTAGAAAAAATAAAATCGATTAGTTTGAAGAAGTTATTCTTACTTAGTGTGGTGTTGGGTTCTATTAAGTGCCAATTTTGTTCTAAAATTTCTTAAGCAACTGATATATAACTCAGACTTATACGACGGGCAACGTGACAACAGACCATCAGATCGCGTGATTTACAAAAAGTTGCCCTTCATAAATGGCTTAACCAACAATATAATCAAGCTGCTGAACGGAATTCCTAAAATCAAAATAGCGAAATACAATAGCATATCCAACTACAGCTTATTCTCGAAGCTTAAAGACCAGACACCGCTTCTAAATCAGAGTCATATCATCTATCAACTTTCTTGTCTCGAATGTGATGGGCAGTATATAGGACAAACATCGCAATGGCTGAAACAAAGAATAACGCAGCACAAAAGTGATTGTAAAACACAGAAAAATACTTGTGCAGCAGCACACCATTCCATAACAACAGGACACCAATTTAATTTGTCAGATATCAAGATCTTAGATTCAGAAAGCAATTATAAGAAAAGATTGTTCCTCGAGATGTACCACATAAACAGTAATAAACGTTCAATTAATTACAAATCAGACACAAGTAGATTAAGCGAAATTTACTGCAATGTTTTAAAATTCGAAAAATAGCAGAATATTAAACAGATGGCTCGATATTGGAACTTTTGACCCTTAACACATGTGAGAAAAGATACCTGACTCAGTGCCGCCCTCGACGTTCTCGTGAAACGACATGCATAGCTTTAAGTTAAAT